>NC_092805.1:11910809-12231357 GCF_040954645.1 Diabrotica undecimpunctata
TCGGTCGATAATTCTATTTTGGTACAAGATATCCAAAAAACGTATTTAAAAGAAATGTAGACAATGATATTCTCCATACTCGGAAAATATGTGGAATTCTACAGGGTGATTAATACCTACGTGGTATAGCAAACATACAATTTTTTTAACGTGGCACCCTATATATTGTTTCATATTTATATTCCTGTTCCTATTATACACCCTCTCATAATTCTTGTTCTTATAGTATTACGTTTTGTATTAATATACAGAGTATTTAACAAGTTATGACCATTTTTATTTCGAAATCCCTATGAAATCAATACCATGTATATAAAGAAGTAATGCATAAAAAATTATTTATTTTATATAATAAGGTAAACAATTTATTGTAGTTTTAAATTAAGTTTAACTGAAACCATTGACTAAAATTTGTATACAGGGTGAACTACAAAACAAAATTACGATTTTCTCATTTTTTTTTAAATCAATCACCCTATATTTTATTTTTTAGAATTATTGTATTTATAATACTCTTTCATTTTTATATAGCATTTACTATACCTGAACTCATCACTTTCCGAGATATTTTTAGTTTTCTTCAAATTTTGGAAATACATTTAAATTTTGTGAGTAGAAATAAGTATTGAGTATTGAGTGATAATATAGCAAAATTATTTTTGTTCAATAAATAACTAACAAAAAATATAAACCATAATAATATTCAATGAATGTATCAATAAATGTTATATAATGGAAATGTCATGTTTCCTTAATGAAATACAAGATTCCTAAAATTCCTACAAGATAATATGTTTTGTATAATAATATAACAGAGAAGAGAATATCGTCAAGTTATATGAACATATAAAAAACTGTTTACACGAAGCAACATTTGAAGCAATGGGATAACTACATAAAACGCAAGGTAAACAAACCATACTAGTGGGATAACAAATAGAGGAAGAAATAAAATGTAAAAGACAACTATACCAACAGTATTTAAGCTCCAAATCATTACAAGGCAAAATAAAATATAAAGAAAAACAAGCAGAAGTACGAGGAAAAATCTCTAAGAAGAAGAACGAGTCTTGGGAAAGAAACTGCCAACGAATAAATACTTATCTAGGAGGAACTAGAAGTACAAGAAGCTGGAAACTGATAAAAAAATTAGAAAAGAGAAAAGAAAAGAATAAGAAAGTAATATAGAGCATAAAACCTGAAGAATGGGAAGAATATTTCAAAGAACTTTTGGTAGAGAATAGAGTCGAATTTCAAGAACATAGAAATCAAAACCAAGATAGAATTTCAATAGTCGGCCCAGTAAAATTAACAACAGAGGAAATTAAAAATGTATGTTAACAGCTGAAGAGAAACAAAGCATCCGGACAAGGGGATATACCCGGAGAATTGTTTAAGTACGGAACGAACAAATTGGACGAATGTCTTCGACAACTATTTCAAGAATAGATAAACAAAAGTGAAATCCCTACAGAATGAAAGATATCATACCTAAGTACTATACATTAAAAGGGTGATAAAAATAATTGTGAAAATTACCGAGGAATAGCTGTAACCGGATCTATGAGTCGAATATATGGAAAGGTTTTAAAGAACCGAATCGAGAGAGAATACTTAGATTATGAAGCAGAAGAACAAGCAGGATTTCGTACGGGTCGATCCACTATTGACCACATTTTCTCCTTAACCCAGATAATAGAAAAAAAGATGGCACGGAATCAAGAGATTCATATGTTGTTCGTCGACCTACGGAAAGCCTACGACAGCTTTCCATTGAAGAAGCTGTGGCAATCAATGGAAAGCACGAATATTAATATAGAATTAATAAAAGCCGTCAAAGTGCTATACAACCTACCAATAACAAAAATAAAAGCAGGGACACAAATAACAACAGGATTTATAACATCAAAAGAATTAAAGCAAGGATGTTGTTTGTCCCCCACTTTATTTAAAATATACCTCGAAAGTGCTTTAAAAAGATGGAAACAAAAATGCAGGACAATGGGGATACCGCTCACCAACACTATGGTATATACGCTTAACTTGGCAGACGATAAGTAATAATGGCTCAAGATTATGACGATTTAAACTATATGGCATGGAAATTAATTGAAGAGTATGATATATGGGGTCTAGAAGTAAATAAAAAGAAAACCGAATACCTGTGCATTGGAGTAGAACAAAAAGATCTCACATTAGACGATAATACCACAATAAAGCACTGCTGTGACTATAAATATCTAGGTATCACTATTTCACAAAACGGAACATTAGACAAAGCCATAAGAGAGAGAAATACGTCGGGGAGAAAAGCCATCACAATGATAAAAAGCATTTTATGGGACCAATCTATCAGCAAAGAAAATAAAAAGAGGATGTATGAGACTATGCTTAATACATCAAACGAACAAGCACATATGACCTAACAACAAAACAACTTATCTGGTTCGGACACATACAAAGAATGGATGAACAACGAATACCAAAAGAAATATTAAAATAGCAACCAGAAAGAAAGAGAAAACGAGGTAGACCAAGAAAAAGTTGGAGCGAAGGAATAAATAAAGAACTGAGATAGAGGGCCGTAGAAGAAGACCTATGGAACAACCGGACTAAGTGGCGATTGGAAGTCGGAAAACGGCGGAGAACGTTATAAACCGACAAGTAGTAGTATTATAATAATATAACAATATTATTTTTATTCAATAAATAACTCACACAAAACAGAAAGCAAAACAATATACAATTCATGTAACAATTTTTAGATTGTTGTATCAACAGTATTCTAAGCTAGGAAGTTTTAATAAAACATTTCTAACTACCGATTGTGACGAGCAGTTATTAATAAGTAAGAGACCATTTGTGTCAGTTACAAATGTAAAATAGTAGACTTTAAAAAAATGACAGTTTTCATATTAATAACCGTAAACGGTGGGCTTTGAAAATGACCACTTTTCATATTATTACCTTTTTCATCGGTCTGTGTGGCTTGTCTTTATTGTTAAAAATAAATTTTTCTGTAGAAGAGTTAACAGATATGATCTGGGTATTAGGAGAAAGTTCGAGAAATTGCTTACTTGTATCCAGAATATATCACGAGCGATATCCTGAACGAAGGAAGCCACACGCAAGAGCTTTTGAAAAATTAATGGATCGTTTTGTTCGCACTAGGTCAGTTGTATATAAAAAAATTAGAGAACCAAAACTGTTCTAAGTGAAGAAAAGAAATATGATGTACTGATTCAGCACTCGTGAAATTTCACATCAACATAACATTAGTCAAATTTCGGCGGCAAAAATCCTGCGTAAACATAAACTGCATCATTAACGCATATAGCTACATCAAGAATTGGCAGTCGATGATTATCAACGCAGATTAGCTTTTTGTCAATAATCTCAGCAGCAAGTGCAAAGTGACCGATCTTTTTTTTATTATGTGCTTTTTGGAGATGAATTTATATTTCACAAAATGGAACGGTGAATCGGTATAATTTTCATTACTATGCACCAAGAAATTCCTATTTTGTTAACACTCATAGTCAAACTAGGTTGTCTATAAATGTTTGAGGTGGTATTGTTGGCGATTGTGTGATTGCCTCACATTTTTTTGACGGTCGTGGGAATGGTGCCATATATCTGGATTTTCTAAATAATCATTTGCCGATACTACTGCAAAATGTACCTATTACTATTCGACAACAAATGTGTTGTTTTGCACGACAGTGCTCCAGTTCACCACATTGCTTCTATTCACAATCATCTAAATATTAGCTTTCCCGAGAGGTGGATAGGCAGAGGAGGACCAACTGTTTGGCCACCGCGATCACCGGAAGTCTCCAACATTGATTTTTTCATGTGGAGTTATATTTTTTGTTAGTTACTCCTTGAATAAAAATAATTTTGTTATATTATCACTCAATACTCAATACTTATTTCTACTTACAAAATTGAATATATTCACGAAATGTGAAAAAAACTCTAAAACTCTAAAAAAAAATATCTCGGAAAATAATGAGTTTAGGTGTAGGGAATGTTATATAAAAATAAAAGAATATCATAAATATAATATTTCTAAAAATAAAATACAGGGTGATCCATTAAAAAAATTAAGAAAATCGTAATAACTTAACAACAATTTGGACTTACCGTAAAAAACATTATTTAAAAAAATTGGATCGTTTGTATTTAATATCGTTGGATAAAATTTTCTTATAATATTTATGTTTGCAAAATTACCCTTTCCGTCTATCAAAATCGTCATCTGACAGATCTTGAACCAAACTTTGTATGGATATAAGTTATTATCACGTAAAATTCTCATTACAGATATTTGTGGAATATCAACTTTCCTAGATATTTATCCAGTACTCAAGTGTGGATCGCTTCTAATATGACAAAAACTTACTCCTAAAGTACATTCATTTAGCAAATTCCCATCAGTAAATATGAGCACGTGTTAATATTTGCCGTCCCATTCGTCAAGAGGCTATTAACTATAATTTATTACCTTAAGCCAGCCAGATTCTCATGTTACAGATCCCAACTTGCCAGCATTTTAAATTCAAATTTTATCGTGTTGATTTTTAAGTTAATATATTGTGTTATATTTATGTTATAGTTATTGTTAAGTTATTTACTGGTCGTGTTATTTTTTAGAGTTTAGTTTAATTGTGATATAATGATTAAATTTCAAGAAATTCTTACACTAACTGTTTCAAAAGTAAATATTTTTCAAAAAAACATATGATACATAGGTCGTACATCAGTACGACCCTGTTTGGCTTACACGTGCTTCTATTGACGATTGGGAATTTGTAAAATGAATAGGGTTTAGCAGAGTTATGGGATTTCGGTTAGGGTATAATTTATTAAAGATATTACAAGATTCTTGTTCATTTTTACGCTTATTATAATATCCTAATATAACTAAAATCTCAATTGGTTCTTTTTCAGATAAATAATCTATTTTGACCTTGAATAAAGACCAACAATAATAGTTTATTGTAACGTCAAAGTTGTTATTGTTACAATAATAACCATGTTAATATATTATTTAAATTTAGGCGAGTATAATATAAATTTAGCTATAACTCTCAAATTATAGCATATAGATGATGTTTATGGTCTTAAAATCCACTTTGTTTGTAGATATATTAAAAACTTCAAGTAATATTAAAACTAAATAATTATCAAGATCTCTTTTTAATTGGTTTATTCGTAATTTGTTGTTATTATAACCAGAAACATGAAAGTTTAAATATAATCGAAAAAATAATTAGTAATTAATTACTCACTTTTCAGTTTTTTTTCTTTATTAACATATTGCACAGTTCTATCCATATTCAAAAAGACACTAACAACTCTATCATCTAAATATTTATGTGAAAAAATCAGTTCAAACATAAAACAAAACAGAAAACCAAAAATTTGTCGGGTAACTGCCACTACGGTCACTAAGGGTCATCTCTTTAATACAGACCAGCGTTTCGACTTCCAAACATTGGACAAATGTTCACAGCACTTGGTGAAGACTTCATGCTCGTTCCTGACACAAAAACATCGAAAAACAGAATGTAGGTATTCTCTACAAGACGATAATCAAACTCCCAGACATTTTATAAGCTGAAAAGCATCAAAAACTGCACAAAACTGCAATTATGATAAACCTATCTTGTGATTATTTATATGAAATTATTTGTTATTCCTGTGTTAATGAAACGTTTGATATGTAAAAAAATTTTTCTTAACCGAAAATGTTGTCTGTTCCAAAAATAGAAATTAAACACCAATAAAATTTGGGCTTCAACATATTTTTTATAAATAAGCTTCTTTTGCATTGTTTTTATGACATTACAGTGATATAATTATTAAAATTATCGGACTAAGGCCATTTTGCAGAACGTTTTTCAACAGAATATTATCTTAAAATAATCAAAATAGGGTACTTAGATGACTATTCCACTCGAGTAGAATACCACATAGTCCAGTCGACAGAAATTTAATTAAAAATCATATGAACATTGAGAGAACGTTTGATAAAACCACACTCCCAACAGCTCAACATCAGGAATGTTCCCCTGGCCGTTAGCGAATAGATATCTAGTATGCTCTCTAATAGAGCAATAAGCATAAATGTAGAAGATGTTTCTGTTAATGGCATGGTTACGAGGGGGTGTCCACAGGAAGGGATGCTATCACCTCTCCTCTGGAACATAGTTCTAGACACCCCGATTGACCAATTCAGCAGCAACGTATTCTACACAATATCGTATGCAGACAATATAACTGTCCTGCAAAGCGGTAAGTTTGAGAACACACTATGTGAGTGATTGCAAGTTGCTCTCCAACTAATAGAAACTTGGTGCAAGGAACACTTACTATCTATAAATCATAAGAAGACAAAGAAAGTCCTCTTTACCAGGAAAAGAAAAATCACGGGCTTAATACGTCCAAGGATTCTAAACTACAGTCTAAATTTTTCTGACAAGGTGAAGTACCTTGGTATTACCCTTGACAGGAAGTTAACATGGGACTCACACTTAGATAATAGACTTAGAGCATATATTGCCTATGAGCAATGTCGACGAACAGTCGGACGCATCTGGGGCCTTTCGCCCAGGGTGATCGCCTGGATCTACACTGCTGTGCACTGTTGGTACCCAAGCAATAGCTCCTAACTTACGGAGCTATTGTTACCAACAGTGCTACAGACAACAGCGATTAACAAACTAAACCAAATTCAGCGGATGGCTTGATAAAATTTAACAGGTGCCATGAAAACAACACCAACTGCTGCAATGGAGTTGATTATTGGCATCACGTCTCTAGACATATATGCCAAAGAGATGGTGCTAGTGACAATGATGCGACTGCGCTTAGCTGGTGCAAACCTTGATGTAGGAATGGGACAATTGAGAACTCGTTTCTGGCGGAGAGAGCTGGATGCGCTACCCCTGCTACAGGCAGGCTGCGACTCAATTGAACCAAAGTTTGTCTTTGATAAACCCTACAAAATCGAAACAAAACAGTACAGGGAGACAAATGTGACAAATGCCTATTGCATGTACACCGATGGCTCCAAAACGTAAGAAGGCTTAGGATGCGGGATACTCCAGATCACTGAACCTAAGAATAAAGTGGGGTATGGGCAAAAATGCCAGCGTAGTTCAGACAGAACTGGCTGGTATCTCCATAGCCGCAAAAGAGATAACCCAAAAATGTATAGCAGGGAAAACTATAATAATCTGCACAGATAGCAGACAAGCGCTACTAACCTTGAATATACCACGTGTTATATCGGGGTTAGTAATGGAGTGTCACGAGTTACTAACTCGAGCTTCGGATGGTAATACCATCATCCTGAGGTGGGTTAAAGGACATGATAGGAATAAAGGCAACCGCATTGCTGACCAATTGGCGAGGAAGGCGGGAAGCCTAAGACTCTTAGGACCTGATGACCTTTTTGGTTGGTCAACTACAACAATCGCGGAAATTGTCAAATGTCACTCCCATACGCAAACCATAAAAAGATGGGAAGAAGGACAAGGATGTAGACTTGCCAGGGTAACACTAAGTAACCTTGAAAAGTCAGCATCAAAGAAGTACTTAGGAAAGACCAGAACAAAAGCTACGCTTGACAGATAGTTTTTTAACTAGTCATTGTCAACTAAGCAAATACCTCCACACACCGGGGCTGGTAGACACACCTCTAGGTAGGAAGTCTAAACGAGAAGACGAAACTGCAGAACATGTCCTATGTGAATGTCCGGAGTTATCGTTAATACGAGAGTACGCGTTCAGCGAGTCCTGGCCCACACTGCCCACATAAGGGAGATCACCTTTCTAGAAATGGCAGGATGGACAATGAGCTTAGGACAACAGCTCCCTGGAAGGATACACAATGGGTCAATTGTGGCCTAAGTGATGTGGAACTTAACTTGCTGTCCCTACTCTACAGATGTCCCCAAAAAAGTTTATCATTCCTACTACTCAGCTTGATAGCAAAGTAGTAGAAAAATGTAGCTGAGATAATTTTCAATAAAAATATTCATTAGCACTTTTTGGAGAAGACGGTTTTGAGTGGAGTTTGTAGCTGAAGCTTTGTAGTTTCCAAAAACGGAATTTTGTAATTGAAATGAAGCAGTTTTAGATCATTTGTAATGTGAAAGTTTAAATTCAGCGTTTTTTAGGCATATTTCAAATGTCCCACATTTGTTTTCATACCTCAAAGTAAAATTGTATGCAATAGGTTTTGAAAATAGGCTCTAACAATGTAAATTCGTTCTATATAAAAAGTACTAATTAAGGATTTTTATTTAAATTTATCTTAGCTACATTTTTTATAAAACATGTTTTTTTTCTACGGCGCACAGATTCTTGGTCAATCGTTTTTACCGCCCCCTCACGAGATGAAGTTTAATGGAGAAATGGAGGGTAGGAATAGTAAACCTTTTGCATATTTTTTGGAGTCCCAAAATGGACGTTCTCAGTAAAATTCAGCTTATTGGCGACTGGAGTAACAGTCTTCTGCTAATTATGAGTTTTTGACGATATTGTCATTATATATGTCAAAAAGACTGAGAAAAAGTCTGCAACCTTGTCTCACTTTTATATTTGATATTTTTTTCGCCAGGATTCACCATTAATTTTGTATGCAATTGTCAATAATTATTTTCAGGATATTGTTTCTGCATGTAAAACTGCCTCGCAATACGATGTAAAGCTGCCTCGAAATTTATTAAGGGTATATAAATTTACAGAATTTTATGACCCATTTATATGTCCAGATATGTATTACTGCATATTTGCTCTTTTTATAATTAATTTTGTTCTTAGGTTAGAACTAGTCCGTTGTTTAGATACATTTGCATAGATTTTATATGTGATATTTAGTGAACTAATACCTCCACAGTGGCGGAGACACAGGCTAACTCCTCGATACTTGTAAAAGCCTGAACAAACTTTAATCTTTGCTCCGCATGAATATCTGCTAAGGCACTTCTGAACACTTATGTACATGACGTGTATTCTATTTGAACGATAATTGGAGTTCTTCCAATGGATGCAAATAGCTAAGCTAGAAATGTGCTCCATTACTTTCACTACAGCTATTAAACAACGACATGTTGTAAATTTCATTTTGTTTTAGATACAAATTACACGTAGTGGCTTTTTACTACAGCATCATATCAATAGGTTCTATTAAAAAATACTTTCTGTATAAAGTAAAGTATTTAACACACAATATATACATAACACTCCTAGAACGCACTCGTTCAGATTACGACACTCACTTGTTTTTCTGCTCGTGGTCGTAATTTTGTTTCTCGTCTGTAGACTCTTTCCATCTCTATTGGAGAATATAATGATATTTGCCAGACAAGTTCTTCCAATTAAACACATGTAGTATATTTGGACTTGTATTCTTACATTATAATATTATTGCATAAATATATAAATATTGCTTATCCTTATTTATTCTAAGATTTATCCACAAATCTCTAGGATACAACTTTTCGTCTCTTTCTTAACAGTTTGGACACTTTATCGACGATTTCTCGGAGCTTCTGACGCTTTGATGCTTTTGACGAGTTGAAAATGCTTCTCACACTTTCTTGGCTCTTTCCTTATGCTTTTGGTAATACCCTCTGAGGTTTTATTGTTATCCTTTTAATAAATTTGACACATTCTGGACGCTTTTACAACAATCTTCCGATTTTTCTAACGCAATTGACGATTTTTTTAAGCTTTTTGACATTTTATCTATTATTCCTAACTCTTCTGAAGCATTTTCAACTATTTCGACGCTTTTCTAGTAATTGTTCTAAATGTTTTTACGGATTTACAATGCTTCCTAGAGTCTTTCCCTATGCTTTTGACGATTGTTCAATAATTGGACAACGTCTCAGGCTTTTTCGAGACACAGAACAAATTTTGCAGAAAATCATTTGGTATGAAAGGGTACCATTTTGCAGAAAACCAGTATCGCTGCCATTATGGCCGACAATTAAACGCTGCCCCTTACCTTAGTGTACTCGCAATACTGTCGACAAATCTTCAACAAAGGCTTGCTCTGCATTTGTTACTGTTGTATCTTGCCAAACTTTGGCGAATGTATGTCCTACGTTAACCCAAGTCTCATCAAGGTAATAAATTTTTCGTTTTGCCACACCATTTTACCGAATTGAGCGTAGACAATTACGTGGCCATGATATTATTTCCTCTTTATCTGTTAAAATGATGTTATGGCGATGTTATATCTTTCCTATACTGTTGTACGGAGTTGTGTCGTGGATTTTCACAGACGCTACCTGCAATAAAATTGATTCTATACCGCACGTTACTAACCAGGACCTTTTATTAATAATGCAAAAAGGAAAAGAGTTAACCACAATATAAACAACCAAAATCGAATACCTCGGTCACATCATGAGGAACAGCGAAAGATATGGGTGTTGCTGCAATTAATTCTACTAGGAAACGACCAATTCCGAATGATCAGCTTATTGAGCCAGGTCCTAAAACTCTTCTTAAAGATAATTCACACAAGAATATACAACAGATGTGAAGGAGACATTAGCCCCACACAGTTCGGTTTCAGATAAGGATTTGGCACAAGAGAAGCACTTTATAGCTTAACTGTCCTACTTCAGAAATGCAGAGATCAACAAAAAGATGTCTTCATATGCTTTATAGATTACCAGAAAGCGTTCGATTGTGTTAATCCTTCAGAATTAGTAAGATTGCTCCAGGAACATTCGATAGATGAGAATGACCTTAAAATCATAAAGAACCTTTATATGAATCAAGTGGCATCTGTGATAGTAGGACTGGAATCTACATTATATTTCTCAATCGAAAAAGGTGTACGACATAGTTGTGTTCTGTCACCCCTCCTTTTTAATCTTTACTCTGAAACGATTTTCGATAGAGCCTTAAGTGACACTGAAGATGGAATCAAAATGAACGGACAGACTATTAGTAATCTTCGCTATGCTGATGATACAGTCATAATAGCTGATAGCCAAGAAGCGCTATAACGACTAATAGATAGAATAAATACTGAAGGAGAACGACTGGGCTTGAAGATTAATATAGACAAGACGAAGGTAATGGTGGTTAGCAGAACACGAAATATGCAATTAAAGAGTAAACAACAAGAACATCCAAAAGGTTCCCAAGTGCAGATATCTTGGTAGTTGGATAACTGAAGATTTAGATCCAGACATAGAGATACGTAGCAGGATTGAGCAAGCCAGAACAGCATTTACTAATATGAAAACCTTGCTAAGCAACAGCAGCCTTAACTTTAGCCTTTACTCCATACTGCTATATGATGTAGAAACCTGGACCATAAAGGCCAATGTTATGAACCGATCGGAAGCCTTTGAAATGTGGGTATTTAGAAGATTACTTAAAATTCCCTGGACAGATCACACAACAAATGTCGAAGCAGTAAATCGAATAGGCAGAGAACTGCTTATCTGGGTCATATATTTCTAAATTCCAAGTACCAGTTCTTAAAGCTTATTATGGAAGGGAAGATAGAAGGAAAACGGGGCATCGGAAGAAAGAAATACTCATGGCTTAAAAACATAAGGGATTGGACAAACCTCGATGCCCATGCACTCTTTAGAGCCACACAAGACCGAGAGGAGTATGCCAGAATTGTCGCCAACATCCACTAATTGAACAGAGCACCATAAAAAGAAGAAGGAAACTTAGAAGGAAAACGAGGACCAGGAAACCGAACAGTGACTAAAAAAGACTAACAGCTTTCTTTCAAGGTAATGTTTTTTTAGTCCACCATATCCTTTCCAGATAATTTTTATTTTTCATCTATGAAGGCAAATCGTCTTATTCTAACCTAGTATTTTGCCTTCCTTCAAAATAAAAAACTATGTAACAAAATGAGTACGAAAACTATCAAGACGAAGCAATCTAACCTGATAAGTTAAACATTGATTGCAAAAACTGTTCGCATGTTTTAAATAACATTTTTGCCAATTCACCATTTACTGGCTATGTAATTCGCACTAAGAGATTAAATTATACCAGATCATTTAACGTTCAACCACTCTCAACGCTCATAGGAAGAAGAAGCAAACTGAGAGTCAAAACCAAAATCAGGGTTACAAACAGCGTCAGCAAACAGGAAGAAGATTCAGATCTCTTAAAATCAAATCATACGAGATGCATTAAAAATACCGAAATACGTACCCCTAAGATACGTATACAGAGACTCAGGACAAACCAGAATCTTACGAACGCTAGACGAAAGCGCATACGATATATTTAACGGATTAAGAAATCACCCTAGCAGAATGCTAAGAGAGCTGACTAACTACAACGAAAACATCAGGACGGTACACAGAAGACCAAGACAGTAGATAGCAGGATATATGGGAGAACCCAAACGAATATTAAAGTATGTAATGGTGCATAGTCGTCAATCATAAGGATGCAGAAAGACAGGAAAATGACCAAAAAAACTCTAGCCAGAAGGTACGCTTCTTTTTTTAGGTTTTTAGGTTTTTTAGGTAATTATAAGGACAATATACAACGGGGTGTATGAGGACCGTATACACCTGAGAATGCACACCCCAATACACACATACTTTAGGATTAAGGAAAAAAGGAAAAAATTGTTGCCCAGGCACTTTATAGTCCCGAAGCACCAAAGAAGTCCACAAAAAAAATGTGTTTTTCTGTCTAAATCACTTTGGTTTCATCTAAAATTTTAATTATCACTTCTACATTCATTGTAAATTAAACTCTTTATCGTAGACCAAATATGGAGGGCCCGTTTGGCTCTCCATATACCGCATTAGCGGACTTGACCCTTAAGGCAGATCAGGTGAATAATGCTGATCTTCACGCGAAATCCGAGCACTGAGGTCATGTGCGGCATACACGGGCTTAGTGGCCGGACCCCACTCGGGTGCTCAGCCGGCGAGGAGAACAAAATTTATTTTGCCAAATCGGCGGCTGAGTGACCGAGCACACACTCTTTTCCGGGAGTCGTCAGCTCAGGCGGCGGCTCTGTGGTCGGAACACACGCTTTTTTTCTTTCTGTTTTAGGGACTCAAGTCCCGAAGTCATGATAGAGTAACTTCAATAGAGTCAGTAAAGTAAATAGGAAGAAAAGCCTAGATGTGGCTACCCCTACAGTTGAGTGGCATAACCACAGTCAATAAAAACAGAGGGTGTTCCATTACCCAGGGCACCTTAAGTAACTTTCAGATCATAAGCCTCCTCACGTAAGTCACACAATGAGGAGGGGTGGAGGAAAAGCCTGGGGGTCAGATAGGTACCACTTCGACTAGCGAAGTGTGACCGGTTTGATCTTCGGACATGTGGATCCCATTCTTATATTGGTATACACATGTTCCAAGAGGCAGGGTTGATCACTGCGTGTGTGTGTGTGTGTCAACAAAAATGTAATATGATAACAAGTATGACAAGATGCTGTTGAAATTGTGGAATTTGACAAAAGTTGACATTTTTAAAATTAGTACTTACCAATAAATCACCCTTTCCAAAAAAGTGTTAGGGATTAATAAATAAATGTACCAAAATACTTCTACTGTGTATCATTTTAAAGACTTTCAACGAAATACCAATTCTTTTTTGAGATTTTTGATAAATTATAATAATTTTAACTTATTGACAAAAATTCTAAAATTTGTCATTTGTAAAGGGATGAATTGACATACATTTTGTAATTTTAACCACGTAGAAGCTAAAAAAAATTGTTAGATAATGGTTACAGTGCCCCTTTTGATTTTCCTGGTCTAAAAATTAATATATTAATCCTCTCTTTTGGAACAACTTTTTGAATGAAGCTAAATGCAAACAAACATATTTTTTGTATACCAAACTAAGTTAATTCGAAAAAAAAATTATATAATTAAATATATATATATATATATATATATATATATATATATATATATATATATAGATATGTTCTTTACCTAAAATAGTAACGATTATCAAGTTAAAAAACTATAAAAAATGTTCAGAAAAGTTTGCTTCAAAAAGCAAAACATCTAAAATATGATGCTTTTTACGAAACTACGCTCATGTTATATTCAAAACAAACTTTTCAATATTTAATATAAAACATGTTCTGAATATTAACCTCTTCAATTCTTTACTGCCGATAGAAAAATTTTGTTTTTTATTCAACATAAAATCTGCTACATATTTTTACACGGCAGCGCTTTTTATACTCTGTCTGGAAGTTTCATTAACGTATTTACCACTCAGAAAACAGTAAACATTTATATCTAAACACCCAGCTAAAATACATACTGCTAAAAGGGGTTAAATAAAGCTGTGAATCGAGAGTGTAGTAGTTTCTGTGCTGAAGCAAACATCGACCTTTGGTAATAAATATTGTCGATGAATTTTTGTTTCAGAGTTCATAGTATTTACAGTGTTCATAGTAGATTAGGAATTGTAAAATACATACGGCTAAAAGGGGAGAAATAAAGCTGGGAATCGAGGATTTAGTAGTTTTTCTGCTGAAGCAAACATCGATAATTGGTAATAAATGTTGTCGATAAATTTTTGTTCCAGAGTTCAAAAATATTTACAGTTTTAGACTGGACAGTAAATTTAAAAGATATTAAATATATATTTACATATTTGCTATGTATATTACGTAAGTATTATTCCTTGGTTGTATTTTTTAGTACTTAAATTTTTTGCTTTTAAAATATATGTAGTTGTTTTAAATATATAAATATTCTTGTTATGTTATAATAGTATACCGGGTGATGACTCGTGAAATAAGGCACATTCAATGGGAAATTTTAAACTGTCGAATTCCTACTTCTCAAATTATTTTACATCAAAAGTCATAGGAAACTATTTGTAGAGGACTGAAACCTGTATTGAAAACAAATATTAAAATTGTTCTACGCATTAAAACATTGGAAAATTGAAGGCTAGGACTGTAGTCACACCGTTTGTCCAGTAAGGTAACTACGTTCCCTAGGAAAGAAATCGAAACTACCGACATCTGACATTTCAATCATATTTTGTTCTTAAAACGACACGTTTATTTAATAACACTAATATTATTAATTACATTTTAATATAATTAATAATACGATTAATTTTTTCGCAAATTTGCCAAAAATATCGGTTGCAGTAATTTTAAAATAAGATCTAATAAACAAAATTTAAAGCTTTACGTTAGTTTAGATTTAAACACCTAGCGTCACCTAGGAAAGAAATGTGAACTACCATTTGTCAGATCAAATAAATTAAAATTATCTGACAGATAAAATTTAAAATATTTATTTGTCAAATTAAATACTGAATAAAAAGTTATTTGGAAAATAAATTGTGTTTATTTTAGTTCGTTATTATGTTGTAGGTTATCGCGAAATCAAAAATATAACCTAAATATAGCTCTGACTGATATTCTAAAGAATGCAGTCCTAGCTCAATGCTAACAAATATATTCTTTTTTAATTTGTGTTGTATCTGTTGACATTCCTTATAGGAAAGATAGTCTCTTTCAAGAAATAATTTGGCCTGTCAATAACCCATTAATAACAGTACGGCGATTTGGATGTTATGTTAGGCAGGTTAATGAATTTGTAAATAATTTGAAAAAAAAGTAAGTAGATCCATTTACACTTCTTACTGGCTGGATCATGCATGGATTCTTCATTTCCTCCATTAAAGGTTAC
This sequence comes from Diabrotica undecimpunctata, assembly GCF_040954645.1. Lineage (NCBI taxonomy): Eukaryota > Metazoa > Arthropoda > Insecta > Coleoptera > Chrysomelidae > Diabrotica > Diabrotica undecimpunctata. Next base: position 11,926,517 of record NC_092805.1, read on the forward strand.
ATCGTTAAACTTTATCAAAATAAAGTATGATCTTTGCTATGAACATAAGCTGCCAAAGAATTGATCATCTCCGCTCCGAAATTTTTTCTACAAAGTTCATAGCCCCATTTTATTGGTTTTTTGGCATATAATGCTTCATTACACTTCCACCTTTAATAATGGATAAAGTTTAAACTCATTTATTTATCATGGATTCATCAGAAGAAATTTGCTGAGATGGGAACAAAATGTTCTCGAATTTATGTAGCAAAAAAAATATAGCACTGGTTGCAGTTAATACACCTCATCAAAATTCGGTGAACCACGAGAAGGCACAGCAGAAATATCGCTTACATAAAAATGAGCCAGTAACCAACTATATTAATTGAGACTTATCAAACAAGAAATGTACGGATCCTTAGAGTCAGAGACACTTGACCAGTAGTCTTTATAACTGGGATATAGCTTTCTATCCATTACCAAGTTTACACTCAAGAAATTTTGTGTGTTTTTTTAAATTAGTCAAAACAGAATTTTTACAATAAGCAGTTTTAATTTGCTCTTCATATAGATCAGTTTGGAAGATCAAACGTTTAATAAAATCATCATTTATGAACAAGTATATTGGGTTTGATTCCAAAGCTCTTATAAATTCGTAGAGTTTGAAGGAAAGATAGGTCTGTGATTACTTGACCATATCGGAGGTGTATACACAGAAGTAATATTTTACAGCCTATAAGCCATATCCGTTGTTGCCGCTAACGGCAAATCAGACTCAGATTCTTCGCCTGAACTGCTACAAATCTCAACATCAACTATTGCAGTTTCAACCATTTCGGATTTTATAGTGAATTCTATTACAGTGGTATACTGTAAATATAATTAAAATATATAATTGAACAAAGAAAAAGAAAACAACGATATAATACACACGATAAAACATACTTGAAAAGGAGCTCAGAGAATCTGAATATGTATTCAGTGTAAAAGAAGCTGCTATAAAAGAATAACGACATATTATATTTCAAAAAGATCTTCATATTTTGTTACCAATTTTGCTCTTATTTTATAACAGATCATTCATGAAATTATCAGTATAATCTAATAGATTTTAGGAAGCTACCCCGCTATAGGCTGATCTTATACCTTACAAATTACCAGAAAAGTGTGTTAATGCTGTCATTTTAATGGTACTTTGCCTTTATCAAAAACTGAACTAATTAATGTGTCTCTACATTTATATCATAAAAGTAATTTTAAAAAGATGACAGATGATACAAATGACAATTTCTTATAGTGAATTTTTATCGATTATTTTCTCCTGTTATATTTTTAAAAAATATGTAGGCATGTTTTTCAAAATGATTCAAAAGACTTCAGCCAAACAGAAGTGCTTTTAATTGTTGGGTTACTTTCTCATTTACAATCAATCGGTGAAATTACATTAAAAAATGTCAATCTGTTTTACTAGAAAATATTATAATTTAAGCAATATTTGACTTTATAGAAGTCGCTGTATGGCTAAAGGTATCACAAAGAATCATGAGCAGCACAAAGAATATGTTTGTATTAACGGTAGCTGCCATCATGGAATGAGGACGAGAAAAAGCTGCTCAAGCTGAAGACCGTTTCATAGTCATGGCTGCAAAAAAATTTGCTGGAAAGTGATTAGTAGTCAGACTATTATAAAAATCCAATAATATCCACTTCAATCAAATCCTAAGAAGACAGAGATGGTCCTCTTTACCAGAAAAAAAAACCCCGGGCTTAATACCCCCAAGGATTCTAAACTGCTAGACACTAAATTTTTCTAACAAGGTTATGTACCTTGGTATTACCATTGACAGAAAGTTAACATAAAAGTCACACTTAGATGGTAGAGCTGAAATAGCATATATTGCCTATGAGCAATGTCGACGAATGATGGACATTGTCACGGTGACAACGATACGACTGCGCTCAGCTGATGCAAACTTTAAATGATGCAAGCTTTATCTTTGACAAACCCTACAAAATCGAAACAAGACAGCATAGGGACATAAACGTGGCAAATGCGTATTGCATATACACTGATGGCTCCAAAATGAAAGAAGCCTTAGGATGCGGGATATACTCCAGATCACCAAGCCTAAGAAAAAAGTGAATTATGGGCAACAATGCCAGCGTAGTTCAGACAGAACTGGCTAGTATCTCCATAGCCGCAAAAGAGATAACCCAAAAAGATATAACTAGGAAAATTATAATAATCTGCACATATAGCAGATAAGCGCTGATAACCTGGAATAGACCACGTGTCACATCAGGTTTAGTAATAGAGTGTCACGAGTCACTAACTCAAGCTTCGGATGGTAAAACCATCATTCTTGAGTTAAAGGACACAATTGGAATACAGGCCACCGCATTGCTGACCAATTGGCTAGGAAGGCGGTAGGCCTAAATCTCTTAGGACCTGGGGATCGTTTTAGTTGGTCAACTACAACCATCGTGGAAATTATCAAATGTCACTCCCATACGCAAACCGTAAGAAAATGGAAAAAAGGGCAAGGATGTAGACTTGCCAGGGTACCACTAAGTAACCTTGAAAAGTCAGCATCAAAGAAGTATTTGGGAATGACCAGGAATAACCTACGCTTGATTTAACTGGTCATTGGCAACTAAGCAAACACTTCCATAAACTGAGACTAGTAACACACCTCTATGCAGGAAGTGTGAACGAAAAGACGAAACTGTAGAGCATGTCGTATGTGAATGCCCGGAATTATCGTTAATACGAGAGTACGCGTTCGGCGAGTCCTGCCCCACACCTGCCCACATAAGAGAGATGTCTCCTGGCGACGTGTACACCTTCCTAGAAATAGTAGGATGAACAATGAGCTAAGGACGACAGCTCCCTGCGAGGATGCACAATGGGCCAATTGTGGCCCAAGTGCTGTGGAACTTAACTCGACCTCCCTACTCTACAGATACAGACAGATTCACTTCAAGTGTTAAGTATATATTTCTAAAAGCAAAACAGCATAAAGAAGAAGAAAGTATATGGAAAAAAAAAGTTAAAGCTAAATAAATTAAAAAATAACAGGTGACAACTTACAGATCATTCAACCAACTCACACCTCTAAACGAATTCGTAGAAAAACTTTCGATGGAGTAAAAGTCACGGTAAACTGCACTGGTGCTCTCCATAACGTTTAATACTTTGCTAAATTTTAGGTATAAAATATATATATGTGTTATTAACCCGTTGTTCACAGCTTTGCATATTTTGTTACATTGTTTTCAATAAATGGTACTCTTGCATAATATTATTTAACGTAAATTTCTTTCACCTACTTGTTTAATAATTGTTAACTTGTTTTAAAAAACACTTCGGAGTAAACTAGAACATTTTGTCAATTCAAATAGTGGTGGTTAGATTGACCATATTATGTCTGTTAGAGTGTACTGTTTGTGAGACGTCTGCGATTAAGGGTTAAAGTTAGGGTTCTGGTAAATATATTTAACTTTTTATTTTCAAATAAAAATATTTGCACTAAAAATAAAATAATTGTGGGAAACATTTTAATTTTTTTATGTACGGTTTCCAACCATTTCTAAACTTTTTACCAAACATAATTAAATTACAATCGAGATTCCTAATCATTATTAGGCTAATTTGCTTAATGTGTGTAGGATCTTTGTAACCGGTTATATTATATTTTACCTCTCAAGCACAACGGTTAAAAAGGTTCTTTTATATTGATCTAAACTCAGTATATTGTAATTCAAACGTGTAGTTGCAAGTGACCATCATGCCTAGACGTAAGTTGGATATTGATGAATTAATTGCAAATGTGCATAAATATTTTACCATGGAAAGAGACAATGGTGGACCTTCAAAGTCATTATTATGTATAAATCAAAGCGTTTGTGACGCACTCAGGATAAGTGAAAGTAAGCTAAAAACTGTAATGAAGACTATCAGAGATTTTCAAGAAGATCTTACTGTGACTGAGTATCACGAAGACAAGAAAACAATTCGTAAACATTCTAGGAGCATTGACTTCGATTTCTTCGCATTGAATTTGAAATTCGCAATATTTTGTATCCAATGCGTAAAAACAATTAACATGTCAGTTTAGATACTTTATTAGCCAAAATAAGAGAAAGACAAGTTTCTGAAATTAAGAGGACTAGCCTTTGAAAAGTGTTGAGAGATTTATATACATATAAGCGAGGTTCCTACAGCCTCTGCCGCTTCTCGCATTTCGACCGCCATCGTTTTCTGTCCATCCATTCGTCTTCGCTGATGGCTCTATCTCTCATTATGTGCCGTACATTCTCTTCCCAGACAACTGAAGGCCTTCCCCTTCTTCTTCTTTGTTGTAGTATGTAATTTAAAGCTTTCTTTGGCTATCTATCTTCATTGATTCGCTTCACGTGACCATACCACACTAGTTGTCTCGTTTCAATTCTGTCTCCACTGGAATATACAGTATTTGTCCTCTTTCTAATATCTTCATTCCTAATATGATCTTTTTTGGATACACCACTCGCTCTCCTTAGAAAATCCATTTCTACTACTTCTATTCTTTTTCTATCTTTTTTCGTGATCTGCCAAACTTCTGCCTCATAAGTCATAATAGGCTCTACCAAGGTTCGATAGATTGTCAATTTCGTTTCTTGTCTAATATCTTTAGACCATAGTAGAGAGTTTAGAATGTTTACCGCTTTTTTCCCTGCTGCGTTCTGTTTTCGATATCTCTTTTGGTAGTGCCTTCTTTAGATATTATAGATCCGAGATATTTATATTCATTACATGTTTTTGTGTTTCTAATTTCTAGCTCTGGACCTTCTTCATCATCTCCTATTTTAAGATAGTGTGTCTTTGACATATTCATATTAAGGCACCATTTTTCATATTCTTTCTTTAGTTTTCTAAACATGTAGTCCATATCTTCCTCATCATTCGCTACGACTACCTGATCATCTGTGAAAAATAAAGTTGTTAAACATTTACCATCGCCTATGTCTATTCCCATTCCGGATAAAAGAATTAAATTTTTGAGTGAATATAATAGATTTAAATCTGAAAATACAACATTCGTATACTTAGATGAGACATGGATATTTGCAAAGGGTAGAATTAAAGGAATTTGGCAAGACGACAGCACAAAATCAATAAAACACACAAATAGCGAAGGCAAAAGACACATCGTTCTTCATGCAGGAGGGAAAGAAGAATAGCGTTTATAGAAAACGCGGATTTGATTTTTTCTTCAAAATTAAAAATCTGCTGATTACCATGAAAACATGAATGCAGATATGTTTGTTATGGCTTGAGGAGAAACTGTCACCTAGTCTGAGTGAACCATCGGTTATAGTTTTAGATAATGCACCAAAAATTGGTTAGTTAAATATAATATTAATTTTCCAAAATGCTCCTTCAAATCAACTATTTTGGACACGTAGTAAGGGGAGACCGATATAATATTCTTCAACTTATTATGATGGGTAAAATCGAAGGACGCAGAGGAATTGGTAGAAAGCAGGCCTCTTGGTTGAAGAATATCAGGGAGTGGACAGGAATGAGGAAAGCTGAGCAGCTCTTTAGAATAGCTTAAGACAGAGACAGTTTCGCCATGTTAATCGCCAACGTCAAGGGGACTTGATAGGGCACGTTAAGAATAAGAAGAAGAAGCTCCTTCAAATCAGAGTAACTGAAAATTTTGAAAGGCAATGAAGAACCAACAGTTTATATAGTTGACCAATTTGTATCAAGTTATGGACATCAAGTACTACGGTTACCGCCGTATCACTGCCAGTTTAATCCCATCAAACACATCTGGGGTATATGTAAAACGTATTATGATCATCATGTTGGATGCAGTGGATACAGTGACGATGCAGTTAGGAAAATGTGGCAAGAAGCTCTTAAAACTGCAACTCCAGAAATATGAGCCAAAACTGTAAATAAATGTGAAAAATTAATAAAAGAGGGGTGGATCCGGGAAAATAAAATAAGTGAAATTAATCCAGTCATTATAGATTTACATAATGATAGCAGTAGTGAACTAAGTAACGATGATAATGATTTATAAATTTAAATAATCAGTAAGTTCACTATTATAATGATATTTACAAAATAATTGTACAGCAAGTTAACCATTATATTTATACAAATAAACTTCTGTACGCAGGCTTGAAAATAAACGCCGGGCTTATTAGATAGAAAACAATCTCAAGTAGAAGTCACCATAAAATCGGTTCGGGATGTACAGACGGCCCAAACAGAAGTAATATGCGCGAAAATCAAGGAGAAAGAGTTTGAAAAAAAAGGACAGAAAAGATTTTCTCACTGTTTAGAAGTCACTGTATTATCGGTATTTACATACAGTCAGTGCAACAATTTTATGCATTGTGAAATTAATGAATGGAATTCTTAATTGGTAATATGTTCAGTTTATATGTGAAATTATAAGGGAATATAATAGTAACAATCCCTAATAATAAAAAACTGTTAATAAACATATTTTTGTTAGCTCTAACACCGAATGCCTTTGTTAGCTCCGAATGCTAAAGAAAAAATGTTATTAGAGCCTGAACCTATTACCTGATCAATATTAGGTTCTTGAGCCACAAATTCTCTTTCAATTTCCATGGCATGTTGACAAAAACTGCCATTCTATTAAAGAAAACGAATCAAAGAGTTCATCACGCAACTTTTCAACATAAGAGAGATTCCACCTTGATGTTATTCAATCCTTTTGCTTTGCTTAATGATATTCTTAACCATGACGGTGCTGATTCCAACAGCTTTCACCGCCCTTCGATTTTTTACTGTCCAGTTTATTAATTTCACAATATAAAAGTTTAATTCAGATATACATTAATAAACCAAGAGCAGTAGCTATATTGGTATTATGAGTACTACATTAACAATGGTTTTACAAAGTTTAAATAATATATTTATAGTTACAAAATTTGATTAAGTAATCTATGTTAATACAAAAAGTTTTTTCAATTAATTAATTCAAAATATTTAATAAGAAATTTAAATATTGTTCTGAAGCTATTTTCTTGTGGCATTTTAAAGTAATTACTATTTAAATGGGAATAAGCCACAATTCTTCTTAAAAGGTGTAAGTAAGTGTATTGACGTTTCAATTTCCAAACCAAATAAACAATAATATTTAAAATTCCATTTGAATTGTTGCTCCTCATTTTATACAAATTAACTCTAACTGATAATGCAGGCAAAAATATTCTAAACAAAGTAAGTAATTAAAAAGATTATGGAGAACTCCAGTGCAGTTTACCGTGCCTTTTACGACAACGAAAGGTTTTCTGAGAATTCCATTAATCGTTTATAAGTGTAAGTTGGTTGAATGTACTGTAATATTAAATGATGTATGAAGACAATAAATAAACAGTGGTGATTTAATATTAAAAAATTCAAACGATTTGTTTATTACATTATTAAATTTTGTATATTCATTAACAACTGCTTGACTGCATAACATCTAAAAAATAAAGTATTTAGTTGTTTTCGAAGTTTCTCCCTACATATGAGCATAATATTTGTAAACTATTTATAGCCTTTGTAATAAAAAAATTATCACTCAAAACTGCAAATGTTTTTAATAAGCAAATCATAAATCTCACCCTGACAGTAGTGTAACAATAGATCTGTTTCTTAAGAACTGTTTATAAAAGAGAATGCTTTTTACTAGTACTCACTTGAATAGCAAGACAGTTTTAAAAGAAAAAAATATGTTAATAACAATTAAATAGTTTTATTTTTATCCTAAATATCAAGCAATCTGTGCTAAATGTTATAAACAATATCCATTAAAATCATGAGTAAATAATGGTATCAAGTACTTAAAAAGTCAATTGTTGATATTGGAACTCACGTCTAGATTCCTCTTTCGTCTTACTAGTTCGATTAAAACGTTTGGCGAGGTATTTCAAAGAGAACGTAGACATGAAAAAATATTCAAAAATAACGTAAAAGCATTCTTCTTTTAATTACTTGTTTACACCACTGTTTGTTAAAAAAACCCAAACCAAAAGCAACTTACTTTACTCATTTCAAAACTGATTGATTAAACAGACTATTTTACCACTTATTTTTTTATTTATCACAGTTGGACAAGTTTGGACAAAAGTAATAAACCAAAAACAGGATCGATTAAAACTAGATAACATCTTAAAATCTTTCAAAAAATATTATTTCATCAACTTTTCGATTATTTTTTGGGTTTTGTTCGTTTCGTTGCTACTGGTGAGATTTTTCCTTTAGGGGTGCTGCTTGAGGGAGAAGGGGGAGTGTTTAAGCCATTCCCGTTCTCTAACTGGGGACCTAACAGTAGGGGTTGGCCGAAAGGCCGGTTTCCAGAGCCGTCTTGAGAATTTCGTTCTGAAAATTTAAGTAAACTACATGTCCGTTCACTACGTTTCCTTCAATTTATTAATAAAAAACAAAAATAAAAAAAAATGTTTCCTAAAAAATCAAATAATGTTGTTATTTATGAACTAGAAGACTAAACAAAGTTTTCATTTAATGAGTTGAACTAGGGCGAGGTTATTTGGATCCAAATATGTGTATCGGCCTCATAATTACTTAATCAAATGTAAAAATGCGGAAAAGCTACTGTGTAATAAAACTTTTTTGTTGTTTTCGTTTTTAACTAATATTTTCATTGTATATTTAAAAATTATTACATAATTTTATTTATAAAGGCGTGGTAAATGATTCCTGATGACGGAATTGGGTCGAAATTTTTTTGACCATGTTTTATAGTGATTTAAATCAGAAAATATGACATAAAATATTTATCAGTTAAATTATTTACACATCATGAAACACCATGTAGGTTTAAAAATGTTTGAAGACCTCCAAATATTATCGACAGTATAAAAATAAACTTGTTTAACTAAAGCTTAATATAAAATTAATAAATAATTAACAAAGTAACTTTACCTTAGTATATTTTCGTCTGGGTCTAGAAAAACGTCAATAATTTGGTCAAGATATAGTCCAAGCTGTAGAGACAAAAATGAATGGTTTTGAGCATTAATTAGTGAATCTTTGAAACCAGCACAGCGTTATGAAGAGCAATGTCTGGAGTCTCCAAGTGTTTGCAACTCCAAACTGGTTATAATTTTTTCATCGTACTTTTAAGGTACAAAAGCGGTGTTTTTTGATTATTTTTATTTTTATGGTATCAAATCAATATCATAGGGTAAAATGAGTAGAAAATTGAATGAAAGTACATAAAAGAGCTTTAATTTGAGCTATGTTACATTCAGTTCGACCCAATAGTTATGCAAAAATAACAATTAAAAGTCCAAAAATGTGAATTTTTCGACATTTTTAAAAATTAAAATAACTTTTGTAAAAACTTTGTAAAAATAAAAAAGTGTGCGTACTTTGAACTTATTGATTCTTATAGCTGAAGTCAAAACAAAAATTAAAAAAAAGTTTTGACCAATAGGAGTGAAGTTAACTTATTTTTTGTTTAAAAAATCACAGCTGCTGTGTTTATAATTATATAATTAAGAGTTAAAAGTAGCGCCATTCAATAGTTAAAGGCCTATATTTTATGAGGATATGGTTTTTATTCTTAAAAATCACTGTTTATAGTCAAAACATGAGAAAATTTAACTGTTTTTCCCAGTTGCCGAATCGGCTCGGTTTTGGTTGGTTTTCATGTCGGCCCGGTGCGTTTCATATAATTTTCACCAATTTTGTGGAAATTTTCGATATTTTTTTTGGCTGAGATTTACACGTTTTTTTACACAAATTCTCTAGTTTTTTTGGACATACATTTAAGACGACTAGATTTCGTAAATCAGCTGTCGTAAGCAAGTTATCGGCGTCCAAAATACGTAGTTGTAATTGGTTAAATGAGGAGTTTGCTGTAAGAAGGATGCATTTGGGTGGAAACATATGCCTTAATTAAAATTGGCGAATAGACTGGTATAAGAACAATGCAGATCCAATAATAAATAAAGTAATTATACGTCTTTATGGATCTGCCTTCTCACTCATTTGGTGCAAGAAAGGTTCAGCTCTGGACTTGCATCCTTTTTCCACCAAACGATTGTAAATGTTCGGTAATTTTCGTGGAATGCAAGGTCATTTTCTGTTGGCACTGGGCCAGCAGAGCAGCTGATTTGTTTTGACTTTTCATGCGGTTTAATTGTTCGTGTAAAAATTCAACGTCGTGTAAAAATGATTGAAACCGAGTCAGATCCGTTTAACGCTAGTGAGTCAGACTATGAACTTACAAGCTCTGATGAAAGTTGTTCTAATTGTGATGTTGCAGGACTTTCAGCTAGAAGAAAACATCCAAAGAAGTAACGTACCTCTGTAAAACAACAACACATTGAACCTGTTTTCAATATGGAACCCACAGAATAGCCCCCAGTTGTTCCTGTAACCAAAAACAGAAAAAGTGACAACTCCACTCTCTGGAAAAGAAATATGAAAAAAAAAACCTATTGTAGAAGTGAAAACGTATACGAACTGGAAAGGAATATAAAAGCGACCGAGATTAACTGGATCGAACTGCAACTGTAGGTACAAGTGTTTTCAGAATGTGGACGAAGAAACAAGAAAAGTTGTCTTACAAAAGTTTAACAAAATAGTTGACAAAAATTTGCAAAATACCTATTTGGGAGGGTTGATTCAAACTACTACTATTCAAAGAACTCGAAAAAAGATTAATGAAAGGCAAGACCGCACTCGTTCTCACAAATACTTTATAAAGCTGGGTAAGCTATCCAAGGAAACGTGTAGATCTCATTGCTCAAACTTTTTGTGACAGAGATATTGCAGTGCCACCTAGTAACAAACGAAAGTATACAAATAGACCCAACCGAAAATTTTAACGAAATACTCAAAAATGTGAACATGCACATCCAGAGCTTTCCAAGATGCGAATCGCATTATAGTAGAAACAAATCCCGTCGATTCTATTTATCTCCAGATCCAGATCAGAGAATATAAAGAAGATGCATCAACTCTATTTGGAACTTTACGAACCAGAAAGTGTTAGCAATCCTAAATTTAAACCCAAAGTTCCCTATGACTTCTACTATCGATACTTCAAAGAAAACTTCAACTACAGGTTTGGATCACCTCGATCAGATACGTGCAAAATATGTGATGTCTTAGATAACAAACTGACTGAAAGATGTGACCCTCGACGAAAATGAACGAAAAGTTTTAGCAGCGGAGAAGAAGTTGCATGAAATTAAGGCCGATTTGTTTTTCAAGGAGCTAAAGGAGAAAACCACATTGTGCAAGCATAGCGACGAAGTGGAGGTTCTGACCTTTGACTTTCAACAAAACCTTCCACTTCCACAAAATTCCTGCTGAAGAAGCTTTCTACAAACGTCAGTTGTGGACATACAACTTCTGCGTCCATTCTGGTAAGACAAATCAAGCACATTTTTATATATATATATGATGAAACTACGGCTCGAAAGTCGCCAAACGAGGTAGTGCCATTTTTGTACCACTATATAAAAATATACTCCCTAAAAATGTTAAGAATTTATACCTTTTCTCCGATAACACTGCTGCGCAAAACAAAAACTCAGTAATGATTCAGTTTCTGTATTTGATGGTGAGAACTAGGTCTATTGACAAGATAGAGCACCACTTTCCTGAGCCAGGACATAGCTTTCTTTTCCGTGATCGGCGCTTTGGAGTTATTGAGAAGTTTTTAAGAAAGAAGTACTACGTTTTTAGCCTTTAAATTATGATCCTGAACTTTACTGGTCACTATGAAGGACATTTTAAAAAAGTTATCTCAGGTGCAGAAAAGCAAAGATTCCAGATTTCCAAACACCGAATTTTACAGTACAGCAATGAACATTTAGATGGTATTAAAGTCAGTCTATCTACTGGCCTTCCGAGTTTTTACTTATTCCAGATCTTGATAAACCTTGACAGCGACCTCTCAGTTTTTTCTGATATTCCTATCTATTGCAATCCTATACCTGTCAAAGAAGGCAAATATGCAGATGTAATGCAGTTAGCAACACGATTCGTTCCTATGGACCAAATGGCTTTTTACACCCGTCTCTAAAGTGATGCAGCCATGGCAGAGAACCAGAAAACCGAATAATCTGGAACGGATGATGACGATCGGGTAGATAAATGAAGGATGTGTTTGTCCGTGTGTTTAATGTTTTATTTTTTTTCTGAATGCTATTTTTTTGACACCAACCCGTTTCTTTCAACAGATTTTTTCGTATTTGTTTAGTAGGCAAACCATAGTCGTTTGATTGTTGTAATCAAATAAAAGAGTTTTTGTTGGGAATTTGTTTCTCAAAAATGATGGTAAAGAAGCATTATTTCACGTGATTGGTGTAAGAAAGATGCAGATCCATCTTCTTTTTAATTTTTTTTCTTATTTTTTTCAAAAATTATCTACTTGACAATAGTCTCAAGTATTGACTAAATCTGTTTGTCATCGATTGATATTATGTAGATAAAACCTAAAAAAAACACGAGGTGTAAAGACAAACATATTATAATATTGTGCTCATTCTACCCTTAAATACTGATTTGATATAATAAAAATAGAAATAATGAAAAAATACTGTTTTTTGCCCCCTAAAGTGCCACAAAAAAATTATAACCAACAATTATTGCACGTATTTTTCTTAACAGCTTGGACTAATACGGCAAATACGTCTTAGGTTGATGGAAAACCTATATTTGAGAAACGTTAGGCCATCGGAATAATAATAATTAGTGCGAGAATAAATAAGTATAAATAAGTGAAAATAAAAAAGATACTAAATGGAAAAGAAATCAATAAAAATGTAATATATTATGTACGTACATGGCGCAGTTCTGATAGCAGAGAATCAAGATGATTTAAGACTGCTGCCTCAATTCGATATCATGGCTAAGGATTTGAAGATAGGAATATTGCCACAAGAGCCAAAAAATTTGGTTGTATTAAACGAAATCAAATGGTAAAAGGAGTAATGAAATTAAAAAACCTTGTAGCCGTTTTATCAAGTATGTGCAATGTTGAGAAAGAAATACTAAAATACGTAACAAAAACAAGCAGAATAGTGAGATATCTTAAGGATAAGGATACAAAAGAACAGAACTAAATATTACAGCTAAATGACAAATACAATACAATAACGAAAAATACATCAACAGAAAATGTATTCAATGAAGGTGAGAAAAACATGTACATATATTAGATATCTCAATTTTATCTGGTGGGATAGGCACCACACAGGGCAAAGTGTGGTGTGTGTCTACGCATCTAAGGGAGCTACAATTCTTCAAAGGATTGTAGCTCCCTTAGCATTTTTGAATGCAATGCTTAACGACTAATCGACCTAAAACGAGTTCCAAAATTTTTATTTTTTTTTGTGAATAGTTCCTAAATACCCTGTATCTAAATCTAACTATACTTGAATAGCTTTGTTATTTAAATTCAAGACAATTACCCATAATTGTAAAAAGCAGATAACTTTATTACATTACCCTTTCTAATTTAGTTTCGGTCTTCTTTCATACTCCCTTTTGTAATTAATTTAGTTTCGTAATTAGTTTTACCTCAACTCCTCTCAGCTGTGCGGAAAGCTTTGGTCAAACAAGTCATTCTACCATCAGGACGAAAAAAAGACAAAACGTCCATTAAAAATCCTTTTTCACGAAGATCTTTTGTTTTACTCATCGCTCCATCTCCCTCTCTTGTATTTTCATTAACCTAAATTTGAATGACTAACTACAAGGCAAAAAAAAAACAGATAAACGTCTGCAATCAAAAAAATTATGTTGCTTTTAAACTGTACTTTGACGGTATTTACACAACCTAATTTTGTAATTTTTAAAGGATGAAAGTGGAAGGTTGAACTTATTTCGCCATTAAATATGGCAGAGATTTTTTTACTTAAACCATCAACAAAAATTAAATGTTTGATATACTACAGCAAGTATACTACAAGGGCATATTCTAAGTATATAATGAACAAAAATTTTTCATTTGTCTCGCTATAGGCTGTTGACTATGTCAAAAAACATGGGTAAAAGAAAATAAGGAATTCAAGAAATTTTATTATTCCATTTGACGTCTAAAAATGACAAACTCAAAGATAAAATAATAAAATTACTTTAAAGCTTGAATTCCTTGATAAAAAAATAGTCAATAGTCTATCAGGCAATAGACAAAATTCCCACACAATTTATATTACAGAACCGCATCCCTCTTGATAATGGCTCCAAATTGGTAATTTGTATTTAACTGACCGAGAAAGTGTATCCGAACGTATATATATATATATATATATATATATATATATATATATATATATATATATATATATATATATATATATTGAATTAAATGACCAAATATATGGCCTAGGAGGACAAATTCGTTAACTTCCCGTGCTCGAATGGGTATCAATAAAGTGTCATGATCATTTCGGCCTATCCCAGCCTCATCATAACACTTTATTGATAACCATTCGAGCACGGGAAGTTTAAGGAATTTGTCCTCCTAGGCCATAAATTTGGTCATTTAATTCAATAAAGCGATAGCAGCTTTCGCTAAAAGATTTAATCTTTTACACATTTCGCATAGCGCAGAGGATACAGAAAATGGTTGGTACTTTGCTGACTACTATTGTTTTAGTTTTCTGAGTTGAGATTATCATATTAAATTCTTTTGCTCTTATGTTAAATTTATTGACCAGTCTTTGTAGACTATCTTCATCTTGAGCTATCAATATTGCGTCGTCTGCGTAACAGAGTATTTTTATTTCTTTGTTTCCTATTCTGTATCCTCTTTCTTTGCTAACACTTTTAATAATTTCTTCCATGACCAAATTGAAGAGCATTGAAGGCATTCCGCTGCCTATTTCTATATTTTCTGTAAATTCTATTCTGACTTCCATCTTGTTGTTTTGGTAGGTGTTTTCGCTAGTTTTTATAATGGATTACATCTTTGAGTCTTACTCTGTCAAACGCTTTATTTAGGTCAATCAGACATAGAAATGCTGGTCTATTATACTCTAGTGATTTATCAGTAATTTGCTTTATAACGAATATTGCACCTGTACACTATCTTCCATTACAAAAATCCTGTTGTTAATCTGCTAAACTTATCCACGTATTTTATTGTGTTTTATAATTTTATTATTTAATGTTGTTAATTGTTCCGTCATCGCTGCTCCACAATATTTCAATAATTCGTTTGGTATTCCGACTTTACCTGCTGCTTTTCGGTTCTTCCGGTTTTCAAGTATTTTCCGAACTTCCTGTACATTTATATTAAGTTCTTCATTTGTGGTAATTTTCGGTGTTTCCATATTTCCTTTTGCAGACCCTAAAAATCTATGTTCTAATTCTTTCGAAAAGTGTTCCCAGTGATCACATTTTATTTTTCTTACAAGTTCATGTTTCGTTTCTAATTGTCTTGTAATTATGGTATGCTTTTCGTGTTTTGGTTGACATGTATTTAAGGTAAGATTTTTTCTTTTCTTTACATTTTCCCTTCACTTCTCTACAAAGCCATGGAGTTCTTCGCCTTGGGAACGGTTTTGTTTAATTTATATTTCTTTCACCAACAACTTTCTTGGCCGGAACTTACTTGGCCTTACTTATATCTAAGTAATTACTATAACAATGTTTTCTGGAAAATGTCAACGTTTTACCCATATATTAAAAATAAAGTTGTTTTTTTATCTTATTTTGCAAAACCCTGTGGAATATATTAAGAGCAAACACTATATCTTTTAAAAGTTTCGAGAGATCTTCATTTTTTAATATTTAAAAAAAATCATCGATATCTTTATTATCAAAAAAGAAAAGTACGTTCAAAGCATGGTCGTCCTCTGCTGCGTTTGTCTTCTCTTTGGCGCCAGTCAATTAGTTTTCTGGTCCATCTTGTGTCTTTCAGTCTCGCTTATGTGACCTGCCCAATTCCATTTCAGCTTGGCTATACGTTCGACGACATCACTGATACCTGTTCTTTTCCTTAAGTCTTGATTCCTTATTTCGTCTTTTTTTGTCACGCCGAAAATTGATCTTTCCATGCGCCTTTGTGCCATTCGCAATTTTAGTGCTGTTGTTTTTGTGAGCGTGAGAGTTTCTGCTCCGTATGTCATAATAGGAAGAACGCATTGGTCAAATGTCTTCCGTTTTATAGCTATCGGGATGTTGCTCTTAAAGATTTCTTTTAGTTAACCTCTTAGTGATTTTGGATGATTAGGTGTTCGCTGGGAACTAAATTTGTCATAAATTTGGTCTTACTGATGTTCATTTTTAGACCTATTGTTGAAGATACATTTTCTAATTCTTCTACCATTTGTTGTGCTTCACCCAGATCTTCGATAATAAGTACTATGTCGTCGGCAAAACGCAGATGATTGAGCATTTCTCCATCTATTTTTATTTCTCTATTTTTGCACTTTAGCATTTTAAAGGCGTATTCGAGGACCGTTATAAATAATTTAGGTGATAGAGTGTCGTCCTGTCTCACACCTCGCTTGATATGCATTTCTCTGGTGGTATCATGTAGTTTTAGCCATGTTCAAAGCATAACGTGATTTTATTGAATAATAAAACTCATTAATGGAAGCAGTTCAGTCAGGCAAAAATCAAACAATTTGACAGGACAGTTTTAGATTATCAATATTGTATACAATTCAATAAATTATTTGCTGTTTTGCCTATCAGTAGCGCACCTAGAATTTACCTCGGGGGGGGGGGGGTTTGGTTGGTCACCGAATTTTTTTTTATGATGCTACCTCCATTTTGAGTCCTTAAAATGTGTAAATAACAGTGTCGGAATAGGGTCTTGGGGGGGGTTTAACCTCCAAAATCCCTTCCCCCTCTGGGTGCGCCACTGTTGCGTATGTTAATTAGTTGACATGGACCGTCTTTTAAGAAATCTGAATCCAGATGAATGTGTTCAGGCAATTATTTTAGCTGATGTAGGGTTAAGTTACTGTCAAATAGACTTGAGATTAAGAGTATCTCATACTACAATATCATGAGTCATTCAACTTTTTCGAGAACCAAACGACCAAACGAGACGGCGTCTACAAGGAAGAGGAAGACTCACAACACCACGCCAAGATCAGTTCATCAGGCTACGTACTAAAAGGGAACGTTTTATCACAATGAGACATTTACAAATTCAAGTGGCAAATGTTCATAATATTTAAATTAGTAGAAACACTATACACAACCGTCTTGCTGAACAAGGTCTGCATGTAAGGATACCAGTCAGAGCAACAGCTTTAAACGTAAACTATCTTAGAAGTAGATTACAATTTGTCAAAGAGCACCTTGACTAGAATTTTGATGACTAGGAGCACGTGTTGTTCACTGATAAATCGAGGTATTTCTCATATAGCTTAGACAGACGTGTGAGAGATATTCGACGGCCAAGAGAACGCTATGCACACTGCAACATACGGCCTAGTTCTTTATTCATTGGAGGATCTGTAACGGTTTAGGGAGGAAGCGATGGGACTATGACATGGATAAGAACACAAGAAATTCTCTTGGCAGTCAATCGCGGAGGAGAATGGGTGCAGATTGTAATGAATCGAGAGGTTTGTTAAGGGAGGTCATGGCTCGTATTGGCCTCTACAGACAGCCATAGGCTTGATGGATGGAATTAAATTAGTTAATTGTGATCGTAGGACTTTATTTTACTTTTGAATGCAACTTGTAGATACATATTTTTTAATAATACCAAATATAATAATTAATTATTCGACTTAAGCACTTTGCATAAATCGTTGGTGTATAAAGCATATGAATCCAATTTCAAACTCTCAGTCCGACCCTATATACTTTAGGTATCAAACGCAAATTCAATTTCCTATTCAATTCGGTATCAAAGGGACAAGATTATCCCGAAGTTTTCCAACTTTTCCTTCGTGAGACGCCTAAGGGTAAATATTCCCAGACATGTTAGATAAATCCAAAAATCCGAAGGGACACACAGGCACGTCCAGTAGGAAAATTTATTATTTTAATACAAATCCCATTTGCGATTCAGTTTTAGAACTGACACAACATATGCATATTTAACAACAATTCTATGAAGAATATGATACAAAATAAAGGAAAGGTTGGAAATATGTCTGACGTTTAAGTCAATTTAAAAAACGTTTTACTTTAGATGAAAGACGGGCTAAATAAATGAAAAATAGACTCTTAATGAAAAATGGAGCTATGTTTTAGTAAAAATTGCTAAACTGAAACAAAAATAGACGTAAGGAATATGAAAAAAGCTACGTAAAATAAACTATATGGAAAAAATGGTGTAGTGGTTACAGTTTAAAAATGACTTAACTTCTGTTTGGATGAAGTAGGTAAATGCTATAATATTATTGATCCAAATAAAAAAAAAATAACAAAATCCTTCAAAATTAAAATATTATACATTTACTTAGCACCACTTTTAAGAAATGGTATATTAAGTACTACACTGAAAAATAAAATGTCACCTGGTTTAGACAGATACCCTTTGTTAAATGCCATACATAAATTAATAGTAAATATATGGAATTATAATCTGTGTATGTGTGTGTGAGAGAGATAGCATTAGACAAAAAATCTTTTTGCCACAGAAAATTGTTATAAGGATGTTTAAATTTTTATTTTAGAATCGTTTATAAACTTGATTTAGAATATTATATATAGATTTGTCAGAATAAGATAACAGATTGCTGATGTTAACTGGTAGGCTAATATTGAGATCAATTAAACCTAAATATAGGCTTCGAGTCTGTTCCCTATGATTGGGACAATCGAAAAAAAAGTGGTTCAAATCTCCGACAGATTTACCATCACAAGGACAGAAAGGAGTTTTATAGATTCCAATCCTATGCAGATGCTCTGGAAAGAGGCCATGGTTAAGTTTTAACCGGGTTATTAACGAAGAATGTACTTTATTATAGTTAAAATTAAAATGGGGAATATTTTTTGGTAAGCATGGATGAATAGAAAAGTAAAGGTTTCTTGAGGTCTTCTGAACCTCTTTATATTTTGACATCCATCTTTCCCTGCCAGTACTCCTGATAATAGAGAAAAGATCTTTAAAGTAGTAAAAATTTGTAATTTCGGGTATCTCATTTTTGCCATACCATCCACTAATTCCTTTCCAATTACTTCATTGTGTCCTTTAACCCAGAGTAAATAACTGTTTTTTTTTGTAAATTTTAGATCATGTAATAATTTGTTGATATCAAGTATAATGGAGTTTTGAAAACTATCCAATGGATGGCTACGAATAGCTTGTAATACTGGTTGAAAATCTGATACTATTACGATGTTCTCACAATAATTAGTGACACACCAAGTTAGTGCTTTCTGTATAGCAGCAGCCTCGGCTGTAAAAATAGAACAACATTCAGCAATTCGATATTTCTCAACATAATTGCTGTTTAAAACAAAAAAAGCGAAACCAGTACTTTCAACAGTTTTTGATCCATCTGTATAAATTATTGTTAAATCTTCCCCTAATTTGCTTAGTATGGATTTGAATATTAGATTAGTTAAAATTGGCAAGTCTGAATAAGAGGGCATTATAATGGTTGGTTTGTCTATCAGAACTTCAAAGTCTTGTATGTAAAAAGGAAATTTTGGTAGCTGTAATATATAAGATTGAAATGAATTCGTATGGATAAAAGATTCTGCAAAAGGAGAAGAATTTTTTATTCTCCAGTAAGAATTTGTTAAATTTTCTGTCAAAAGTAAACCTATTTTGTGAACCATAGTTGTATTAAACGATCTGTATGTTATTAGACGTTTGTTGTCTAACATTTGCCTACGTATGTGTAAAGGTGGTTCCTGGGCTTCTGCTAGAACTGCTTGGTTTGGTGAAGACATCATAGCTCCTAGACAGATTTTATATTAAATTATAATCAACTGCCACAGGAATGGAATACCGGAGTGATCATCTCACTATACAAAAAAAAGATAAACTTCAATTCAAAAACTTTTGGACAATAACGTTACTGAATATACCAATATACTATCAAATATTGTATCTTATCCATACCGGAGAGCTGTATGGTATTCTACAAACATTAAAAAGCTTATGTTATCAAACTAAAGCCAAGAGCACTGCGATATCTACAGATTTGATGTCCTCCATCGACTCGATTAAAAATATATATTCCGAACATCCATTAGGTCATGCCATACATGAAGTAACAAACCGTCTCACTTCTTCTGGAACAAACATTAATCTGAATTCCATCACACGTTGGCATTTTAGTTAATGAGACTGCTGATGCTACCGCAAAAGAAGCAATTACAACCAAATTAGACATCAAATCTGTTCAACTAGCATCGGATCTAAAATCACTTTAGTGTTTTTAACCTCGAAATTACACAAAATACAACCTACCACCGAAACCTTTCAGCTACTCAACTTAAAGTTTGTTAAATACGAGCGAGGACAAAAAAATACTCTATACAAGGTCTTACAAATGTGATTCTTAGCAATTAGAACTTCTTCAGAATGTACTAGATTTAATTCGAGAAACGAACTTGTATTACAAAATTTAGTGTCTTCTTTTTTATTACTTTCTTCTTCTTCTTCTTCTTCCTTCTTTTATGTAGGATTTAAAGCCTATTTCTTCTTCAATATTAGCCTAATACATTGTTTGAATTCGCACCATCTTTTTCTTGGTCCGCCAATAGTTCTTCGTCCATTTGGTGACTTATCTCGTGCTATTCGTACGATCCTATCCTTTGCCATTCCACTAATTCGTTCCACTCATGTTTTCATTTTGTCACCCATCCATTTATGACACCTATCCAACAGACTTTTCCCTGATATTCGTCGGAGTATTTTTATCTCTGTTGTTTCTAGTAGTCGTCTCGTTTTAGATGTGCCAGGTCTTGTCTCCGCCGTGTCCATTAATATAGGTCTAATTGCTGCTATATAGATCCTTGTTTTTGTGTCTTGTCTTAGGTGTTAGTTCTTCCAGATTGTGTCATTAAGATATATTAATGCTGCGTCGTCTGCATAACATAATATTTGGATTTCTTTGTTCCTCAATCTGTAACCATGACCTTTACGTACTGTTTGTATTATTTCGTCCATTAATATATTAAAGAGAAGTGGGGTTAACAAGTCACTCTGTCTGACTCCGCTTTGGATGCGATCAAAAGCCTTTGCCAGGTCTATAAAACATAGATCTGTTGGTTTATTGTACTCGATGGCCTTTTTTGTGATTTGTCTTAGTACAAATACGGCGTCTACGCATAATATTCCGGATATGAATCCTTGTTGTTCATCTGATAAAGTTGTTAGTTTATTGGTTTTGTTGGTTAGGACTTTTGTCGCGACTTTCTATTTTTGAGTGAACTTATAGCTATCTCTACTTCCTGAAAACTGATTTTTATTTCGTGTCTTAATTCAGGTACGTCATTGTGTTGATTATTATTTTCCTTTCATTTAAAAAGTTCCGTCAGGTATCTTTCCCATTTGTTTGCTGGTATGTTATTGTATTTCTTCAATTCTGCCATTTCTTTCCGTTGGTTTCTTATGAATCTATATATTTGTTTTGTTTACCGTAGAAGTCGCTTTCCATCCTTTTTTTAAACTGTTCTCAGTGTTCATTTTTTGTTCTTTTTACCAACTGCTTTGGATTCTGGAGTATTTGATATTTTGTACTGCGTGTAGGCCTCTCGTTTCTCTTCACATTTCTCGTTTATTTCATTTATGTACCATGGTGTATTGTTGTTGTTTCTTTTGTTCAATATGACTTTGCGTTTTCCCACAGCTTCTGTTGCTGCTTCTTCAATGTTGTTTTTAATTTTCTCCCAGGTTGCGTTTATATCTTCGATGTCGTCTATTTGTTTCAGCTATATCTCCTGTGTATTTCTCTTGTAGAGTCATTCCACAGTGATTCTACATTAAATTTTTCCTCAGTGATTTCCTGTAGAAAATGTTTTGGTGTTATTTTCAATCTTATTTTTGCTAGTACTAGTTTGTGTTCACTCCTTGTTTCTGCTGAGTTTAAAGTTCGGATATCTAGAATCTGCCTTGGTTGGATTGTTCTATTAGTGATTATAAAATCAATCATAAATTTGTGCCCCCTGAAGTTTTTAAAAGTATATTTATACTGGAGCTTATGGCCGAAAAATGTATTATTGATTCTCAGTTCGTTAAAAGCACAGGTATTAGCCATAAGTTCTCCATTTGCGTTGGCAGGGTTTTTATTAAATCTTTGTTTTACTCCTGGAACTATTTCATTTCCGATTCGTGCATTAAAGTCAACCGTAAGAATTAAGGGTTCTTCATGGGGTCTTTCATTCAGGATGGTTAGCAATTGTTTGTATAATGCCTCTCGTTCCTTCTTATATTTGCAGTCCTCGGGGCTAGGGGCTACATATAGATATGACATTTAATTTTTGGTAGTCCATTATGATGTTCATATGTATTATTCTTTTAAAAATATAACGGCAGTTATATTTATGTCGTCTTTAAATTTTTTTATGGATGAGTATACCTACGCCTGCTCATGCTCGTTCTTCTTTCTTCACTTCACTGTATGCTAGAAAATATTGGATATAGTCTCTTTGGCCTTTACCTTTTTTCTTTGTTTGTTGGATTGCACAAATGTCTATGTTTTTATTTATCAGTTCTTCTATTATCTCTTGGTCTTTATTTTTGAAAGAAGTAATGTTCAATTTTGCTAATCTAATTGTGGGCTTATTTTTCTCTTTTACATATTCTCTTTATTGTAAATTATACCTAATGTAATGTAAAATGTACAGTAACAAAATTGACCCAGTGTCAATAAACTGGTTAAGACACAATAAACTAAATAATGTTTTTAATAATGTGTATTTTGGCAGAAGAGGACCGGGACGCCGTCGTATCTCGTGGTTGAAAAATCTCCGACAATGGTTTGGGATGACCTCAGCGGAGCTGTTTCGCAGAGCAGTCAACAAAACCATGATAGCCTTGATGATCACCAACTTCCGGACCGGATAAGGCACTGAAGAAGAAGAAGAAACTAAATAAAAAAACATGTATTGTATTTGAGAGACTAAGCGGAGCATACTTGACAGATCCGAGAAAAAACTACATCCATTTACAAGACATCCTAGATCCTAGAAAAAACTAGTGAATTTAACAAATACAAACACAATCTTTCCATTGATTTTGAGAGTATCTGTGATAACATTTATAACACATTTTTGATCCATACATTGAAAGAGTTTATTATTCCAACAAACGTCATCGCAATATTAAAAGAAATACTTAAAATACAGAGCAACATTCTAATTAAAAACCAACTAACAGATATAATGTTAGAAAAGGCCTACTTCCATTCCGCATTTCTTTGTCTCCGACAGTTTCCTTTGCAAATTCCGTTAATATTGGTTCCAATTGTCTCCATTTTTCTTCTGTAGTATCTTTATATGTGATTCCGATAAGTTTTATTTGGAGAGCTTTCCATTTTTTAATTCGACTATTTTTTTACCACTATCGCGATGTTCAGCCGCACTTTTAAGCTATATGATAATGATCTGAGTCAGAGTTCGTCCCCCAATACGTTCTGACATTAGCTATGTCTTTTGCCCATCTTTTTGAGATGAGCATGTGGTCACTTTGATTGGTTTCGTTAGATCCTGGTATTTTCCACGTTCCTTTATGGATATATTTTCTCTGGAAGTTGCTGAAAACTGCATAATTATTAGCTGCTGCTAATTGTGCAAAGTTAAATGTAATTCACTTCTTAAAAATATTTGCAAATTTGATTACAAAAAATTTCATTATAGAAAAAATTTACTGTCAATTGTATCATAAAATTGAATGGAATTATTTATTAATATTAAGGACGTTATTATTTCATAAGTGCAGAGGTTTGCAAAAGTGTCAATGATATAGTTATTGAGACATGTTAGTATACATAAATAAAAAAATATAAAATTTGCTTCCAAATTTTTTTGTAAAAATAAATAACAAAAAATTGAAAAAAAAAATATATTTGTCATATTTATAAGAATCTAATCTAAAACAATACGTGTAAAATTTTCCTTCGTAAGGTCCTGTATCTAGGACACCTCCTAAAGCAAAACTTTACACAAAAATATCCAAATCCCGTTCGATTTCCAAACGTCTAAAAGCATGTTATAAAATTGATTACAAACAAACTGGTCCTTCTCCAAGGACGTACGTACGTACACTGAAAAAAGTAGGTTGTGTAAATATTTGACTTCAGTCACTTCTGATCAAACTGGGCGACAGAGCGATTGAGTAAAACAAAATAATCTACCTACTTTAAGCCAAACTGCAGTTTTGTAAAAAAAATCTTGTTAGAGAGATTTTCGGATGATTGATGCGAGCACTGGAGGAAATTTAGATAGGAATCCACGATGAAATTTTCGATAATTGTATGTCAATATTTATGTTTGCTCGTTTGAGCGTATTTTCAGGACTTAAATGGCTTTTACATTTTGAAAGTTGTAGAAATTTATGTTCACTTGAATGATTTTATAAAAAGATTATTGAATTCTATTGATAATTATTGAAGAAACCAGTAAAATATACGTTTATCACATATAAGAGATGAGTTTTTTAACTCAATAAAAATTACTTATTTGTTTTTCTTCCTATTTATTAACAATTTTTTTAGAAACTTATTGGTAAGAGGAGAGTCAGAAAAAAATACATTTATTCATTAAATTTAGTTCGTTTGTGGTTTCAAGACATTCTAAAGACGTATATAAATCTCGAAACGTTGGCAATTTATTGAATAATGTGTTTTCCTTCTTTCTCTTCGCTTACTAACTAGTTTCTCTGAAAATTAAAAGAATTAAAATGTAAATTATTATTCTATTTATTACCATTTTTATTAAAAATATCGATATACTATGTGAAACATATCAATTCTTTAAATTCCTAATTTGGGATGAGATTTGGTTTTAAGAAAAACTTTTTGTTACACACTTTTTGTTTTGTTTAAGTTTTTAGGATTACAAATAAAATAATTTCTATTTCTAATAAAAAAAAAAGAATTTTTACTATTTATAATAGAAATAAATAATAGAAATAAATAAAAATAGAAAATTTAAGAGATGACTCCATAAAATCATTATATCAAAAAAGGCTAAAACAGAAAATACAAATGGAGAATATCGAAAATGAAAGCAATGTAGAGACTAGCTGGAGAAAACTTAAGAAAAATATTCTGGATGCTGCCCGAGAAGCCCTTGGAACGAAAATAATAAACAAAAAGTGGTCAACGAAAACACCATGGTTTATATTAGAGGTTCAACAAAAATGTCACCAAAAAAAGAAAGCTTTCCTAAAATATAAGTCAGAAAAAACGAATGAATCATATGAAGAATATAAAAGAATAAGAACTGAAACTCATCAATTGGTAAGAAAAACAAAAACAGATTACTTGGAAAGATTTACAAACGGACTAGAGATGGATGTCTATGGACAACAGAAACAAGTATGGCGCTTCATAAGACAACAAAGAAGCGAAATGAAAGAACTAGTTGAAATAGAACACATACAAGAGGATACATGGGTGGCCTTCCTGACAGAAATGTTTAAAAAACAAAACGAAGAACCTTTACCAGAAACGCCAAATATAATAACTGAGGAAAAGACCGAAATCTCCCAAAAAGATGTGAAAGAAGGAATAAACAAATTAAAAAACAGAAAGTCACCAGGAGAAGATCAAATACCAAATGAACCCTTAAAATATGGAGGTGATCACCTTGTACAACAACTGCAACTTCTTATTAATAAAATAATCACCACGAACAGAATACCAGATGAATGGAGGAGAGCGATCATGGTGATGTTCTTCAAAAAAGGAGATAAGAAAGACCCCAATAATTATCGAGCAATAAATCTATTAAATACAACACTCAAATTGACAACAAGGATAATGGCGACAAAAATAAACGAACGAATATCTCTGCAAGAGGAACAGCAAGGATTTCGGACAGGAAGATCATGCACGGATGCAGTTTTTGTAATAAGACAAATAAAAGAAAAGTCGCTGGAATACAACAAACCAGCATATATGTGTCTGATAGATTTGAAGAAAGCGTTTGATAGAGTGAGAATTCGGGACATGATACATTTATTATGTGAAAAGGGAATATCACTGGATTTAGTAAAAACTATTGAGAATATATATAAAGATAGCATAGCTATGGTAAGATGTAAAGGAAAACTATCGCAACCTATCAAATATGAAACTGGCATTAGACAAGGAGATTCGCTGAGCCAATTAATATTTAATCTGATAATGGATGAAATCATAAAGAAAGTTAAAAAAAGAAGAAGATATAGAATGGGGGAAAAGGAAATAAGGATAATATGCTACGCCGACGACGCCATAATAACAGCCGAAAATGAAGATGACCTACAAAGATTAATTAAAGAATTCGAAGATCCGGCGCTCATATACAACATATCATAACATATACGGAGATCTCAACAGAGAAAACTAAAACGATAGTGATATCAGCGGAACCGAGACGATGTAAACTAGTCGTAAATAACAAAATAATAGAACAAGTGATGGAAACTGAATACTTGGGAATAAAACTGTCAAGCTACAGAAAAGTGGAAGAAGAAGTACAAAAACAAGTGAACATGGCAAACAGAGCAGCAGGATGTCTCAACAACACAATCTGGAGAAACAAATACCTCACAACGGAAACGAAAACCAGGATATATAAATCAACAATAAGACCGATAATGACGTACACGGCGAAAACACAAAGACTACTGGAAACAACAGAAATGAAAGTCTTACGAAAAATAACAAACCAAACTCTAAGAGACAGAGTAAGAAGTGAGGAAATACGAGCGAGATGTGGTATAGAGGAAATAAACGCGTGGATCAAAAGATGAAAAGTGGAATGGAATCAACACATCGAAAGAATGACAGAAAATAGAATAGTACGAATAGCAAGAGACAAATCGCCAAATGGAAGAAGATCATTGAGACGACCGAGGAAAAGATAGTCGGACAACGTCAATTGAGGCTAAAAACCGAAGTAAAACAGGCATTAAGCCTATTTATAAAGTAGGAAGAAGAAGAAGAAATAAAATAATGTGAGTTTTTAAACTGTAAATAATATTTTGTGCATATTTTGAATGTTTGTTTTTGAATTATTTTTACCTCATTTGTTGTTTTACTAATTATTAATGTTAAAACCACCCTTAACGTATGGGGTAGAAATATGACAATTAACCAAAAACAAACGTCAAACTATTAAATACTGCAATTAACTTTTGGAGGAGATTTTTAAGACGATCTCGGTTAGAATACATAAGAAATGATAATGTTATTAGAAAAAATGGGAGTATAAAAAAATATACTAAAAGATATGAAAACAACGATTTGGTACGAATATGTCAGGGAAACAAGAAAGAGCGACACTAATGTATATGAAGGGTATCGTTAAGGCGATATCTGAAAGAAATCTTAGGGAAGAAGACTACTAGGCTATGTAAGGAAACAGCATACCTCCGACGCGTGGTACGTGTCACAATTCTCAGAAGGACGAATCTAGATCATACAATCGATAGGGTTCTCAATAGCGCCTGTCTTCGAAACGCTACCGACAAGGTAAATAGAGATGGACTACTCCAGATAATTCTCAAATAATACTTTTGGTATATAATGTAGCGCTGAAAATGTTTCCAAAAGATTCGATAAAATTTCTCAAATAATTAAAGAAGTATGTAAAGAGAACAATGACAAGATTGAAGAAGTTTCTAAAACATTCGATAAGATACAGAAAAATGTAAACAACGTAGAAGAGAAGATCAAATAATTAGAGACCATGATAACCAATACAAAAGTATTACCACCAGTTAATGGTGTAGTTTTAGATCCTGTAGTGAAAGAAGAATCACCCAAGAGACGAAACGACACATCATATGCGATTTAAATTACCACCATTCGATGAAAAGTCTTCTTGGTCCATATATCTTGGACAATTTAAAGCTATTGCGAGAGCCAATCATTGCACAGAACAAGAAAAGGCGGTTTTCTTGACTGCTACTTTACGGGGCGATGCTGCGAATATCCTAAGATCAATTCCTAAGGGTAAAGAAAAATGTTACCAGACCTTGTTCGCTCGCCTAGACAAACGTTACGGAGATGCCCGTATACAAAAAGTCCATGCTTCTGTAAAAGCACAAAAGTAAAAATTTGCACTAGTTTGAAGCAGATGTTGCTCGTATAGTGCGGTTAGCTTATTCAGAGGCACCAGACAACCTTTTGGAAGAAATTGCTGTAGATACCTTCGTCAATGGTTTGAGAAACAGTGAATTACAGAAAGCTTTAAGACCGAAAGTTCTAGAGGAAGTCTATTATAAATGTCAAAAATGGAGTTCTCAAGATCAAAGGTGAAGAAGATACTATCAGCAATGCGACGTAATAATACCCGGTAATAGTGAGAAAATTCTAATGACCAGACTTAATGGTCACTGCCTAGAGGGAAATTTAAGGATGGTCAAAGATGTAAACAATGCCGAGTTCCTAACGGCAAAAGCTTTGTTGAGAGTTCAAGACGTCGTTCCTGTAAGAGTTATGAATTTAAACGGAACTGATATTAAGTTAAGTAGAAGAACTTTGATCGGACAGTATACTTCCGTGGCTTTTAGTTTTTTTAGCTTTTTGAGATGGTGATTAAAACGTGCCAGGATCTTGATAATGAACGAACGAAAAAAGTAAAGTCTATGCTGATAGAATTTCAAGATGTTTTTGCTATTTTCATGAAGTATAAAGGCAAAAAAAGCGTAGTAACGCACAAAATTAATACCGGAGATGCTCAGCCAATCAGACAACAACCTAGACGACTTCCATTTGCGAAAATAAATGAAGCCGAAGACATCATCAAAGACACCAACAAACAAGAGGTAATTGAAGCATCAAACAGTCCATGGACGTCACCAGTAGTTCTAGTAAAGAGGAAATATGGTTCAACGCGTTTTTGTATTGATTACCGCCAGCTCAATGTGGTAAATAAGAAAGATAGTTATCCTTTGTCCAGAATAGACGATACATTGGATACTCTCTCTTTGGTTCTCGTTGGTTCTTTACTCTCGATCTAAAAAATGGATATTGGCAAGTAAACATGGAGCCAGAAAACCGCATTCTCGATAGGATCAGGCTTTGGCAGTTCAAGGTTATGCCCTTTGGTTTATGTAATACCGATGCCACATTTGAAAGATTCATGGACGCAGTTTTAAGAGGTCTAACATGGAAAATATGCCTGGTTTATTTTGATAATGTACTTGTGGTTGGAAGATCCTTTGAGAAACATGCCTACAATCTGACGGAAGTTTTTTAACGATTGCAGGCAGCGAGTAAAAAGTTTGACTAGTTTGTGCTCCAATGTTTTTATCATATATTTTTTTTCTTCTTCATTCTCTTTATAAGCAATTCTGCTTGTTCATTGGCGGATTAATACCTCTATGGAAGGTTGTCACTTTATTTTTTGCCCGATCGTCCGGTACTTCTTCTGCCGATTGGTAACTCTCTTGTTATTTTAACGACACGGGTCTCTTCCATTCTACTTATGTGGTTATTCCATTCTTTTTTTTCTATTTTGTGTATATTTAATTATACAATGTACGTTACATTTTCTTCTAATGTCTTTACTTCTCTTTCGATCTTTTGGCGTATTTCCTGTAATTCTTCTCAATACTCTCATCTCTGCAATTTCCAGTAGCTTTTGCGTTGTGGCTGTGTCGGGTCTTGTTTCTCAGGCATATGTCATTATTGGTCTTACACTGGCTTTATAAATTCTTGACTTCATCTCAGTGTTAATGTATCTGTTTTGCCATATAGTGTTATTAAGGCTTCCTGCCAGTCTATATGCTTTTTGTACTTGATCTCTCACTTATTTGTCCAGGTCTCCATAGCTAGACAGTGTAATTCCCAGCTAGCCCAGTCTGGTTAAAAAAAAAGGTGGAAAAATGTTTCGCAGATATCTGAAGCTTTTAAGACATAGGTGGGGGATACTAGATGATGAATAGATAAAAAGATACTCCTAGTTTTACCTTGCGTTTTGTTTAAGCAATAATTTATGGTCACAATTTGATTTTTTGTCTATACATTTTTTCCCTTATATTTTAAATAAACAATATTTATGTCATTTTTTTATGTCAAGAATATCTTTATTTTTCCGTTTTTTTAAATAAAATTGATAAATAATTTACAGAGATATTTGCAAAAAAGCAGTTTTTTGGCTCTAATTTATAAATTTTATTAATTTTTTTATTAACAAAATAAAATGGTATTTGTACATTTAAACATCAAGGAATTACCATCTTTTAGATTTGTGCGAAATTTCCCCCCGATGAGTCAAATATTTTATAAGTTATTTCATTTGTTTATCCCTGAGGCTAATTATTTAAACTATTGAGCTTGCCATATGCATGATGCTAGACACATTCAGCAAATTTCATAGGATTCTTTAAGACTTAGACTATCTCAGAAGTTAAATGCATATTGAGTTTTCATCGAAATTATTTACAAAATAAACGTATGAAAAAGGGGATTGTTTTTTACTTATAAACAATTGTAATAACTTCTATATTTTTCAAGCTGCAGACTTGTACGTACAACCATTGCATAGCTGGTAAAAAAGCTCACATTAAAAAATAAAAAACCTTCTATGACCAATAGGAACGAAGTTAGTGACTATTTTTAAAAAAATCATATCTCCATTGTTTATAAACATTAAGAAGTAAAATTTGCACAAATTTTGAATGAAAATCTAAACTTTATATTGAAACTTATAGCTATAAAATTTATCTAATTTTTCGAAACGACGGTACTTTCGAAAGATCGACATAGGAAGATGGAGAGGATATCTGTTTCAGCTCCGTTTTTTTTTCGGCATCAGAACTTCAAATTGCAATACGTAGGAAAAATTTACATTATCTCGGCTTCCTTTGCAGCTGCAAGCCTCTTGTTTTTATTCTGGGGTAGCTCGTCGAAATATGAATAACTACATAGTTTTCACTGGCCGAAAAATATGGGAAAACTCGGAAAAATTGAGTCCATTTGAAATTCACCCTAAATACTTACTTTTTTTTAATTTGCTCGAATAGTCTGTCGCAGTATTAATAATGATGACAAAATTTTCACCCCCCATAAATCTCGGAAAATCCCGGAAAATCAACATATGTTTTTTCATTTTATATCAATGATGTAATAATACTTATATATTTTATAAATTAAATTTCAGGTAATTTTTTACACATTATATTATTATATTCCTTATATTAATTATAATTGTTTGTATTTTTATAATTAACAATATTGATTTTTATTCTATTTTTCTTACAAATATGATATACAATATTAATCTAATCTGCCTTACTGCTTTGATAAAATAAGTCGATTTTTTCATCACTTGCCTTATTAAATTTTGCAATGTTTATTGAACTTTACTTTTTTTATTTTCTTTACATACATTGGCTTAAAAGTTAAAATTTGGTTCATTTATTCGACTTCACTGTCAGGTCTGAACCTTTTTGTTGCAGGTTGTTTGTCTTCACTTATTAAGTCAGTCTTTCATACATTAACATATTAATGGGCGATCTTAATGCCAAGGTGGGTCAAGGTAAGGTAGGAGAACAAGTAGGAAAATATCTCCACAACATACCAAAGAAAAATCAAAATCAAATAGACTACATTATGATAGCAAGGAGGTATCATAATGTTGTTAAATGTACTAAGACGTACCCAGGAGCTGATATAGGCTCAGATCATAACCCGGTAGTTACTGTGATAGAGGCGAGACCAAAAAAGATTAGAAGACCACACAGAAAGGCACTAGATTTAAATAAACTTAGAAACAAAAATATACGACAAGAAACAGGAGAAGAAATAAATGAAAACCTCCGTTCAGTGCAGCAACAAATTAACGATACAAACAACGTTAACCAAAAATTAAAGTGCATAAATACAGCTATACAAATAGCAGGAAAGAAACATCTTACAAAAACAACAACAAAGAATAAGAGATGGATGACACAAGATATACTAGACTTGATGGAACAAAGAAGAAAGATGAAGAATTACCCAGACAAATACAAAGAAATAAATAAACACATAAAAAAGAGAATAAAACAATGTGAAGAAATGGAAACCTATGAGAAAAAGTACGATGCGTTCAATATGCACAAAAAAGTAAAAGAGATAACAGGAAGCATAAAGAAATGCTAAATAGGTAAACTTAAAGATAAAGATGAAAATCTTATTGTAGATCTAGAGAATAAAATAAAAAGATGGACAGAATACCTGAATGAATTATTTGAAGACGATAAAAACAACTTAACTCAGATAATCACTGCAACTGGGCCAGACATATTGAAAGAAGAAGTAGAATACGCAATAAGAAACGCTAAAAATGGAAAATCAAATGGACCTGATAAAATTCCTACAGAACTGTTGAAGCTTTTGAATGATAAATCCGTAACCATAATATTAAATTTTGCAGCGAGGAGCTAAAACAGTTTCCCCTCCACTTTCCTATGTCGATCTTTCGAAAGTACCTTCGTTTCGAAAGGTTTTAAGTTTCAAAAAATTGGATGAATTATATAACCATAAAATTCAATATAAAGTTTAGATTTTCATTCAAAATTTGTGCAAATTTTACTTCTTAATGTTTATAAACAATATTTGTTTATAACAAATTGTCACTAACTTCATTCCTATTATTCATAGAAGGTTTATTGTTTTTGTTAAATGTGAGTTTTTTTACCAGATATCTAATGGTTGTACGTACAAGTCTGTAGCTTAAAAAATATAGAAGTTATTACAATTGTTTATAAGTAC
The DNA here is from genome assembly GCF_040954645.1 of Diabrotica undecimpunctata. Lineage (NCBI taxonomy): Eukaryota > Metazoa > Arthropoda > Insecta > Coleoptera > Chrysomelidae > Diabrotica > Diabrotica undecimpunctata. The sequence goes on from NC_092805.1 coordinate 11,959,343, forward strand.
AAAACATACCCCTTTTTCAAACGTTTATTTTGTAAATAATTTCGATGAAAACTCAATATTCATTTAACTTCTGAAATAGTATAAGTCTTAAAGAATCCTATGAAATTTGTTAAATGTATCTAGCATCATTCCTGGGGCAAGTTCAATGGTTTAAATAATTAGTCCCAGGGATAAACAAATTGAATCACTTTTAAACTGTTTGACCGATCGGGGGGAAATTTCCCACAAATTTAAAGGACGGTAATTTCTCAATGTTGAAATGTATTAATAACATTTTATTTTGTTAATAAAAAAATTAATTAAATTTATAAATTAGTGCAAAAAAACTGCTTTTTTTGCAAATATCTCCGTAAATTATTTATTAATTTTAATTGAAAAAACGGAAAAATAAAGATATTCTTGATATAAAAAAATGGTATAAATATTGTTTATTTAAATTATAAGGGAAAAAACTTATAGATAAAAAATCAAATTCTGATCATAAATTATTGTTTAAAAAAAAACGCAAGGTAAAAATAGGAGTATCTTTTTATCTATTCGTCATCTAGTAACCCCCACCTATGTCTTAAAAGCTTCAGATATCTGCGAAACATTTTGCCGTGAAATCGATGATTTTTGTATAATAATACTGGGCTAAGGTACTTTATTTCCAATACTTGTTCAATAGGGATGCCATGAATTTCTATTTTACATGTGTGTAGGTTTTAATTATATTTACTAGATTTTGTGTAACTTGTAAAAACAAAAAATAAAAGCAACTTAAAAATTGTTACTTCTGTAGAAAAACCAAGAAGGGAGTTCCAAATACCAAGGATTTCAAACGAATAAATGAAACAGAATAAAAATTTATTCGAACTAAATAAATGGCGCTGAAAATCTGTGGAAAATTTATTTACATAAATAAAAATTTATAAAAAATCTCATGCGAAACAACCAAACATTCCGAAACTATAATATATAAAAAAGAAAATGGTAGGGATTCATGTAAAAAAAAAAGAATTTGTATATTTAAAATAACCCAGAATATGTATATTATTGTTAAAGTTTCCGGCATACATATAACAGCAATAGAAAGCTAAAACTATAACATGAAAAAAGAAAATGTACACACCATAAATGCTAATCAAAGAAGAAAAATATAAAAAGACATAAAGGAAGCAAATAAAAACACATATATTTATATTTAATAAAAAAATAGAACTAACCAGTAAAAAAAAACAAACAAAATTGCTGAAAAAACGTAAATAAAAATACACATACATAAAATACATGAACGAAAATAAATTCACTAGTAAAATTAAAGGATATTTCTCAATTAATCTCCTAATTCTTCTCCCACACCCATTTTTTTGTTTGTTTTTTGAATGTACTTTTGGACAAAACAGATCTTAATGGTTTAGTGATTTTAAATGTTGTGCGAGAGGGGCAGATGAAATTATACTATCAAAACCATAATAATTTGTTTAATTTAAAAACATTGTAATCCGAAAACAATTTCCGAGTCTAAAGTCAAAATGTAAGGACGAAAAAAAGCAGAGCACAACCTGGGAAGTACATTCTTGATCTCTATAACATTTCGGCAAAATTTTTGAGAGTATTCTAAATGTTCGTTTGATGGAATATCTAGAAAAACACAGAAAACTTCAACTGTAATCAACATGGCTTTAGAAAAAAGTGTAGCACTACACTAGCTATACAGAAAATTGTGAGAGATATAGTTGATGGCGTGAAGGAAGGTAATTTTGTGTCTTTGACATTGTGTGACTTATCTAAAGCTTTTGACTGTGTTTCGCATGAGTTTTATTGGAAAAAATGCATAAATATGGTATTAGGGGAAAACTCTTAATATATTTAGATCATACTTATAATAAATAGAAAACAGGCAGCTTTTATTCTGAGTTTAACACTGTCGAATGTGGGGTTACTCAAGATTCGATATTAGGACCTACTTAAAATATGTTTGCTTTGCAGATGATAAAACTTTCATTAATACATAATTTAAAAATTAAAATAGTGATACAAAGAAAGCAAAAAACTGGTTTTTACATAATAGTTTGAAGCTAAATGAAGAGAAAAATCAGAATTTTATTTTTAGTTCCGATTGGAAATATATCTTAAGAAATAGTGTTAAACTATTAGGGATCTTTCTGGATGATAATTTGGATTGGAGTGCTCATACAGATTACTTAAGTTCTAGACTTGCTACAAGTATATTTTTAATACGCAACTTAGTTTATATGATTCCTAAAAGTAATGTGCTACTTTGCACTATTTCATAGCCATCTACAGTAAGGAATAACTGTTTGGGGTAATTCTTGTTAGGCAGATCGAAGTTTTAAACTACAAAAAAGAGTACTAAGGATACTTGCAAGAGCAGAGTACATGGGACACTGAAAACCTTTATTTCTGGATTTAGGTATTATGCCAATACCTTCACTCTGTATATATGAGAGGCTGATTGAAATTCACGGCAACAAAGGTAAGTTTAACATGAACTCCAACTTCCATGATCACGATACGAGATCTAGAGATGCTATTAGAGTACAAGTTGAAAAAGAGCATAAAAAATTCGATTGATATTGGTTTGTATAACTTTTGCCAGATGAAGTAAAAAGCCTTCACTTATTATAGTTTAAGCTTAAAACCAAATCACCCTTTATAAAACATTGTTTCTATTCAAAAACGGAATACCTAAGTACAACTTTTACACAATAGCACAATAGTACTAGTTTGGTGAGAGTATTTGCCTATTATGACGATATTTCATGTTTTTATATTTTTATTTAGTGTGTTTTTCGTTTATTAAATTGTTAATATTAAATATCTGTTTGTAATGTTTATATTCGCAAAAAATTTATATGTATGTATGTAAAAAATTTAACTATTCCTTTGACTTGTCAAAAACAAAACTATTTCTCTATATTGACTAAATAAATTCTATTCTATTCTATTCTATTCATTACAACGTTTTTTTTATCTTTTAATACACATTATGATACACTATTTATAACTAAAAACCATTAGATAACTATGTAGTTAGTTCAATTTGTATAACCAAAATACAATTATTAATTTACTTTTAGTATGTTTAATGTCCTTACCTTAATTTTGATAATTAAATAATTAAATTTTATTATAAAAATATTATATTAATTAGTCAAACATCTCGTTTATATTCAGGTAAAAGCCATTTAACCAATTCATTATCGACGTATTTATTTTATAGCAACGGATTTTATAGCAATAATTCCTCTAAATTTCCTCAGCAATTTCGTAATTTAATCAAATGAAGTATATTCGTTAAAATTTAGGCCAATCTGAAAAATATGACAAAAGTAATTTAAACCAAATATATTTTATTTAATATGAATAAATATTGTATTTACAATATACTGTTGTTTTGGTTACTCTTATAGACCTTTAATTCATACATTTATTTTGCTACATGTAATAGTTCTTTTTATATATGAATTATAAGACTATAAGGCGATGGTTTGCAATAAACGCCGTACACCGCGTATAGCGTTATGCCGTACGGCTCGTCTGTATGCTTGTACAGAAGTTGCATGCTGCGTTCAGTCTACAATAAGAGACCATATCCATTATTTATTATATAAAGCATATATACGCGACGTATGACATAACGATATACGCGGCGTATGGCGTTTATTGTAGGCCACCGCCTTATATAATAAATAATAGATGAGGACTTTTAGTGTACGATGAATACAGCATGCAACTACTGTATAAGCATATAGACGCGATGTACGGTGTAACGCTTTATATGGTGTATGGCATTTATTAGAGACCACCGCCTATAACTACATGTTCTTACCATAAACTGCGAGATAAAGAATAGTTGATAAACGGATATGTGAATAAACCGAAATATTCGAAGATTTGTTTGATTTTATACAAGGTATATCAACAACAAATTCATTTTTTTTATATGACAGCTGGTGGGAAAATATAGAAATAAAGTAAAACGTGTCGATATTAAGCAATCTTATGATAAAGTACATCGAGAAGTTCTGTGACAGGCACGTCATACACAAGGAGTTCTTGGTAAGAACGTAAAGGTAAAGATATATATGTATCATTGTATAGAACAGCATGTGTTAGAACAGGTAGGTCATTAACAGTGACGAATAGTTTAAACATTATTTTAAATATTGCTGTCTCACATGATGCACTAATTTTAATAAACTAATAATGGAAGTACCCCAGTTGTTGGTATTGCTATAATTTTATTTACACAAAAAATTCATAACTCAGATATCTGGACGATGTGCAGAACGATTTAAGGAAGAATAAACTAAGAGGATGGAGAAGACAAACACTTGACAGGGACGGATGGAAGAATGTTTTGAGGCAGGCAGACGACTGCTACTTCTGCTCGTGTGATGTCAAAGGTTTCAAATCAAAACCAAAGCATTCCGTTTCATACGCAAAACTCGTCCTCTTCTTCGTAGAAAACCCTGTCCCCCAGCCTCCTGTTATCTTATAAGACATACCAGATGAAAGTGAAAAATACTCTCAAGATGATCAGGACTCGTGATCAGACTTTGAAGATGACGCTAAACAAAATTGTTCTTCCAGAAAGACATATATTATTTGGTAAGAGATCTGGATCTTCTCAAATATGCTGATGTTGCTTGGGTCACTACTTAAGAGTAAAAATTTAATAATAACATTATTAACTGATTTTTTTATTTAGATATCGTAAATAGAATTTTGTGGTTTAATGCCTTGTTTGCTCAAGAAGAAAATCTAGTTTATTGTAGTACCACTAAAGGTTAAATGGTTCAATTAAAAATTCAGTATGAATCTACTCAATTGCATCCCCTTATTGACTCATCGAAGCACGACTTAAGCAGTTTTATTTCATACCAGTGGTTTTGACGCCTCCATTCCTGTTGGTCATTCTGTGTTCTTGAAAGAGATCTATGAGAATTTGGCAATAAAATGGTTTTTTGAAAACTCAGATATAAATATCAGGGTTGGCGCAATGTGCGGTAATTTGAACATTTTGGGTACGAGGCTTGGGAATAAGCAAAATATACCAAACTTCTTTTCTTTTTTTTTCTGTGGGATAATCTAGACCGAAAACATCACCGGTCAATGGAACATTGGAAGTTGATGACGCTTATGGTTGCTTAATACAATGTTCTGCAAGAAAACTTGGTACTACCAGAAAATATTCTCCTTCCTCCACTTTATATAAAGCTAGGTCTTACAAGACAGTTTGTCAAATCTCTCCCAAAATGCGGTTAATAGTTTAAATACTCGGCATAAAAGTTTTCAGTCTCTCAGAGATAAAATTAAAGCAATGTTTATTTGTTGGACAAAATATCAGACTTCTAGCGGATCAAGAGTTCGTCAACAGCATGACAGAACTACAGAGAAAAGGTTCACATTTAATGATATGAGGAATTTTTTTTTGATATAGTGATGTGATTCTTAATGAACGGGCCTTTACTTAGTAAGGTAGTTAATTTCACTTAGTGAACAGTTACTTAGTAGGAATTTCAAATCCACCAATTTATATGCGGTTTTTTATTAAAAGAAGAATGTCATATAAACCAAAGGTTATTATTAGTTACATTAGATATGTTATAAATTATGATATATATGTATGTATTTAAGAGGGATAGTCTCTTGATTCTCTATATTACACCATATCACCTATCATCTCGGATAAATTGTTGAGGAGGCGATAATGAGACCTTTGTTGTTGCACCGGGGAGGGTCACTGTTTGTAAAGAGGTAGGAATGTGTTGGTCTTGAGTGTCCTAAGCGTAATCTGGTTAACACTGTTTGTAGGTGGCGATTGTCAGTTTTTGGGCAACAAGATATTATGTCATTTTCGAAAGATCAAAGTTTAGAATGATATTGACACCACTCGCGTTTCCGTAAGCACTTTCGACTTAAGTCACGGTTTTAAGTTACGTTGTGAGTATTCACTTACTATTTCACTATCCTTCCTCGTTGCTGCACTCCGCGCACTTCTGCTACTTCATTACCTTCGATACCGATGTGTGATAGGATCAATACAAATTTTATTAGCTTATGTGTATATATATTTAGGGATTATACAGTCACTATCTTCTCTCGCTCAACCGTTTCCATCTCTCTCTGTTGTCCCATTCTCCATCGTTTAGGCCTCTCTTACTCATGGCGTCGGCTACTTCGTTCCTCCAGGATTTTTGGGGTCGTCCTCTTTTCGTCCTTCCTATGGGGCTCCATTCAGTTATTCTCTTTATCCATCTGCTGTCGCTAGTTCTTCTTACATATCCATACCACTTTAGTCTTTTTTGTTCTATATATATTAGTATGTCTGTTTCTATTGATGTTCTTTGCTTTATTTTGTCATTACTTCTCTCATCCATTCTAGTTAATCTGCAGCATCTTCGCAGGCATTTTATTTCTGTTGCTACTATCTTACTGCTGTTTTTCTTGTTTATGATCCAATTTTTAGCCCCATATGTCATAATACTTCGCACTAATGTTTTATAAATCTGTGTTTTTGTCTTCATATTTAGGTGTCTATCCCACCATACTGAGTTAAGTTGTCGGATTGCTGTTCTTGTTTGTCCTAATCTTTGTGTAATTTCTTCCTCTGTTGTTGCCTTTTTCGTGATTATAAACCCAAGTATTTAAATTTATCCTTTCCTTTGATTCGTACGTTGTCATCAATCTGTAGATCTTCTATGTCTTTTTTACTTGTAGATAGGTACTCTGTTTTCGCGAGGTTAATATCTAGGCCAGCCTGGTATATTCTTCTTCTACTTTCTTCATCATGTAGCTGAGGTTGTCTTGGTCTTGTGCAATCACTACTTGATCGTCTGCAAAGCTTAACGTATATAGGTATTCGTTCCGTACCGGTACTCCCATGCTCTCGCATTTTCTTTTCCATATAGTCAAAGCTTTCTCTAAGTATATTTTGAATAGGGTTGGATATTTTATTGAAACAAATAGCTTATTTGTTTCCTGGAAAATTAGAAGTTTGGATATATTTGCTATGGTGTTTGAGATGTAGATGTATGGCTGCGATAGAGCTAAGAAAATCGGCCAGAATAAAAAATTGTAGAAATTTAGAGGTATTTAAATATTTTAGAGCTTGGTATATGTCATAAAGTTCTACCGTGAAGATGGTTTGTTCTGAGAACAGTTTAAATATAAGATTAGATGTTGGGAAAACTATAGCTGAACATACACCGTCATTAGATTTAGATGCGTTTGTAAAGAGAATAATCAAATTTTAATGTGCTTCTGAGAAGTTCTTTATTGAGCGTTTAATTAAAGTAATGGCAGTATTCCATTTATCGAATTGAGTAAAAAAAGGCACACACTTGGGTGCTTTTACTATCCAGGAGGAGGATCGTCAAGGTTTGTTGGGAGAACGATTGGGAAACTAATGTCTAGGGAGTTAAGAGCTATCATCACCCGCTGGTAATAAGGTTTTGCCATGCGGGGTTTATTATCGTAGAGATGCTGATACTTTAGTGTAAATGTAGTTTGAGATAGGGATGGTTTTTATTTGCTGGGATAAATATACCATGGGTAAGTGTGAGGAATATACATCTATGTTGTAAGGATGGTTCTTAGCATTCGCCCTATAAACTTTCTATTGGAGTGGAGCGAGAGGCACCAAGGGCAATTATTAGGAAATTGTTATGTATGTAGTCAAGTGGTTTTAATATTGTTTTGATTGCAACTTAGTAGGTAATTGAACTGTAGTAGATTTTTGATCGAATAAGATATTTATAAAGCATAATCAACGTGAAATAATCTGATGACAAATCGCGGTTTGAAAAAGTTCTTGATAGATTAAGTCTTTTACTACAAGTTAGGTAAGTTTTTGGTCGAACTACATACTTTTTTAATAATTTTGATGATGGTTTGAACATAATTTTTTTATTGTAAAGGAAGAGATTGCGTGTAACTACTAAAGTTTCTTGGAAAATATTACTCCAATGATTTTTGAGACTGAGAACTTGAAACCGGTGTTTAGGGACCACATTTCTAATATTGTTTAAGGAATGTCTGTAGAATTGAGGAAATATATGATGTTTGTTCCTTTGATAAAGACTATTAGATCGTCGACATAAAAGCCAGCTTGTAGTGGATTAAGTATATCTTTTACTATGTCATTAATGGCAACTAAAAATAATGTACGAATTATTACAGACCATTAAGGAGTACCATTCCCCTTAACATGAATATTGGTAACAGAATTATTTACTTTTGTTTGAAACGTTCTTTGTTTTAGAAAGTTTTAGATGTTTATATGCAGTTGCTATTATATAAATCGTTAATTTAAAATTATTCTTTTAACTTAACGTTAATTATTAATTATTTAAGTTGATGTTTCAGTAAAACGTGTCAAATTGACTGTTTCCTATGTAAATTAAAACAATTATTTTTGTTTTGTCATATAAATAACATGCACAATACAACTGTTTATCTGTTTTATACAAAACAAGATAATTTTATTATTGTTTAACAATTATATTCCACAATAAATACTCTGCTATCACAGTGAATTGAAATTTACTGCAAAATTAAATTTCAAATTTATTTCGGAGCAAAATAATTAGTTTTTAAAGTTTTTTTTTAATTTACCATCCCCAATGTTATATTAACTGACGACCTCACCACAATACTTAATAAAAGCATACTATTCGCAATTTAACGTAAACATTGATCTATTTAAGGGATGTTTTAATCGTTGAAACAACAGTTTGAATTTTGCAACAGTTTATTGACTGGTTTCTACTTTCTTCTATATAGCACCGTATTTATAAGTTTTTTTGCAAAATTCGTGGATAAAATAAATAAGTAATAAAGTTTAGACTATTTTATATTTTCAGCGTCAGGTCTGAGAATACCGTGTTGCTGACGTATCTGTAAACAAAAGTATAATTTTCAGTAAAACTTATTTCTTTCGTAACTCTAAAAGTTTTCAGATTGGTCTAATAGTGATGGATGTGAGAATAAATAAAGAGAAAGAAAAAGTTTTCTCAATTTTCGTAAAAAATAGAAAGAAAGTGTCAAGCGGCTGAAAGCACATTTCACAACACTGCGACAAGCAAAAATGTACAGCTGGTAGATAATAATGTTCTGAAGTTTGGTGTATTTTGAATCGATATTCCGTTAAGTGGAAATTGATGCATGCAGACGATAAATAAATGTCACTTTATACTATGAAATAATGTTTTATAAGAACATTATAGAAAACAAGAAGTTAAGATAATTTATAAGAAAACTTCTAAATTTGGAATAAATTATGTAATCTATTTATATTCAGGAATAATTTAACTGATACCAACGACATACAAAATAAAACACTAAAAAATCGCTTTAACTTTCAAGAGTATTCAAACTCAAAAAATTAAAGGGATTAAAGCTCTATAATTAAATGTTTCTAAGCATTAAAATGTAAGTTTTAAGTTTTAGATATTTAGAACGTTAGAGTTTTAAGGCTATAAGCTTAATGAAACTTTCGAGTTCTAAAACTTCTTAAGAGAAGTTATATTATTCTTCTTATTTTATATTTGGTTTGTGAGCAATAGTGTGCGCACAATTGACAGTGTGCGCACTATTGCCTAAATGAAACATGTTTATTATTGCTACTTTTCCTCAAGTAAGTATATACTATACATTTTATTGTTTTTAAACAATAAATCATAAAATAAACATATTCATAATTCAAATATTGTTAATATCTAACTTTATTGTGATCAAACGCAACCAGTTAGACACATTCTGCACTACGTGTTGCCTAACTTCAGAACAATATTTTACAATGGTAAGGAATAAGGTATTTCTTAAAATATTTAAGTAATGCACACCTAACACCAATTTTTTGGCAAGCAGGCCCAGACATACCTAGCAAATATTGTAGCATTGTTTCCCTATAATATTTTCAATTGCTCTAATTCTTACTACAAATTGTTTTTAAATGTTTTTGTTCCTCTTATTAGTAAATTATTATTTGTTTGATTAAGTCAACCGAAATTTGACAAAAATTGACATCTGTGTCAATGTCTGTGTCAATTTAGTATATTATAATAAATGATAAAAGCAATAATCGACCCTTCAATAGAAATTGTCAGCATACAAAATGAGCTCACTAAGAACTTTTCAATAGTAAAAGTGTGGCATGCTAAATTTTATATACTGGCTTGTATTTTCAATACTATGTCTAGAGAGATTATTAATTTTTATCGCTTAGAATACGTATTCTTCTTCTTTAGGTGCCGTTTTCTTAGCGTAGGTTGGCGATGACCTCTGCAAAGTCTTTGAAAGTCTAATCCTGTCCAATCTTTGATGTTGCGTAGCCAGGTAATTTGTCGTCTACCCGAGCCGCGTCTGCCTTCTATTTTCCCTTCTATAATAAGCTGAAGGAAGTTATACCTGTCGTGTCTAAATATGTGTCCAAGATAAGACATTTTACGCTTCTTGACAATTTCTGTGAGTTCACGTTCTCTATTCATACGCCTTAAAACTTCTTCATTTCTAACGCGGTCGGTCCATGGAATTTTCAGCATACGACGAAATACCCACATAAAGCTCTCTAAACGTCGTAACAAGCTGACTGTTAACGTCCAAGATTCCACACCGTGTAACAGTACACTATATACATAACACTTTATCATGCGGTATCGTAGGGATAAATCAAGATTACGGGTAGTGAGTAACTGTCGCATCTTTAAGAAGGTGTTTCTTGTCTGTTCTATTCTACATTTAACCTGTTGTTCTTGGTCTAAGGTTTCATGAATCCAACAGCCCAGATACTTAAACTTTTTCACCTGTTTAACTAGATTGTTGTTGACTGTTGTTGTTGTTGAATACGTATAAGTGTTTAAAATACCCAAACTTAAAAGAGGTTTTTAGTAATAAAGTATGTTTGGGACTATAGTGTTCCATAAACGAATAATTTTTCTTTTAAACCACTTTATTTAAGTATTAATCACACATATAATTCCTTTTAAAATTTTATTGGTTTTTAGTTAAAGGGGAATAAGTATTCATACTGATTCTTTCAATTTGCTGTTTCTTCTTAGAGATTATCATACATTTTGTTTGCTTAATGTTCAGTGACGTGAATGCTGTGTAGGATGGGATGATAAATTGTATATAGTCGGTCAGTATGGGTAGGTTTATGAAATACGGAGAACTCTTATTTGTTTTTAAGCCTGATAATTGTTAAATCTAAAAAATGTATGGATTAATTATGTTCTGTTTCTATTATAAATTCAATATGACTGTGGAGTAAATTAATTAATTGATAAACATTTTTGACAAAATTTACTAATTCTCAAGTTTTTTCTAAAATAATCTGCTTAAGTTTGCACGTTTAATTAAAACGCTTTTAAATGAAGCTATAAAGTACAAAACACTAATCGATTTTGAAGTAGACAGACAACTGGCTTCTGGAGTAATGTCGTAAAAATTTTATAACCTTTTGAAGTGTTTTTCAAAGTCTAGCATCCTTCGTAAACTTTGTTTATACATATGTAATGCCACTTTTATGGATATCCTTTTAACAGCAGTGTTTTATCTTAGCCATTTTATTCTGAAATGGTGTTATTAAAACTAATCAATAGAGAAAGAGTAATTTGAGTGGTTTCTCTTCAAATTGCACGTTCTAAAATAGTCCCAATAAAGCAGTTTTTCTTATTGGTAAAGTCAGAGAAATAATGTTTGTACTATTACCCTGAGAATAGGAAAGATATAGGGGAGAGTAACCTAAAACGGGACGGTAACCTAAGATGAGACACGTAATTTGCCCGTCTATTCTGTGAGGCTACTGACATCTACCGTCCCGTGCGGAAACCTTCCTTCAGTATGAACAAGTTTTACGAATATCGGCCATCATCGATCTCGCAGTGTCCTGTGAGAAGCCGTTGCTTGTTATCGTGCCATTCGTTAAAATATTCTGGTTTATTCGAGGCGTGTTTTTACTCGGAAAATGTAAGTGCGTTTTATTTCTTTATTTGGCATAACATTAGGTACTTTATACTGTACATATTGCTATGGTTGCATGATTTTATTTTCGACTGCTGATAAGTAGGGTTATGAAATTTTTTTGTATATTCATTATTCCTAAGATGGGACAGAAAGAAGTTTCCTAAGTCGAGACGTCCCATCTTAGGTAACTTATTCTATTTTCTTCTCTTATATTTGGTATGCATTACAATAAAAATAAAACATATTTTTATAAAGTGTTATCGGTTAGTAGGGTTATTTAAAGAGTTACTATGTGAATAGTAAACAGCATTTTTTCTTGTTTCTAGATGCCCAACTTAGAAAAATACAAATATGTTAGAAAAACCAATCGCGGCAAGTGGTCTCAAACAGATATGTCGCAGGCGATTGTCAAGGTCCATAAAGGAGAGCTTTCCATCAGAGACGCGGCAGAACGTTACAATGTGCCAAAAAGTACCCTCGCAAGAAGAACGGGAAATAAAAATAAAACGGTACAGAACAGCGAAAAACATCTGGGCAGATTTCGTAGCGTTTTCAATGAACAGCAAGAACAGGAAATTATAGCATACGTTTTGGAAATGGAATCAAGATTCTTTGGAGTTTCCTATAAAGAACTTCGTCGATTAGCCTTCGATTTCGCTGCAATTAACGGCATCCCCAACAACTTCAACCAAGTGACAAGAATGGCTTCCAAAAAATGGCTCTATTGTTTCCTGTCCCGTCATTCGAACATTTCTCTTAGAAAACCAGAAGCAACGTCCTACGCAAGGGCGACGGGCTTCAACAAAAATGCTGTCTCGACATTTTTCAAAAATTTAGAAGCCATCTTTGCCAAGTATGATTTGTCTCCTGATCGAATATGGAATGTGGATGAGACAGGAGTAACAACAGTACAAAAGCTGTCTAAAGTACTAGCTCAGAAAGGTAAACGACAGGTAGGAGGGCTAACAAGTGCCGAACGAGGAGTGAACACCACACTCGTCTGTGCAATGAGTGCGACGGGAAATTTTCTAGCACCAGCATTTATTTTTGCTCGTAAGAGGATAAAACCTGAGCTTATGGATAATGCTCCCAATGGAAGTGTAGCATTTGCTCAAGATAAGGGCTGGATGGACCGCGACGTTTTTTTGAAATATTTGAAATATTTTGTGGATAATGTAAGACCTACTGCCGAAAAACCAGTCCTATTAATATTAGACGGTCATGTCTCGCACACCAAAAGCTTAGACGTAATCAATTTTGCAAGAGAAAACCATCTTATCCTTTTAAGCTTGCCTCCTCATTGCACGCACAAAATGCAGCCATTAGATGTGTCATTTTTTAAACCTTTTATGACATTCTACGACGCTGGGCTAAATAGATGGATGAAAAACCACCCTGGACGTACTTTTGGCATATATCAGGTTGCTGCAGCGGTAACTGATGCTTTTTCACAGGCAGCCTCTGTTAAAACTGCTATGAATGGTTTTAGAGCAGCTGGCATATGGCCATACAACCCCGACATATTTCAGGAATACGAATTTGCCCCAAGTAAAACGACAGAATTACCTTTGGAAGAAAACGACAGAACTGAAGCCCCTCCCCCTCTAGTTATTGAAAGTAACACCAATGAAGTGTCCATTCTGGGTAAAGATCAGTCACTAAATATCCCGAATAAGAAAAAATCAAAGGAAAACGCCGGAATCTTAAATAATCCACAACCTTCAACATCAAAAATCCAGGACGAAAGTGAAAAATCTCAGAAAAAGCATATCAGCATATTGCAGATAAGTCCTGTTCCAGTAGCCCGGAGCAGAAAAAAGAAAATGAATTCTAATAGGTCCCTACCATCAACCATTCTTACTGAGTCTCCGTATAAAAATGAACTTGAAGCGAATGAAAATACAAAAAATAAAAGTGGAAAAGGCAAAAGAAAGCTAGACTCAGAACAAAAAAAAGAGCGCGAAGAAAAGGAGTTGTGTGCAGTGTGTAAATGTATTTACGCATCTAGCAAAGAGGACTGGTATCAGTGCAAAAACTGTTGCCTTTGGGCAAATGAAACTTGTGGAATTTTAGATGAACTTTATTTCACATGTATCAACTGTTGTACTTAGTGTCCCTTTTTGAGTAACCCCATGTCCCATTTTAGGATATAGGTTGCCTAAAATGGGACATTTGCAAAGTTTTTTGCATTTTAAATTAGAAAAAAAAGTTTTGTTTTTTTACATATTATCTATGAAAATGTTTCTTGTCAATGTTATAAAGTTTCTGTTTCCATATTTTGTTTTTTCATTTGCCTTAATGATTGTTTAAAATTCTTTGGAACAAAAAAAGTGTCCCATCTTATGTTACTCTCCCCTATGTCGTTTATATTTGATGTATTGTACTTAAAATAGATTGCACTAGTCAGTGTTTGACTGAAAGGTTTTTTATTACTCACCGATATACTTCTTCTTCTTCTTCATCTTTATAAGCAACACTGCTTGTTCATTGGCGGATTAACACCTCTATGGAAGGTTGTCATTACATCTTTTGCGCGATCGACCGATACTTCTTTTGTCGATTGGTGTTTTATCTCTTGGTATTTTACTTGGTACTCAAAATCTGTGGACCAGTCTTTGCAGACTATCTTCATCTTAGGCTATCAATATTACGTCGTCTGCGTAACACAGTAGTTTTATTTTTTTTTTCCCATTTTGTATCCGCTTCCTTTGTTAACGCTTTTGATAATTTCATCCATGATTAAATTGAAGAGCATGGGGTTCAATAAATCCCCTTATCTTATTACACTGCCTATTTCTATAAGTTCTGTAAGTTGTCCATCCATTCTGACTTCCATTTTGTTATTGTGGTAGATGTTTTCGATAGTTTTTATAATATTTAGGAAACTTCTCTATTATACAGAAGTCTATTATACTCTGTCAAATGCTTTCTTTAGGTCAATAAGACACAGAAATGCTGGTTTTTTATACTCTAGTGATTTCTCAGTAATTTGCTTTATAAGGAATATTGCATATATATCTGTACACGATCTTTTACTACGAAAACCGTGTTGTTCATCTGCTAAATTAATTTCTGATTTATTAGCACTTGTAAAATATTAGTTGTAAGTTTTAGCGTAGTATTTAATTTAAGTTTATACCTTTGTAGTTTTCTGGCTGTTTTTTATCTCCTTTTTTGAATAGTAGAATTAGTTCGCTCGTTCTCCATTCTGCCGGTATTTTATTGTATTTATAATTTTATTAATTTATGTTGTTAATTGTTCTGTCGTTGCTGCTCCACAATATTTCAGTAATTCGTTTGGTATCCCGTCTTTACCTGCTGATTTTCTGTTCTTCAGCTTTTCAAGTATTTTCCGAACTTCCTGTACATTTATATTAAGTTTTTCATTTGTAGTCATTTATGGTGTTTCCAGTTCTAGCGTCGTTTGTTCTTCCTCTACATTGAGCTTTCTTAGGTAGTCAATCCACGTATCCTTTTCTATGTGTTTTGGTTCTATTAGTTCCTTTACCTCCATTCTTTGACCTCTTATAAAGCTCCATATTTTCTTTTGCAGACTGTAAAAATCATGTTTCATTATGGAACTTTCGAAAAGTGTTCCCAGTGATTAAGTGCATGTGTTGCGTTTCTAATTGTCTTATAATTATAGTATGCCTCTTGTGTTTTGGTTAACATGTACTTTAGGTGAACTTTTTTCTTTTCTTTATATTCTCCCTTTACTTCTGTACAAAACCATGAAGTTCTTCGCCTTGGGAACGATACGAACGGAAATATTATTCATTTCGTTTTACCAACAGTTCTATCTGATGAGTTAGAAATAGCGAAACACGTGTCATAGAATGGCAGGTTTGACCAGTTGTGAATAGTTCTTTTTCTATATTATTTACACTATTTTTTTTTAAAGTAGAAAATTGCAAATTATTTCTACAAGACGATGCGTTCTTAGCTATTTTATAAAAAATATTAGCTGCCATCTAGTCCTTTGGAGAAGAGAGACAAAGAAGTCTTTGTAGTAAGTTTGCTTCAAGTTTATATATATATATATATATATATATATATATATATATACAGTATGGTGGAAATGAAAGGAATAAATTCGTTATTTCGTAAACCGGAGACTTTAAGGAAAAATCCTGAAACCCGTCGATTTTTATTTTTAAATAAGCTATTCGTAAGAATACATTTTTATTTTTGACGTCATCTATGTGAGCGTGATGACGTCATTGCCAAAATTTTTAAAGAAAGGGGGGTATTGTAATACATCATTTGAAAGGTCTTTTAAATACCTATTTAGCCATATCAATATGTCTGAGTATTTGATGTTTGTAATTATTTAAAAAAATTATTAAATATTTATTATTACAATAAATATTTATTAAGTATTGATATGATGTATTATTGACACCCAAAAATAAATTTTATAAAGGCCATCACTGGTAATGAAATGTCTTTTTTATCTACTTTTTACCTTTTTAAAAAAACTAGTTACCTTATCAATATGAACATTGATAGTTGGACATTCAAACTTAATTATCTTTCTGTCAAGTGATTAATAGTATTATTGTAGTAAACGTATTCAAAAAGTCTTTGTATCTTTGAACATGAAGCTAACTGAAACGCAAAGAATTGAAATTCTCATAATGATTGATTATGGAGATAAAACACGTACGCAGAAAGAAGTATGTGCGTTATTTAATAATAAATACCCCCGTCGAGAACCAATTTCACAATCCACTGTAAGCAAAATTGAGAAAAAAATTTAGAGAAACGGGTCATATTAAAGACCTTTCTAAAGGTAGTAGAAAACCAATATCTGAAAACCAACAAGTAGACGTTCTGTTAGCTTTTCAAGATAATCCTCATAACAATTCACGGCAAGTAGCATTAGATAATGATATGGACCATTCAACAGTTCTTAAACAGCTAAAGAAGGAAAAGTGGCATCCCTACAAAGTAAGTTTAGTACAAGAACTTATGGAAGATGATTTTGATAGACGAATTGAATTTTGTGACATTATAATGGAACGAAATAACAGAGATCCGATGTTTTTAAAAAAGATTATTTTCTCTGATGAAGCTACATTTCTACTAAACGGTCATGTCAATCGTCAAACTTATCGGTACTGGGCTACGGAAAATCCACACTGGATGCAAGAGTACCGTACTCAATACCCAGAGAAAATTAATGTTTGGGTGGGAATAATAGATAATAGGTGTATTGGACCATACTTTTTCGAAGAAAACTTAACAGGTCCTGGATATTTAGAATTTCTTCAAAATTTCTTGCTTCCAGAATTGAACCGGTTGTTTCCAAACAGAAATGATTTATGGCTACAGCAAGATGGTGCGCCTCCACTCTATGCTGTCTTGGTACGCAACTACTTAAACAACGCCTTTCCAAATTGGTGGATAGGTCGAAGAGGAACAATAGAATGGCCGCCTAGGTCACCTGATTTGACTCCTCTTGATTTCTTTTTATAGGGATATTTAAAAAGTAAGGTGTATCAAAATAGACCACAAAATATTACTGAACTGAAAGAAAGAATACGTAATGAGGTTGTTCAAATAACTCCGGAAGTTTTAGAGAATGTTAGAGAAGAGTTCGTGGCACGCCTTTCTCATTGTACTTTAGCTGAAGGTAAACAATTTGAGCACTTAATTTAGGTTTCGTTGTATTTATTGAATAATACTTAATAAATATTTATTGTAATAATAAAAATTTAATTTTTAATTACTTAGACATATTGATATAGCTGAATAGGTATTTAAAAGACCTTTCAAATGATGTATTACAATACCCCCCTTTCTATTCAAAAATTTTAGCAATGACGTCATTACGCTCACATAGATGACGTCAAAAATAAAAATGTATTCTTACGAATAGCTTATTTAAAAATAAAAATCGACGGGTCTCAGGATTTTTCCTTAAAGTCTCCGGTTTACGAAATAACGAATTTATTCCTTTCATTTCCACCAGACTGTATATATTTTATATATGTATATATACATATATATATATATATATATATATATATATATATATATATATATATATATATATATATATTTCTTAAAATTATTACTTATTGTTAAAAATTCTTCCATAACGTTTTATTATGTATTTTATACCCACGAATGTAACAGTAAATCCCGTTATGCCAAGCCGCTATAATATTTTCGTATCTATCCATTTTACGTCTAGCCAAAAATGATATCCGAGCTTTACTGCTATAACATAATAATAAAGAGATCAACCAAACATAAATCTTCCCTTTCTCAGATATTTCATAAAATATTATTCATCTCTAAATAGGTATACATATCAGTGGAGTTATCTTGCAGAGAACATCAGTGTAGAATATCAAGTTTACCTCGAAATAAATTTCGTTTATTATCGAACGGGATAATTCGACTGGAGGATTTTGAATAATTGATAAAGGCGGCATGCTCAGAACCGCACAGCATTTGGGAATATATTGATTGCTGACTTTGAAGATATATGGATTACAAGCCGTTATCCCAAATAATTAAACCGATTGGTTAAATCCAGAAATTGGAAGATGCTACTATTGAATCAAACTGATTGTAATCAACTTTGGGGGGTTTGTAAACAACAAGATACTTTGATGTTGTATAAATTGTATAAAGAAAAATTAAAGAAGTTTTGCCTTAATAATTAATTTTGTGATATGTTTCATGTTTCAAACGTTATATGAAAAATTTGGTACACTTCCCGTCATATAAAACTGGTACACTTTTTTTCCCAATGTAAACCTGTGTTCAGACTGGATACAATGGTCCGTGAATCAATTCGTTGTTGCCATCACAGATAACGGAATTGCACAAAATCTGAATATAAAAATAACGTTCAAAAATGTATAAAGTTTTTAGATAGGTATTATTTTTATCATTAACAAAAAAAAACTGTATCTAATAAATTTAATAACCAAAGATAGGGTTGAGCTAATATCCAAAATGTTTGAAGGAAACATTGGAATGCATCTATAGCCCAGTCTGGTTAAAAAAAAAGGTGGAAAAATGTTTCGCAGATATCTGAAGCTTTTAAGACATAGGTGGGGGATACTAGATGATGAATAGATAAAAAGATACTCCTAGTTTTACCTTGCGTTTTGTTTAAGCAATAATTTATGGTCACAATTTGATTTTTTGTCTATACATTTTTTCCCTTATATTTTAAATAAACAATATTTATGTCATTTTTTTATGTCAAGAATATCTTTATTTTCCCGTTTTTTTAAATAAAATTGATAAATAATTTACAGAGATATTTGCAAAAAAGCAGTTTTTTGGCTCTAATTTATAAATTTTATTAATTTTTTTATTAACAAAATAAAATGGTATTTGTACATTTAAACATCAAGGAATCTTTTAGATCTTTTAGAATCAAGGAAAACATCTTTTAGATTTGTGCGAAATTTCCCCCGATCAGTCAAATATTTTATAAGTTATTTCATTTGTTTATCCCTGAGGCTAATTATTTAAACTATTGAGCTTGCCATATGCATGATGCTAGACACATTCAGCAAATTTCATAGGATTCTTTAAGACTTAGACTATCTCAGAAGTTAAATGCATATTAAGTTTTCATCGAAATTATTTACAAAATAAACGTTTGAAAAAGGGGATTGTTTTTTACTTTGTACAACAATTGTAATAACTTCTATAGTTTTCAAGCTACAGACTTGTACGTACAACCATTGCATAGCTGGTAAAAAAGCTCACATTAAAAAATAAAAAACCTTCTATGACCAATAGGAACGAAGTTAGTGACTATTTTTAAAAAAATCATATCTCCATTGTTTATAAACATTAAGAAATAAAATTTGCACAAATTTTGAATGAAAATCTAAACTTTATATTGAAACTTATAGCTATAAAATTTATCTAATTTTTCGAAACGACGGTACTTTCGAAAGATCGACATAGGAAGATGGAGAGGATATCTCTTTCAGCTCCGTTTTTTTTTCGGCATCGGAACTTCAAATTGCAACACGTAGGAACAAATTACATTATTTCGGCTTCCTTTGCAGCTGCAAGCCTCTTTTTTTTATTCTGGGGTAGCTCGTCGAAATATGAATAACTACATAGTTTTCACTGGTAGGAAAATATGGGAAAACTCGGAAAAATTTAGTCCATTTGAAGTTCACCCTAAATACTTACTTTTTTTTAATTTGCTCGAATAGTCTGTCGCAGTATTAATAATGATGACATAATTTTCACCCCCCATAAATCTCGGAAAATCCCGGAAAAACAACATATGTTTTTTCATTTTATATCAATGATGTAATAATAATAATTATATATTTTATAAATTAAATTTCAGGTAATTTTTTACACATTATATTATTATATTCCTTATATTAATTATAATTGTTTGTATTTTTATAATTAACAATATTGATTTTTGTTCTATTTTTCTTACAAATATGATATACAATATTAATCTAATCTGCCTTACTGCTTTGATAAAATAAGTCGATTTTTTCATCACTTGCCTTATTAAATTTTGCAATGTTTATTGAACTTTACTTTTTTTATTTTCTTTACATACATTGGTTTAAAAGTTAAAATTTGGTTCATTTATTCGACTTCACTGTCAGGTCTGAACCTTTTTGTTGCAGGTTGTTTGTCTTCACTTATTAAGTCAGTATTTCCATACATTAACATAATAATGGGCGATCTTAATGCCAAGGTGGGTCAAGGTAAGGTAGGAGAACAAGTAGGAAAATATGGGCTTGGAAACAGAAATGACAGAGGAGATCGATTGATTCAATTTTGCCAAAGTGAAGACTTTGTAATAACAAATACCTTTTTCAAATTACCTCCTCGACGGTTATATACATGGACATCTCCACAACATACCAAAGAAAAGATATTGAGAAATCAAATAGACTACATTATGATAGCAAGGAGGTATCATAATGCTGATAAATGCACTAAGACGTACCCAGGAGCTGATATAGGCTCAGATCATAACCCGGTAGTTACTGTGATAGAGGCGAGACCAAAAAATATTAGAAGACCACACAGAAAGGCACTAGATTTAAATAAACTTAGAAACAAAAATATACGACAAGAAACAGGAGAAGAAATAAATGAAAACCTCCGTTCAGTGCAGCAACAAATTAACGATACAAACAACGTTAACCAAAAATAAAGTACATAAATACAGCTATACAAACAGCAGGAAAGAAACATCTTACAAAAACAACAACAAAGAAGGGGTGGATGACACAAGATATACTAGACTTGATGGAACAAAGAAGAAAGATGAAGAATTACCCAGACAAATACAAAGAAATAAATAAACACATAAAAAAGAAAATAAAAGAAGCCAAAGAGGAGTGGATTAAAGAACAATGTGAAGAAATGGAAACCTATGAGAAAAAGTACGATGCGTTCAATATGCACAAAAAAGTAAAAGAGATAACAGGAAGCATAAAGAAATGCCAAATAGGTAAACTTGGACAAAGATGGAAATCTTATTGTAGATCTAGAGAATAAAATAAAAAGATGGACAGAATACCTGAATGAATTATTTGAAGACGATAGAAACAACTTAACTCAGATAATCAATGCAACTGGGCTAGACATATTGAAAGAAGAAGTAGAATACGCAATAAGAAACGCTAAAAATGGAAAAGCCAATGGACCTGATGAAATTCCTATAGAACTGTTGAAGCTTTTGAATGATAAATCCGTAACCCTAATATTAAATTTTGGAGCGAGGAGCTAAAACAGTTTTCCCTCCACTTTCCTATGTCGATCTTTCGAAAGTAACTTCGTTTCGAAAGGTTTTAAGTTTCGAAAAATTAGATGAATTTTATAGCTATAAAATTCAATATAAAGTTTAGATTTTCATTCAAAATTTGTGCAAATTTTACTTTTTAATGTTTATAAACAATGGAGATATAATTAACAAAAAAATTGTCGCTAACTTCGTTCCTATTGTTCATAGAAGGTTTATTTTTTTTGTTAAATGTGAGTTTTTTACCAGCTATCTAATGGTTGTACGTACAAGTCTATAGCTTGAAAAATATAGAAGTTATTACAATTGTTTATAAGTAAAAAACATACCCCTTTTTCAAACGTTTATTTTGTAAATAATTTCGATGAAAACTCAATATTCATTTAACTTCTGAGATAGTATAAGTCTTAAAGAATCCTATGAAATTTGTTAAATGTGTCTAGCATCATTGATAGGGCAAGTTCAATGGTTTAAATAATTAGTCCCAGGGATAAACAAATTGAATAACTTTTAAACTATTTGACCGATCGGGGGGAAATTTCACACAAATTTAAAGAACGGTAATTCCTCAATGTTGAAATATATTAATAACATTTTATTTTATTAATAAAAAAATGAATTAAATTTATAAATTAGTGCAAAAAAAACCGCTTTTTTGCAAATATCTCCGTAAATTATTTATCAATTTTAATTGATAAAACGGGAAAATAAAGATATTCTTGATATAAAAAAATGGTATAAATATTGTTTATTTAAATTATAAGGGAAAAAACTTATAGATAAAAAATCAAATTCTGACCATAAATTATTGTTTAAAAAAAACGCAAGGTAAAAATAGGAGTATCTTTTTATCTATTCGTCATCTAGTAACCCCCACCTATGTCTTAAAAGCTTCAGATATCTGCGAAACATTTTGCCGTGAAATCGATGATTTTTGTATAACCAGACTGGGCTACTACTGTAATTTTATACTTCAATTACCTACCGAACACGAACTGTATTTTGTGTCAATAAGTTTAGTAACATTCAAACTACCGAGATTAAATTATTATTTATTACAAGAACAATAAATGTGAAAAATTAACATACTTTATCCTACGTATTATAAACTATAAAATATCCGGGACGAAAAATTACAGGGACAGTTACAATCCAATATCTCACTGTAATGTTTTATTATAATAATTTAAAGTCATGTTTAGATTGATTATCTATCATTATTTTTGAATTGAAATATTTTAAATTATAATAAAACACAAATCAATGTGTGGGTACTTAATTGGGATTATGGAAAATTATTATATATTATGGAATTTGTTAGGATGCATGTTTAAATAAATGTGACTGACTGATAGAGAATGCTCGATAATGTTTTAGTTTTTAGTATACTCAAAACTGGCAGTCTGGCGCACAGCCCTGCGTTTAGCTGGTTTTATATAATATTTTCGTTGAACTGACAACAGTGCCCTAGAAATTAGAATGAAACATGTGACAAGATCAACGTACACTGTAGCATTTTATTTTGAAGTCCCCTCGTATATGTGTTAATTAAAATCCCCTTATATATGCATTAGATAAAATGAAGAATTTTTTCAATGTTTCTTAGTTCGTATCCTTCAATTTAAAACCCATATAATCTTTCGTTCTTTCTTTAGGTCGCCGCCGCCGATAATGAATCATTTTATTGTTTATTTATGTCACAGTCACACATTTATGTACAATGCTTTAGCGTCATGTATAAAAAAAATTATTTTAAATAAAATTAAATTAGGAATTGTAAGGTGTATGGAACACTTCCACAGATCTTTTTGGTAAACAAAGAACAACATATAGTATGGTATTTGGGTGATATAGAAAGCGTAAAAACATACACCTACCTTGGTATGAACGTCAAAGAAAATTGGGAACATTCCCTAGAAATAAAATGTAGGATAAAGAAAGCAAGATCTGCATTTCAAAAATTGGCTAAGCTATTCAAATGCCATGATTTATAAGTACTTATAAAAATCAGGTTCCTTGATGTTATATCTTTCCTATACTGTTGTACGGAGTTGAGATGTGGACTCTCACGGACGCTACCTGCAAGAAAATTGAGGCTTTCGAAATGTAGCATAATCGTCAAGTCCTAAAGATATTCTATACCGACCACGTTACTTACGAGGATATTTTATTAAGAATACAAAATGGAAAAAACTTGTCAACCACAATAAAAACAGCCAAATTCGAATACCTCGGTCACATCATGAGGAACAGCGAAAAAAATGAGTTGCTGCAATTAATTCTTAAAGAAAAAGTAAAAGGAAAACAAGGAACAGAAAGGAGAAGGATTTCCTGGCTGAAATCTACGTAGGTACGTGGTTCAACACATCAACCACAAATCTTTTTAGAGCAGCAGTTTGCAAAATACAGATTGCCATTATGGTCGCCAACATCCAAAAGGGATAGGCACTACAAGAAGAAGAAAATCTGCATCAACAATGAGTAAAACGATAGATTAGTTAAAAGCTAGAAATATTCTACTTCCTGCTTAAATGTCAGCCCAGACTTGTATACGATTAAAAAATTATATAAAACTAAATATTTTGAATTTGGTATTGATTATAGTATTAATACTCCAGTCACTGTGGAGGAAAAGAGGTCAATACCTCTAAATTTTTTATAACTGAATCGATTTTGCTAAAAATTTGGAATTAGGCTTATATATGCGCTAGGTGAGCTTTTTATTTTTAAGGGGTGAAATCACCTCTTATTGAAAATAATGAAAAAAATTTATATTAAAGCATTTTATGGATTTAAATCGTGTTAAATTAGGTAATTGAAATATTGTCAATCATAATAATGGATATTGTGTACATTCTCAACCCTTAAATAATCTTAAAAACCATCCCTTTTAATAAAAATAATTGTAAAAAATCATTTAACAGGTTCAAACGCTTCTGTAGTGCATTTATATCATCTACAATGTAATTCTCTGCTTATATAAAATAATTTTGGTTGATTGCAACACTTCAACCCTTAAAAACTACCCCCTATGTCAAAATATATAAAAAAATCTTTTTAAACAACTTCAAAAGTTTTTAATGTACATTTATATTCAAAAATTCCTTTCTTATCAATGAAACATTTTTTGATTGGTTGCTTATTTTCAACCCTTAAAAACCACCTCTATGCTCACGAAACAAATTCCCCTTTGGTAAATGTCTAAATAAAAAAATTAAGTATACTCATGATGTTTTTATTATAAACATATATATATATATATATATATATATATATATATATATATATATATATATATATATATATATATGTGTGTTTTTATGTATGTATTATATACATAACATATATATATATATATATATATATATATATATATATATATATATATATATATATATATTATGTATGTATTATATACATATTTGTGTGAGTGTTAGTGTGTCTGTTACCAGTTTTTCGAATATACTTGAATAAAGCATTTATTTATACAGAAAATAAGTTGATGCTCCAAAATATAAATAACATGCTCCAAAATGTTTTTAGAATAACTTTGTTAATTTTTAAGCTACAGTATCCATTAAAAAAATATTTTGAAGGTAATTTCAAAAGCTACAAGACTAAGTAGATTAAAATATGTTAAAGTTCTTTCTTTTTAAATAGTAAAGGGCCAAAGTGCTGATTACAGGTGTGTCAGCCGCTGTATCTCAAACTTCAATTGGCTATATCTCTATTATTTTTCGAGCTACAACAAAAATAAAAATATCAAAATTTTTGTTGAAAAAAAAACTACATTTTAGTATGGAACCATTTTTACGTATCTCTTATAGTTTTAGATTTATTTTAAAAAATTGTAAATTTTTATATAACTAAAAAAAAAGATTTTTTAATTTAAACATGATTTTTTCAAAAAATACGCATTTTAAACAGGCTAAACTTTTAAAACTTAGAAATAACACTAAAAAAAAAATTAATTGTAAAAGATATACGTTTAATTTCAATTCTGATCGAAATAGTGTTACTTATACTGCTCGTTTTTTTTTTAAACGCTAGAGTAATTCAAATTCTTTCCTTCGTATTTCGCTTTGTTTTAATCGAAATGGCTTTTAACGTAGCTCATTTTAAAGTTTTTTTCTAGCTCTTTAAAAAGTATTGTATGAGTTTTTATCAAAAAAGATGTCCATTTTCCGATATTTGATGTTAAATGCATCGAGTACAGTATCCCAAAAATAAAAAGTCATCTTCAAACAATTATAAATCGCTTAGTATTGTACTTATAAAACTTAATAAAAAAAAATCTCTTTGTTTTTTTATAAGCTTTATTTTTGTTTATTATAGATTTTTCAATAAAACGCTTTGTTTTTGAGTTATTCGTACAAAATCATTGGAAAACATGTTTTTTTTTTGCGAAAAGTTTACTTTTTCAAGTGCGTATAACTCAAAAAGTATTGATTTAGCGAAAAAAATTTATATGACTTTTTTATTTAAAATTTGATTCTTTATCAATTCCCGTGGTTATTTTGAGTGTAAAAAATTCAACCCCCTAGATGGGGTGCCAACCACCCCAGGGGTAAATGCACACATCGGCACTATATAACTTATGTTTTTTGAGCAATTTACTACCTACTGTAAAAATTTCGAATAAATCGGTGCAGTTATAAAAAATTTAAAGGGAAAATGCCACAGTAACTGGACTATAAAAATAACAGACATGATATACCCAGGGTACCACCTAACCATCTAGATATAAACCCGATGGATTTTGTTTGAAAAGTACTAAAATATTACATTGGAACACGAAATGCAGATTTCACAGCTTTAAGAATACTATTAATTATATTCAAAAAATGTCGGATAAGATATTTAAAATATTTTCCGTACAAGATTGTGAAAAAAATGTAGTCAAAGTGAAAATTATTGAAAAAATTACGTGTCTAAAGCCCCTTTGGCAAGCCGTTCTGTTTAATTTTTCTTTATTACCGTATTCTATTTGCTAAATCCTCTCAAATGACACCTCATTCGTCACGATCCAACCAGCCGTTCTACTTTCACCACAAAAGAGCAAAAAATTATCAAAATAAACCTTAAAATTTTTTCAAATTTCCCCAGAATCTTGAAAAAAATTGATTTTCCGCTATTGTCACTTGTGCTGTTTGTCAGAAGATCTGAGAAAAAAGTATTATTGCGGGGCCGTAGGCACATAGCTTATTAACTAGTTTCATTTTAAATTATGCATTAATTGATGTTCCCATATTATGTAATTTAGGTGAAGATTCTGATAGCGAAGATATATTCTCAGACTCAGACCTGAGATTCATGATGAGGCTTTGATTCAGTTTTAAATTATATTTTTTATTATGATTCTGGTTTTTTAGAATTCATATTATTGTGTATGGCAGACGATGGCAATTAACGTATTCAGGCAATTGTAATCAATTTCAAACCATCACAATTTTATCATTGAGTAATATTATTTCCACAGTCATTATTTTATAAAAACAATGATGCATGTAAATAACTTTTCTGTGCATAAAAAGAAATCAGTCAATATTTGTAGTAATCGGGCAACCGTGTAATTTAAGCCACACACGATTTCTGCATTTCTCCTCTGGTTTGAGGCAGCTCAGGTCTATTAGTATCCTGGGCATACGGTATCAATCTGACACTGAAAAAGCAGTTGCTTATAAAGAGAAAGATCAAGAAGAAAAAGAACAACTCATAATTAAACTCAATTTTTCACGTGTAGAGTGTTTTCGGTCAAATACAGTAAAACCCATTAGGTAAAATAACATACACTAATAAATTCGTTTATCTAAATATGTATTGTAGCTTATTTACTTACACCCTGTATACGCATAATAATTGTTCCTGATAGAGTCATTAAGTGATAATATGTTAACCACCTTGAGATTTCACAGAAAAGCTGTCTAAATATATTGGTAGTTTGTCGTGTATTCTACGTATTTTATCATACACAATCTACCACTATTTTAGCCTAAAATATCATATTCTTCCATAAAATCATAACGTTGTACAACTCAAATCAATTACAATTAAATAATTATTATTTACTAAGAGGAAACCCATTCATTTATTTGAATTATACACAAATTTCCGCTTATTCCACAACCTGCGATAGAATAGTTTTCCCTCAGCTATTATAGGTGAAGTACATTCGCATTATATCCCGCCCCTTGTAATAGTATAGTTATTAACCCGACCTCATTCCCTTTGTTCACCAGCAATTGTTAGGGCGGTACAATACGTTCGCGATTACGTCTAGACCTGCTTGCCGGTTAAAGGGCAAGGTGAGAAGTATGTTTCTCGGTCAGATTGGGCAGGGGAAGCACACACTTAACGAAAACCGACTAGGAGATTAGGGGAATTGTAGAGTTATCATATGCATATTTTTATAGTTTGTAATGATTATATTGAGCAACTAACTTAAGAAATGTTTTACTTTCACCCTTATTTACGTTATAGTATTTTTTACAGTACTTTATTTTAATTTATGAACTGAAATTACTAGGCGAAACTCCAAAAAGATGACTATGTCTCATAACTCTTAGAGTACCGAGCTAATTTGGTACCAAACTGTTTGTAATAAAAATATGCGCAACTTCTTTTAATAATATTTTGATAGGAGTACGTAAAAATGTAAAGAAACAAGAAACAAGCAAAACTTTTGATTTTATAATTTTCATGAAATTTTATATTTACCTCACGATGTATCAGCTCGGTTTACTTATTTGGATTTCTATTTTTGACACAATAAATTTGTACATTTCATATGGATAAATCTATTATATATATTTTAGTAATTACTGAAGAGATAATTCATTCTTTTAAATCAGCAGCATCTGTATTTTTAGGAATTATATAGGTACTAAATATATTGTTGTTACTGTTGCTCAATATAAGTCTTATATTGTCCATGATTCTTTATTGCATAGCTCCTTTAGGAGTTTAAATTCTAGGATTAAAAGTATTACTTTATTACTATTATTAAAAAATTGAGTATAGGAATAAATGTGAGGAGAGCTAAATGACTCTATATTGGAGGAGAATAGAAGGACCTACAGCTGTATATTCTCGGGAAGAATCGCGTTGAGAATTTAAAACTTGACTTTTCGGCACCCATTTTGGAGCCATTATTAAGAGGGATATGGATCCGTTCGAGTTCAAGGTCTCAATCTACGTACTCCTCAGTATTGAGTCACGACCAATCTTACCTTGTGTAGCTGCTTTAATACCCTCAGTATGCGCGGGAACGGTATGCTCGGAAACATAGCGCTCGTCTTGTTGCCGGCAGTCTTTTAGCGTCATCGTGTGTGTTTAAACTGTTAGGGCGTTTTTCAATTTCGATGACTTCACTGATAATTTTCGATTTTAAGGAGTGGATAGGAGCGATGGTTTTGCATTTTCGATATCTATTTTCGATATGTCTGAATATGATGTTGGGCTAGAAATGGAGTAGTATCGGAATGTTTGACGGATATAAAATGTTCGTAAATACGGTTGTGGATTTATCCATTTGTTTGTCCTATGTATGTGTGGGCAACTGGAGCAAGGTATCTCGTAGACACCATGGTCTTTATTGGGGATTTGGCCTTTTACGGATCTGACGAGATTGGACAAGTTGGAGTGAGTAGTGAAGATGGTTTTGATGTTTAAAGGGTTAAGAGTTTTGCTGGTCTTGCCAGTGACACATTTGATAAAAGGTATAAAGATATTGGGTTCCTCAGGCGGCAAGGTTTCTTTTTCGAATGGAACTGGATTTAGATGTTTTTGAATGCTCCTATTGATTTGAGTTTTGCGGTAGCCGTTTTGTAAGAGTGTTTGACTTGTTGAATTGATTTCTGATGATCTGTGATTGTCGTCGCTAAGTCTTATGGAACGGGAAACAAGAGTGTTGATAACTGAATTGAGGTATGCGGGGTGATGATCTAACTAGGCATTGAGATAACGGTTTTTATGCGTGAGTTTCTGCTACACGGAATAGGAAAAACTGTGAGGTGGGTGTTTCTGAATAAGAATCTAAATAAGAACATCAAGGAATGCCAAAGAATGGGAGGGAGAAACGGGGATCCCATTGGGGCACCTTTGATTTGACGATAGAAATGGTTTTGGAATAAAAAGTATGTATTAGACATACGGTAGTTTATAAGAGATAATGTTTCTTGGGGGATTTGATGTTTAAAGTTTAAGATGAAAATAGTTGCATCAATAGTAATGTTAGTGAATAAAGATACAATGTCAAAACTAAGTAGTATATCTGAGGATAAAATGGAAATGTTTGTCAGAAGATCAATGCAAGAAAACGAATTTTTGACAAAGAACGAGGCGTTTTCGTCTAACTGTTGTAAGGATAAGGCGAGATGTTTTGCCAATTTCTGAGTGGAGCAGTTGTGTCCACTGACGATGGGCCTTAGGGGGATATTGGGACAAGCCGTATATTCTTGGAATTTGGGATGAATTTTTCCAGGATATAAGAGATTTTTTGACGTCTGAAGCTAGAGTGGACTTACTTATGAAGGATTTGGTCGTTTTTTCTAGATAGGTGATGGGATCGTTTGGGACGCGTTTTTATTTTCTATAGTTGAGAAGTTCTAACATTTTGTCGAAATAATTAGAAGAGTTGATAATGACGTGGCATTACCTTTGTCGGCCGGAAGGATGACAATGTCAAAGTTCTTTAAGAGCACGTCTTTCTAAAATAGCTTCTACAGGTTAACAAATAATTTCCTCAGTTGTGATGGGAAGGGGAGTGACACAAAATCTAAAGCCTTTTTAGAGAGCTTTGGTAGCTGAATCGGATATGTGAATATCTGAGAAATTGCGTACAATAGTAGAAGGTTGTTGATTTGAAGGGACTGTAGACTTCGCTGTCGATAAGTTGGTCCAGTTTGCGTTTCTGGGTTTGGATTTTATTGTCAGAAATGTGTTGGGCTTTTTGATCAGAAAAACAATCGAAAGTGTCCCATAATAATGGGTGGATATTGTGAGAGTGAATATTATTGTAGGCATTAAAAAGTGGGGAATTTGTTATATCTAAGTTGCGTCGGGTGGAATGAATTGAGTTTTAAAGAAGCGAAAAACCAGTTGCTCTAAGAGTTTTAAATTCTCAACGCTGTTCTTCCCGAGAACTTGGTAATTTTCAATTGTTTCTTTAATATATTACAAAATACAGCCCAATATATGAAACGTCAACAATTTTGCAAAAATTTTGCAAAATTGTGATAATTTAAGATTGTAAATTTTTAATTAAAAATAGACATTCATCTATCTATTTCCAAATTTCATCCTTGCTTTATTTTTTTTTGGGTTTTAGCAAAATTTTAACTTCATTAATCAGGCTATAAAATAAAAGTTAAACTAAAAATAACACACCTTGTTCTGACCTTTTGAAATATTCTCTATAATAAAAACATACCCTTATAAATGAACTTTTGTATACAATTTTCTTTTTGTAACAGTAATCTCCTTTATATGGCAAATAATACCAATTTGCTTAATAAATACAGAAAACCTGTAGAAAGAAAATGTAACTCAATATTGAAAATTCAAAATTTATCGACTTTTCTTATTTAGCGAATATAAATATAATCATACGATTTGGTGTAATTTGGTGTTGAAGACAGTGTTCCTTCAATCCTTATTACTATAGCGCTTTAACTGAAAAAATAAACAATTTCTTATAGTCCATG
The DNA here is from genome assembly GCF_040954645.1 of Diabrotica undecimpunctata. NCBI lineage: Eukaryota > Metazoa > Arthropoda > Insecta > Coleoptera > Chrysomelidae > Diabrotica > Diabrotica undecimpunctata. The sequence continues at coordinate 11,990,789 of NC_092805.1, forward strand.
TTGTGAGACCGCTTCCGTAGGAAAAATGTTTTTGATTTATTCAAATCTAAAAAGTGCAGTGCAAAATTTTTGAGCAGAAATTTTTTAAACAATTTTTTTAAACAAAATCCAAAACTCACCTTTTTGACTCTGAAAAATATTTTTTTAAGTTTTTTGTGTAATTTTAAACAAAGAAGGTTTCCTGTTATATTTCTCTAAAGTTGACCGTTATAAGCGATTTAAAATCAGGAAAATGCGAAAATACGCATTTTTGAGGCTTTGAAACTCGTTTGTAAATTATTATTTTTAAGGTTCCCACGTGCCTAAATTGAAGTTTAAACATTCACTTTTAGGATTGTGAAAAGAAATTGAAGCTTATTTCAATTTAGACCGGTATTTTTTAATTGCGCCGACGTGCCGCACCATTTGGTGCGTCTTTGTCGCACTTATACATATACAAACTTACGCAAAAAACTCCCAACAAATATTGACATGTATTAAAATTTTGTAATTTATTATTAACATGGTGATTTTGAAATTGATTGCGTACTATTATTACAAAATTTAAACGTCAATATGTGTTGAAATTTTTTGCTTAAGTAAGTCTGATATGTACAACTGCGTCAAATACGCACCATATAGTGCGAACGACCACCGCCGCGGCGGCTTAAGAATCGAGTGGACGTGCATAATTAACAACTAAAAAAGAACGGTCTAAATTGAAATACGCTCTGATTGATCATCAGACTCTTGAAACTTAATGTTTAAACTTTAATTTAGGCTTTGGCAACTTCAAAAAAATAATAATTTGCATATTAGTTTTCAAGCCTTGAAAATGCATATTTCGCAGATTTTAAATCGCTTATAACTCGAAAACTGCCAACTTTAGAGAAAAATGGTAAAAGACTTTTTTTGTTTAAAATGTCACAAAAAAACACAAAAAATATTTTCCGAAGCAAAAATTGTGATTTTCAACATTTGTTAAAAAAAATTGTTTAAACAATTTCTGTCCAAAAATTTCGCCAAGCTCCCTCTACATTTGTTTAAAGGGGACATTTTTTAACAAGAATCCGCAAATAAACTAAATAAGAAACGTTTTTCCTACGGGAACGGTCTCACAACATGGATTATTTGCAAACAATATAGTTAATAAAGAATCATCAACAATTCAAATCATTCCAGGACAAATAAAATAAAAACACGCTGCACAACAAAAAAAATGTTAAAAGACATACATATCAGGTTAACAAAAAACAAACAGAGATAGATAGAAGGCCTAAAGTGTTCATACTTTCTGGTAGAGAGATGGAGCGATGGCCCGGCGATCCGTGTCTCGACCTTGATCCAAAACCGGTCAGACTTTTCATTCCGGCGAAAAGCCTTCTTCTCATCGAAGTCGATTCCGCCATTATCGGAGCGCTATTTGGCGTTGATGGACCTTGCTTGTAGTCTGCATTTAGAGGGCAATTTTAGTTTAAAGACAATATTTTATTAAAACTAAATTTGGAATTTAAAGTTATGTTGTTAAAATCGATATTATTAAGCAAAATCTCTTGTTATTTATACATGTAAATAAATTAAACAAAATGGCTACATTCTTATTTTATTTTATTCACGCATATACACACAAAAAAGTATTTACTAAAAATAAGACAATAAAAAAACCAATAACAAAATATATCAGTTGGTTGTTTATATTTTACTCCTATAACTAATTTTTAAATGATAAAAATTTTTTGCAACAGTTATTAGGTACACATTATATTAATAGTACTTTAAATTTAACCCTTTAACGCATACTGTTGCAGAAGTGCAACAGTGAGTGACACCTCCTAATATTTTGTGCGTTTATGATGACATGCTGTAATGCATGGTGAGATGTTTGAAGAAAGTAGCTGAACAATATCGGCAAGCGCATTTCACAAACAAATGAACCTAGTTGACATTTTGCAGTTATACCTAACCTCAAAAATACGAAAGCCCATTTTAAGCAGAAATTTGATATTGGCCCTAAAAATATGATTGAATAAATATTACGTACACAATAGACTATAGGTACTATAGAGTTCTTCTTCTTCTTTTGGTGCCTATCCTCTGTGGATGTTAGCAATCACGTTAGTTCATACAATTTTGTTGACAGCTACTCTAAATAGATGTATGGTCCTGCCCACTGTCTGATGTTCTTCAATCACGATGTCGTTCTGCACCCTTGAGATCTTTTACCTTCTATCTTGCCTTGTAAAATTAGTTGAATTAGTTGGTACTTCTCATTGCGCATAACATGCCCTAAGTATGTCATCGTTCTGATTTTCACGATACGCATAATTTCCAGATCTTTATTCATACGTTGGATCACAGTGTTGTTTGTAACATGATGGATATAGGAAATTCTGGGCATGAGGCTGTAGCACCACATTTCGAAAGCTTCTAATCGTTTGGATATTGCCTCCGTCAAGGTTCAGGCTTTGACTCCATATAAAAGAGTAGAAAATACATAGCATCTCAACACTCGTGTTCTTTTATCAATGTTCAGGTACATATTACATAAAATCTTCCTGAGGCGATTGAAGACAGCTGTCGCCTTTTCTATACATCTTATTTCCTGTGAGTGGTCCCATTCCTTATTTAGGCTGCATCCAAGGTATGTAATTTTGTCGATTATTTTCAAGGGTTTATTATTAGCTGTGAATTGGTGCTGTATTACGTCGATTTTGCTTACTACAAGAATTTTGGTCTTCTTACAGTTTAATTTTATGCCGTATCTGTCACAGGCTTCCACTACACGGTCTATTAATGATTGCAGATCCTCCGTATTATCAGCAATCAAAACGGTATCGTCCGCATATCTTAAATTGTTTATGATTTCACCATTAATTTTTATACGTTTTTTTAAACCATCAATAGCTTCCCTGGACAGCATTTCCGAGTAAGTAATGAACAACGTCGGCGATAAAATGCAGCCCTGACGTACTCCCCGTTTTATCATGAATTCGTGTGAGGTTTCGTTGTCTACTCGTACAGTTGCCCTTTGTTTTAAGTATAAATTTTTAATTAGACGTAAATCTTTGTCATCAATACTAGATTCTTTCAGTATCTTAAATAATTTTTGATGTTGCATCTTGTCAAATGCTTTTTAAAAGTCTATAAAGCATGCGTAAACATCGCAATTTACGTCTCGAACTCTTTGTATCAATAATTGTATAGAAAATAGGGCCTCCCGCGTTCCCAGTTTGCGTCTAAACCCAAACTGAACACTGCTAATATTTTCTTCAAGTTTTCTATATATGCGAGAGTGAATAACAGAAAGAAGGATTTTGAATGCATGGCTCATTAAGCCTATAATTCTGTGATCAGAGCATCTGGTGGCATTTGCCTTTTTGGGAAACTAGCCAATCTGTAGGAAATTCTGCATTTTCATAGATTTTGTTCAGTAGACTCGTTGGAGTTTGAGTTGGTTGTTTTCAAATAATTTCAATATTTCAGCTTGTATATTATCAGGTCCAGGTGCTTTGTTGGTTTTTAGTCTTTTTATTGCATATGTTACTTCACTGAGCGTTATTTCTGGTTTTGGACATCCAGAAACACTGACTTCTGTCTCTTGCTCTTCCTTGAATAATTCTTCCATGTATTGCCTCCATCTCTTAGGTATTCTCTCATTTATTTTCGTAGAGCAGATTATTGTGCTCGTCATAAAAGTGTCATGCTTCTGTTCTAGGGATTCTATTTCTATGCATTGATCTTGTAGCCATGATTCTTTTGCTTCTTTAATCTTTTTTTTAATGATTTTGTTTATATATACTTTGTTTATATATTTTAATTATGCAACTATAGAGTTACATATTCTTAAATGCTGAATTGATTGATTCTTTAATATTTCCCATTAAAATTCTTCTTTATTATGTGGATTTACAGAAAAACTCATTTGGGTAGATCACGTTACAAGGTTAAAATCTTTAGAATGAAGAGAAGTTAAAAGGGAAAAAAGGAAAAAGAAAGAAGTCAATATCTTTAACATACCAAAGGTAACATTTTTGGCATATTATTGTAAGAAGATGAATATCTTGACTAAAATACCTGAACCAAGGGTATCATCGCAAATGAGTTGCTTTAAAAGTTATAATGGTTATCATTATTGGTAACCTCTGTAACAAAGATGGTACCTAAAGATTAAAAATAAGCTGATAAAATGACAGCACAAATGTCATATTAAAGTGAAGATATCAAAAATATCGCACAAAGATCGTCCATTAGTTAGTTTATATTTTGTACAATTATTCTTTGCTTACATATTATACATACTTTTAAATAAATCGACTGTTTTATTTTTTTTTTAGTGTATAAATATACAAAAAACCCATATAATAATTGAATTGTTTGTATTGTAGCTGAACTGCTGACAGATTGATTAAATACAATGGGTAAATTATGGAACGAAATTAATGTGGTGAAAATACAATAATGAAATTTGAAACCTGAAATTGGCAGTTGTCCAAAATAAACATTTAATCAATTTTGAATAGTATAAAATAGTCAATGAAAAGTTTTTTAGATAAATACCAGCAATGGATGTAGAGAACAATAGCGACATGAAAAGGCTATTATATCAGTATAATCGTATATATCACAAGAGAGAAAATTTTGCCGGCAATATTTTCGACTGGTATGAATCTTTGTTGCCTGGCAATTTTCGCAAATTAAATTTAGACAATTAAATTACGACACGTCGGTCGAATGATTTTGTCAAAATTTCATAAGCGTGTGTGTGTGTGTTTTATTGGGACTGGTTTTGACAACCAACTGGCCACTCAATTTGTTTTAAGTTCTCTCTTTACACAAGATATTGTAAGTATTTAAATTTAAAACTATTGTATTCACAGTTAAGACATGGAATGTTAGAAACTTACTTACTAGTTTACTCTGTTTTTGCTGTTTTATTTTTTGTATCTTTTTTTTAATTTTTTTTTATTTTTTTTTACTTTTTTTTTTATTTTGTTTTATTTATTTTTTTTATTACTACACTAAGACATAAACCCGATTCGACACCTCGGAGGTTTAGATCTTCTTTGTAACCTTTTTTTATTTTATTTTTTTTTTATTTTGTTCTCCATTTTTTTTTATTCTTTATTTTTTTTTATTTTTTTGTTTTTTTTTGTCAGAGCTTTAATTTTCAACAATTAATATGACCATATAAAATTTATATTTACATCTAGATTCTTTGACTCTAAAAGATGTGTTAGATTAGATTGTGCATAAATTGTGGGTTGGATTTTTTTATAAAATTTGCCTTTGTCTGAATTGTTGTAGTGTCCCTGCCATTTTGTGCGTTTAAGAGATCTGATTACAGATATTAAATCACCCATAGGAAGTTGATAGGTTTGCAGAGTGGATTCTTTCATTGTTGCTTTTTTAGCCAGATCATCTACTATTTCGTTGTTTTTTATACCAATATGTGCTTTTATCCAGCACAATATGATATTTTTGCCCGATTTCAAAGCTTCACTATTCAGTGCTGTGATGTCACTGATGATATAATTTTCTTCAAAATTATGTAAATTATATTTCAGTTTATGTACAATGCTTTGGCAGTCTGTAAATATAACATAGTTTAGTTCTTTTTGATTCATACATATTTTGTAGGCTTCTTTGACTGCTACGAGTTCAGCTGTGAAAGTTGTCATTTTGTCAGGTAATCTGTTGTTTATCTTTATACTTTTTTGGGGGTAGAATATAGCATATCCAACTCTGCCGTCTATTTTTGAACCATCTGTATATAGTTTTTGATAACTCCCCCAATGATGTTGTACATACTGAAGGTGATCTATTCTAGTAAGAAAATCTGTGGCAAGAATATTACTTAAATGGCAGTTAAATGGAGATAAATAATCTTCATAGTTTAATTTTCGAGATGAGGTTTGTTCCATTTGGTGTATGTCATCAATGTAACTAGAAATGTTGAGAAAACTTTCCACAACTAAAAGCTGCTTCTTTTTTTCCCAGTAATGATGAGTTAGGTATATAGTGGTTAGTTGTACAATTTTATTCAACGACAGTTTATTGTTAACTGCCACTTTAACTATAAATTTCTCACTTAAGAATTCTCTGCGTAATGCAAGTGGAGGTTCATTAAGCTCACATTCCATGACCAATATGGGAGTACTACGAGGATAACCAGTGCTTAACCTAAGTGCTTTATTTTTTATACTTTCGATTTTTTGAAGTAAAGCGTTTGATGCTGAGCCATAAAATATAGATCCGTAATCTAGGATCGATCTCATTAAATTTCTGTATAGTAATATTGAAATGTTTGGGTCAGCTCCCCAGTTACTGACACTTACAGTCTTGATGATATTCATTGCGTTTTCCGTTCTTCGCAATATATAATTTGTGTGTTCTTTCCAATTTAATTTTGAGTCTAAGAATACGCCAAGAAATTTTATTGAAGTTTTATAATGAATTTTATAATTATCAAATTGTAGGTGGTTTGGAGGAGAATATCGTTTTCTGGTAAAAGTAACAATGGTTGATTTACTCTCCGAAATTGTTAAATTCTTATCCGTCGCCCATTTTTTTATAATATTCAATCCTCATTTAAGGTACTCATTACAATTTCATAAGCGAAAATTGCCAAAAGGTAACAAAATAAAACCAGAAGAAAATTTTGCCGGTAAATAATTTTCTCTCCAATGCTATTCGACAAGACTATTTCACGAGACAATTAATGCACCATATCAACGAAACATAATCTTTATTTATATGTTAACAATATTAAATGTACAATTGTGTATGATTTTGTGTATTATTGACCTGTAGCATTTGGGATACGTACGAGTTGATGCAGCTGATTATAGGTAAACTCGAAGGAAAAAGGGGTCCTGGTAGACGACAAATATCCTGGCTGAAAAACATTCGCGACTGGACCGGGTTAAACACACAGACGCTCTTAAGAAAAGCAGAAGATAGAGACGAATTTGCAATGGATATAACCAACCTTCATTAGTGGAGACGGTACTAGCAGAAGAAGAAGCATTTGGGAACTCGAAGGTCCAGTTACATTTGTTGTTCTGAGATTTTCAATCAACTTCTGGCAGTAACTGGAATCCAGCTGCAGATATAGTTTCAGAGAGCTTACATTTGAGTGATCCTTTAATTTAATTAACTCCTGTTCAGAAATACCTTGCTTGAACAAGGTTGACACAGCTGAAGATCGATGAGAATGGTTTGTTATTTTATGTTTTTTGTGCCTATTACAATTTTTTCAGCTGACACTTTTGTCCACTTAGATACGGTGTTGATTCGAAGTGGACAGTTTTTGAACCAAGATATATCCTTCCAGTTGGGATGAACGGTAAGAAAGAGTCTGTCTGATAAAATCTTTGGTCCGCTTTTTTCCAATAATTCAAAAAATAATCCAATTGGGCATACATTTTTGTTTGATAAATTTCTTACCAGCCATTTGCTGTTTGCCAAACTTTTCGAACCACCTTGATTTGTTTTGGAAAAAATGCTGTTGTATTCAATTCGGCCCGTAAATTCTCCCATAACATCAAATTAATTCTGGAAAAAGTGAATCTTGCAGTCTTGCCTCTTTGCCTTTCAAGCAAGTTCAAGTGAGTAAACCCATTCTGGGTTTCCTCGTCGTAGCTTTGGATGATTTTTAATAGCTCTTCGGTGGATAATGCTTTTGAACTGAGTTTTCTTTTTTCTTGAATACTTTAAAGCTGCCTTCACTAGGTATCTCTGGTAAATCTTGCACATTTGAAAGATATATCTGTGAAAGAGTAGATTTTTATGCCGTACTCCGTAAAATATTTTTCTTGTACCATTTTTGCTGTAGTATTCCTTATTGACTTTACAGACGACTCTTTATAGTCTTCGCCATTGCCTTTTTTGCTAGTTCCGTTATGATAGTACATCTTTTAAGCTTAAAATCTCTCACCCGTAGGAACACCAAAAATTGGGTCCAAATAGAAGGTCTGGACTTCTGCGTGTTCAATCGGACATTTTCCGCAACATATTTTTTGATTTCTTTACCTGACTGGCATCCAAATTTTGATTTTTCGTCTGGATTCATTATCTCTTTTAAAAATTGATTACCTTTCAACGACATTTGTCAAACTGACAACAATAGAATTACCAGACACCTTTGTGATGGATCTGTCATAATTTTGTCGCTGAGAAATCACGGAACAAGAAGGAGTTTTGTCAGTAGGAAACGTTGCATTGCTATGATGTTTTATCAGTTACAAATAGTCTAGTGAAAGAGTCTTTTTAAAATTCTTTTAAAATACTCGAAATACATACACAGCTTGGCGCTGAAGAATTTCCCATACTGGTACCTGGGAGAGAGTAAAGACTTTTTCTTCTTCTTCTTTAGGTACCCTCTCCTCTAAGGAGGTTGGCAATCATCACAGCTATTTTAACTTCTGTGATTGCAGCTTTGAACAAGTCGACGGAACTGCAATTATACCACTTTCTCAGATTGTTGCCAGGAGATGCGTATTCTTCCAATACTTAGTTTTCCCTGTATTTTTCCCTGCATTATGGTTGGTAGCAACACATATTTATCCCCTCTCATAACGTGGCCGAGATATTGTAACTTTCTTATCTTAATCGTATTCATGATTTCCATTTCCTTTGTCATCTTTCTGAGGACCTCAACATTTGTTATTCGGTTTACCCAACTTATTTTTAATATTCTTCGGTAGGTCCACATCTCGAATGCTTCCAGTTGATCGCCCACCTCTTTCTTTAAGGTCCAGGCCTGCACCCCATACTGCAGCACCGAAAACACATATGAACGTAATATTCTTGTTTTGAGTTGCAAACTAAGGTCTCTAGTGCATAATACTTTTCTCATCTTATTAAATGTTGCTTTAGCTTGTCCAATTCTCATTTGTATTTCTTCTGTATACTCGTTATTTTCATTAATAATTGTACCGAGATATCTGTATTTTTTTACTTTTGTTATTGGAACCCCTCTTATGTTTAAAATGTCTTGTTGTTGTGTTTTGGAAATTGTCATAAACTTTGTTTTATTAGCATTAAGCGTTAGTCCGCTTTCCTCACTAGCATTTACTACATTATCTAAAAGTGTCTGTAGATCTTGTATATTCTCTGCAATTAGTATAGTATCATCGGCATATCTGATATGGTTGATGGGTCTGCCGTTGACTTTCATTCCAATTGTTACATTTTCGAGTGATTTTTTAATTATTTCTTCTGAATATAAATTGAACAATAAGGGGGAGAGTATGCAACCTTGCCTTACGCCTCTTTTTATCTCTACTTCCTCCGAAAGTTTTTTGCCTACTCTGACTTTTGCTGTTTGGTTAAAGTAGAGATGAGTTATTATTCTTAAGTCTTTTTTGTCAATGTGTTTATCTTTAAGTAACTGTATAAGACGGTTGTGTCGAACCTTATCGAACGCCTTATTGTAATCACTAAAACAAACATAGAGTGGTTGGTTTACATCCATAGATCTTTGCATGAGGACGTTAAATCCAAATAATGCCTCTCGTGTACCCATGGCATTCCTAAATCCAAATTGGGTTTCAGTGATGTATTGTTCCACTTTTCTGAAAATTCTTAAATGGATAATTTTTAACAATATTTGTAGTGTGTGACTCATTAGACTAATTATACGGTGGGCCTTACATTCCCTTGCATTAGGTTTTTTTGGTAATGTAATAAATGTTGATTTTAGCCAATCTCTCGGAATAATACCCGTATTATATATAGTATTATATAAGTCTACTAATACATTGATCTGATCTTCTGATATTAATTTAATTATTTCAGTTGGAATTGTGTCAGGCCCCGCAGTTTTATAAGATTTTGCCAGATTTATTGCATGTATTGTTTCATCCTTAGTTATATTTGGACCTATATTATGTTCCTCGCAACCGTTCATGCTATCTTATATATAAAATACGCACAGAAAAGTAAAGAAAAAAATCAAAATAGACCCACGATTAAATTTTCCAAACCCCTAAAATTTAGAAAGATTTTCAAAAATGGAATGGAATGATCGATTAATCGATTTCTTGAGTACTTCTAGAAATTGAGCGTAAGCCTAAAAGTTTATTAAGTCAGCTATTGCCTAAGTAATTTAGACAGATTTTCAAAAAATGTTTTTCATTAAGATTAGAACGTTTCCGGAACGTATATATTAACACTTGTCTACATCTAAAAATATTTTATTTTTCAACGATATCAACAATCCATTATAACTAAGCAATAATTGGAAATTAAAAAAAAAATAGCAACATGAAAAAACTTAATTATAATCATTAGTAAACACTAAAAGGCAATTAGTTAACAATATCAAAGCTTGGTTAAACACTTATTATGACGAAAATGAAATGTATGCATCAAGCAGTTGTTACTGATAAACTTACCTAAAAATTTTAGTGATAAGTATTTGTTAAACATAAATCTAGCAAAGAGTTTCTGGTATGGTTGATACTACCTTTAAAAATAATAAAAGACAATATATTGTATGAAAGACGTAAAATTAGTTATCCATTCTGTATTCAAAGAGACCAAGTAAACGTTGCAGATAAACGTGCATTTAAGTGTAATCGTTTTGGTGTCATTATTTATGGAGTCCGCCAAAGCCGCCTCTACGGCTCAAGCCATGCCGTATATTTGGCAACGGAGGAGACAGGCTTGTTTTTACATCTTTTTGGTTTCACACATTTACATTGTATATAATAACAAATGAATAAGAATATATGTGTCAAATGGGAGCTTAAAACCAAAAGATGATATCAAAGGTGAGAAATTCGACATTGAACTTCCGGTTCCAGATTTGCAACTGGAAGTAGTCTTTTAAAGATACAGAAAAGATAGTTAAGATGTGATTTCACGTATAGCACTTCTATAATTCGCTCATACGTATTTCTTTCTTTTTAGGACTCATCAGAGCGCCTCAGAAGGAAGAACTTCACGTGAAATCAAATCTAAACTGTCTGTTCTATATCTTTATTTAATCGTATTTTGAGTATTAGAAGCCAGTTCATGAAAGGTTCTTACTAATATGGATCGATATCACGTGGAATACAATTTTCTTTACTTATTGTCTGTTTGCTATGAAAATTGTAGGAAGCACAGATTTGGGCGAGACTCTGAATTTTGGCTTTGAACAAGTAAAAGAAATCTTTTTATGTTTTGCTTTACTCTTTTAAAGTCTCCAAAATAGTAAAAGCGATATATTATTCGACGCAGCTTAGCAAGACAAGAACAAATATATACTTTCGGTTTCTGTATCACTTCTGACTAAAAATTTGTAACCGGAAATGCCTTATTGTGGTCATAGAAATAGTAAATATGATATACCAATCGACTCGTATCGAAAAATCGAGCTCGAACATTTAGTTCCGGTTTTATTGTCATTTTCGGTTAAAAAATTATGACCGGAAGTTTGGCAAAATGACTCAAAGTTAGTGAAATCGTGTATCAATCAACACAAAGTTGCACGAAAAATTTAAATATTCCGAATCTACTTCCGGTCAAATTGGATGATAACTTAGAACTTACAAAGTCCAATTGCTTGTTTGTATTGTATGTTCTGTTATCTTCTTTGTCTTTTAGTTTCAAGACCGTTATCGATCGTTGGATATCATGTTGCCTACCATGTTCGCTGTCATGACTTTATTGTCAACATAATGTAGTCGATTTTGCGTACAAGTGTCTTAGATTTTTGGATATTTCTCTCACAAATTAAGAAGAAGAAATATTTTCTTGAAGTTGAAATTATACGAAGTTAGCCCTACATGACTCATGCTTTAGGAAAATTAGATAAAATACCATTGCGATACATGAAATTCGTGGAGTATTTTTCTCATTGTACCTTTATATTTGTATCGCCCAGAAGAGAAGAAAAAGACAAATTCAGACTCAGATACAGAAAACATTTTAACTTTTATTTTTTTACTGTTTATATATACCTATATTACCTTATTTTCTTTAATATCTTATTAAATCTTTATTATTTAACAAGTAAATAATTAAATCTTCATTATTTAAATTAATAAAATCTTTTCCAACAAATTTATTTTTATTAATGCCACGCTGTGATCAGAGATTTTGCTGAGATCGTTTTTCTCTGAATACTCAGCTTTATTTCTGATCGGGCTTTTCTTTTGGGAGAAAACTGATCTTTGTATCAATTTTCTAGCCACTACCGTGGGGAGCAGGAAATAGCCAACCACACTACCGTGGGGAGCAAGAAATAGCCAACCACACTACCGTGGCGAGCAAGCAATAGCCAACCACACTATCTTGGGAAGCAAACAACAGACAAACACACTACCTTGGAGAACAATCAGTAACCACCCATAATACCTTAAATCGACTGATGCATTAGAACATAATTTAAAACCCATTTACCAACACGGGGACATAAGTGATTGCTATTATTTAGACCATCAACCCCCGACAGCAGCTAACTTCCACAAAGATCGGAACACTTCCTGGAGAACTGAACAACTTCTTCAGAACAAACTAAAGCTGAATACTTTTTAATATATTTAATTATTTTATACCGGCAACCGGCCGAATCTTTAAGTCTCGGTTTAAAAATTTATTTTTGTTTCACATTCATAATAATTTGAATTATGTTTATTTTTATTAAATAAATATATATACCTTTACTATCACTTCGTGATTAAGTTTTTTATTTCCTGTACCTTTCTGGGATTGGTGTGGGGAGAGAATGAATAGGGAACGAACCCAGTGCTGAGCAGTCGGGCAGAGCACCATTCTGATGGATAGAACGGTGGGCGTTTTTCTCTTAATAAAATAATGAACTGGGGATGGGGCAAATATTGTAAGCCTTGAAACCGGTAGCCCAAAATTCACCAACTTTATTAAATAAAAAGTATTTTATTTCAGTTCGTCATAAATTGTAATCCCCATAAACCAAGTTTTATAAATATCGTGTAAGTAATTTCCGATATATAGATAGTATAAGCTCGTCTTGAAACACCCTGTATATTAGTTTAAGATATATATACATATATATATATATATATATATATATATATATATATATATATATATACATATGTATGGACTATATTTCTAATATAATATGTTAATTGGGTGTGATGTTAAATTTGGTGATATTTTTCTTCCAATCTTATCTCATTCGATCTTTACCTATCGATGTAAGCTTCTGCAACTACCCTAAAATAACACCTTTCAGTGTTAACTAAAAGTTGGAAAATAAATTTTCTAAATCGCCAGATCTCACTCTGGTCCAAATAAAACGGAATTTTCTCTTTTTAACCTTTTAAGTACCTTATCTTTAATTCCCCAATTCTGCCAACAACGATTTAACGATTACGAAACTTATTCTTTGTCGATTAACTCTTTAATGGTTCACCGAACATGCACTAGGGCCGGACTAAATCCGAAAGACACTATTTGTACAAAAGGTGAAAGAAAACATTCAGAAACTAAAGTTTTTGACTATCGATATGGCATGATGTGTAAAATTAACTGTATACCAAAGTATAACAAATTTAAAAGTTGGTTAATTTCCGCTAAATGTAAGCAAGATCATTAAGAGTATCTGAAAAGATTCTTCAAGAGAGCAAATAAGACGAATGCTTCTTAAAATTGTATAACAGTGATATGTAATAACTATGATATTAGCCGTTAGCTGGTTAACTATTGTTTTCCATTTTTTCATATCATTTGCTTTTCTTTTTGAATTTTTTATGTTAAGTCGTCCTATGTTTTCTATAACTTCATTGCTTCATCTAAACTTTGCTCTACGTCGGCGCAATTTGCCTTTATAATTCTAAACACAACCATTCTCTGAACGTGATCATACCATTTCTACTTTGGTAATTTATTCTCAGATGTCGCTATGGCGTGCATATTGCCGCCATTTTATTGTTGCTTCTTTTGAAGGCAAAGATTTGATTTCACTTTTAGAGCTTCTGTATCAGTCGCTCTGATGATTTCTGGCAGGATGAAATACCTATTAGCGAATATACAGAGGCACTATAGGTGAAATTAAATCTTAACTGTCTTTTCTTTTATGATCCAACCAATTTAGTCTTTGTACTCGAGGTTTGTTGGATTATTGTTCTTTTTTTATTGTCCGTTTTTGTTGACCAGTTCTCTCTCTTGTCCGTCATAATCTTTTCTCTATTTATTTCTTCGGTTTTAAGTACGTGGGTGTCCGTAAGTCAGCTGGAGTCTTCTAAAAATACACACGAGACAATTTCAACGCTTTCTCCCGGGTTCAGCGTGCATTACCTAGCAACACGGCCAGCTGAACATAAGTCCAGCTAGTATGCTCCAGGCATAAGTATGCTAGTCGACATCGAAACAATTACATACCGTTTTGTTTCGAGTAAAATCGCAGATAACGTTCGCGTAAGCTTACGTTATAACAACTTTTGTTCTTATTATCAGTTTTCGCGATGCAGAATTGCGATTACCAAGATAGATTATGCTAAGGCAGTCTTTTCCTGAAAGAATCGGTAGACGTGGAAACGAACCCTGGTATAAGGTTGCCAAACATTACTCCTATGGATTTATCAATTTGAAGAATGCTTGTGAACAGAGGCTTGCGCGAAGATCGAAGATCTCAAACATTGGATACAAATCAATAAAGATCTCGCGATATTTGCTCGCATTACTATTTCAATCGAAAACGTTATTTGTAGAGTATTGAGACGATTTGTGAACATTTAGAACACTTATTGAAAATACATATTTTGTTTGCACATTTGCCAGCTGACCAATGCCCCCCATACTAATTACTCAAATTTTAGTTTCTTTATATTATTTTCGTATTGTTGTTATCAACGTTATATTGCACTGCGTAAATTGTTTATTAATCAATTCCCTAAACTTTTATTTCACATTCCATAACATTTATATACAATCCTGTGGCTATGGACTTATGGACTACTCATCCAGCTTAATTTCTGATAAAAAAATTAAAATAACTATTGTAGGTTTACTTAATTCATGATTTTTCAGTCTGTCTTTGTCCTAATACGAAAATATTGTCTACAGTACTTCTACCTTTCCTAAAACTTTACAGACACTTTCCTAAAATGGATAATTTAGACAATTTTGTTTTGTTTTATTTTCGTCTTTGCTTAATGTAATGTCTTTCAGCTTTTTTTATTTTTTGGTTTGCATTTTTAATTGCACCTTTCAGTAGTATTTCACCATATTTATTAAATCATATATTTTGTTCTCCTTTGTTGTGTAGTAAAATTGTTACTGCATTTTTCCATGTTTCCGATATGCAACAATCTGTTAGACATAGATTTAACAAAATTTTTATTTGGTTGAGAAGGGCACGTCCGCCCATCTTTATAGCTTCTATTACGACTCCATCTTCTCCTGGCGTTTTGTTGTTTTTCATCTTGATTTCGCCGTGATTCTTCATCGTGATTCTTGCGTCTTAGATTTCGCTTAGTGTGATCTCTGGTATGAGCTCTGAACCCTGGTTGATGATTTTGCGTGATGCCGCGGCTTCCAACTTCGTTTGATCTTCTCTTTGACTTGTGTATAGTTCATGATAGAAGTCTTCAAGTATGTGTAGTAGTTCTTCTCTATTTAATATGGGGATACTCTTTCTTTCTTCTTTTGTTTGTGTATTTTACATTTTCCATTGTTTAGCCGTCTTCTCGGGACTTTCAGACTTTTATTCTCTTCTATAGTTCGTGGACCTTTTCATTCTTAAATTATCTTTATAGATTTTGATATTTCTTTATTTATTTTTCTTAGTTTTTCTTCGTCAATGCTTTCGTTTCCTTTGATTTCTTTTCTGGTTTCCATTAGTTGTTTTGTTTTAATGGTTATTTTTTCGTCTTGGCGTCTTTTAGAGCAGCATTTTACTTGAGTCTCTAGAATAGATTCTACGATATTTTCGTTTGTGATATTAACATTATTAATGCTTTTATTTTGTTGTAGAATTTTATTGATATTGTCTTGGTATTCATTTAAATTCGTTGGGACGTTCCATATCGGGTTGGCTTTCTTCCTTATCATTTTGGATCTTTCTGTTATAAAATCTAATTTTAGTTTGGCTCTTACCATTCTATGATCGCTGCCTGTCGTAAAGCAATTAAGGACTGTGACATCGTTGAATATATGTTTTTTTGTCACTGACTATGTAGTCTATCTCGTTTCTAATCTTGCCATCTGGGCTTTTCCACGTTCATCTTCTGTGGTTTTTTACTAAAAAAGAAAATATTCATCTGGTATAGATTTTGTTGTAATAGAAATTCTAGTAGTGTTTGTCCTCGTGCTGTTTCATGTTTATCCTGCTTTAGACGAAGCTTTGCGTTAAGGTCGCCGTATATAATCGTGTAGTGTGTTGGTGTTTCTTTTAGTGCCGTTGAGATATCATCGTAGAATTCTTCAATCTGCCCGTCTGGATGGTCCGTTGTTGGAGCATATACTTGAATAATCTTTATTCTATACCTTCGGTTTAGCTTTACGATTAAATAGGCTACTTTTGTGGATATCATCATCATCATCATCATCATATAACGGGAGTCCTACGGCGATTGCCGATTCCCGCATTTCAGCCTCCATCTTTTCCTATCTCTCCAATCTCCCTCTTCTAAGCCTCTAGATTGCATTGTTTTTGTAATTTCTCTTCTCCAGGAATTTGGTGGTCTTCCCCTTTTCCTTCTTTCTGGCGGAACATACATTAAGGCTTTCTTTGGCCACCGCTGCTCCTCCATTCTCATCACGTGACCATACCATTGTAATTGCCTTCCTTGTATTCTATCTGAAAGAGTATCTCTAATTCCTGTACGGTTTCGTATTTCCTCATTCCTGATTCTTTCCATTCTCGATACTCGACATGACCTTCTAAGATAATCCATTTCCACAACGTCTACTTTATCTCGTTCATTCTTTGTCATCGTCCAACATTCGGCACCATATGTGGTACTTGGTTCTACAACTGCACTGTATGCGCGAAGTTTGGTATGCATCTTTATTTTATTAGACCACAGTAATGAATTCAGTATTCAGATGCATTTTTTCCCTTGGGTTATTCGGTTTTGTACATCTATCTTAACTCTGCCATCTGCTGATATGATGCTTCCTAGATATTTATACTGGTTGCAGCCTTTTATGACTGCGTTTTCAAGCCTCAGATTTGTGGTATTTCCTCCAATTTTTAAATATTCTGTTTTGCTTATGTTTACAGTAAGCCCCCATTTGGCATATTCCTCAAATAATTTTCGATTCATATAATTTATATCTTCCTCATCGGTTGCAACCACCACCTGATCATCTGCAAACAACAATGTATACAGAGTTTCTTGTCCCACTTCGATGCCCATAAATCTACATTTATTTCTCCAATTCCTCAATGCTTCTTGGACGTATATTTTAAAGAGTGTCGGTGACAAACAGCATCCTTGCTTTAGGCCTTTAGTGACTTTAAATTCATTTGAGGTTCTGGTTCCAATTTTTACACAACTAACTGCATTTTCGTACAATTTATATATCGCTCGGATATACGTCGAATCCAATCCGGACCTTTTGAGGACCTCAAAAATTTTCTTTAACGGGACACTATCATATGCTTTCTCAAGGTCTATAAATACCAAATACTCTTGTGGATATGCTTCTTATAATTACTACTATTGATTAGGTTTCACTACCTATACTGTAAAATATATGACCTGATTTTAGTGTTGTCAGGTTTAGTTTGTTTATAATAAGTCTATTTACAAATAGGTTATTAAAAATAATAAAAAAAAACTTATTTACAATCCGTTAAATAGTTCCTTCGGCGTAAAAGTCAAGTTCTCTTTTAGCGGTTCGGTAACCTGATTGAGGACCTGACGATGAGCAGAAAATTGTAGTGCTCAAAACTGATGGTTTAAGGTACTATTAGATTTATTTTTAAGTACTTTCTTTTCTTTCATGACAGTTCTGCAGCTTAAGTTTTTTGTCTCTTGTGAAGCTAGTATTTCCAATTTGTCTTTTTGACTACGTTTATTAAATGCTTCGTTTATGAAACCCTCATATTCTATTTTATCCCTAGTAATTTTTCTTGTGCCGCCTTTGTTAGTTTTCCTCGGTTCGCATGCTATTGATTTTTTTGAGATGTTTACTTTTTTCAAATGATCCTCTATTATCTTATTTAAATAGGTAGTCTATTAGATATTGGTAGCTTCTGGTAGCCTAAATTTGTACCATTTCTTTTGTTTTTTTTATCTCTAGCGAGCCTTTATGCATAGCCTAAATTTATGTTTTAATCTTCGCTGTAAGTGATGAAAGTAACTAAAAAAGAGATAAACTATCATTTATATATTATTAAAAAAAAGTATACTAAGCAAAATGCAATAAAAGTTAGAAATATGGACCAATAGTTATAGAAAAAGACAGCTAAGATATAGTATGCTAAAACAATTGTAGGAGTTTGGTTCATCTTTATACAATTTTTGATATAAATAACCTTCATTCACAAACACCGTGATACTGAATTCTTTATTATAACATAAATTTATTATATAAGATCCCTCTTAACCTAATTAGTAACTTAAACTACCGTGTGTCCTTACAGTCCGGCCCTACCGAACCCCATTTCTTGCTCCTATCAACCCGAATCAAAAGTTTTCTCTTTCTTGAACTCTGAAACAATGAATCCCGGTCGGAAATGTCGCATTTTGTACCCTTTAGGGTTTAATTTCGTGCTTTCTTAGGTCGATGAATGGAAATAGAGCAGTTAATACGGCGGAGAAATTGGTTGAATTGGGCGAATGGAGTAATTGTGGAAAATTTGTGAATCCTGCGGGGTCACATTTTCATAACTGTCACCTTACGGGGTTAATAACCAGCCAGTTGGGATCTTCGCGAAACTTACTGGGAACTCGGAATATCTATTGAAAATAATTTGATTGGTATGATAAAGTTTAATAGAACGGAAGATTATTAAGTAGTTCATGAGGAGGACTATAAACTCAAGCTGTGTAAATATGATTTTTGAGGTACGATTTTGACCAGATTTAGATCTTGTAAAATTAATTTTTTTTATATATTGTATTGAAAATGATTTTCAATTATTTTTTTATACTTTTATAATTGACTCCTTGTCCTAAAGAACAGTTATTTACTCTTCCGTTTTTCTGTTAATACCTTTTTTATTGCTTTATTTTGTAGCCCTCAATATATCTTATTTCCTCGTCTCCTTTATACAACTTCCAGTGTCTTTTTGAATCAATTACCTTCTTCTTTATGTACCGTCTCCTCTAAGGAGGGTGGTAATCACCACAGCTATTTTCACTTTTGAGATTGCAGCTCTGAACAAGTCGACGGAACTGCAATTATACCACTTTCTCAGATTGTTGAGCCAGGAGATGCGTCTTCTTCCAATACTTCGTTTTCCCTGTATTTTTCGCTACATTATGGTTTGTAGCAACACACATTTATCCCCTCTCATAACGTGGCCGAGATATTGTAACTTTTTTATCTTAATCGTATTCATAATTTCCATTTCCTTTGTCATATTTCTGAGGACCTCAACATTTGTTACTTGGTCTACCCAACTTATTTTTAATATTCTTCGGTAGGTCCACATCTGGAATGCTTCAAGTCGAATGCTCACCTCTTTCTTTAAGGTCCAGTCTCCAACCCATATAGCAGAACCGAAAACACATATGAACGTAATATTCTTATTTTGAGTTGCAAACTAAGGTCTCTTCTGCATACACCTTTTCTCATCTTATTCAATGTTGCTCTAGCTTGTCCAATTCTCATTTTTATTTCTTCTTTATATTCATTATTTTCATTAATAATTGTACCAAGATATCTGTATTTTTTACTTTTTCTATTGGAACCCCTCTTATGTTTAAAATGTCTTGTTGTTGTGTTTTGGAAATTGTCATAATTTTTTTTTATTAGCATTAAGCGTTAGTCCACTTTCCTCACTAGCATTTACTACCTTATCTAAAAATGTCTGTAGATCTTGTACATTTTCTGCAATTAGTATAGTATCACCGGCATATCTGATATTGTTGATGGGTCTGCCGTTGACTTTTATTCCAATTGTTACATTTTCGGGAAATTTTTTAATAAGGAAAGTATGTAACCTTGCCTTACGTCTCTTTTTATCTCTACTTCCTCCGAAAGTTCTTTGCCTACTCTGACTTTTGCTGTTTGGTTAAAGTAGAGATGAGTTATTATTCTTAAGTTTTTTTGTCAATGTGTTTATTATTAAGTAACTGTATAAGACGGTTGTGTCGGACCTTATCAAACGCCTTATTGTAATCAATAAAACAAACATAGAGTGGTTGGTTTACATCCATACATCTTTGAATGAGGACTTTAAATCCAAATAATGCCTCTCGTGTACCCATGGCATTCCTAAATCCACTTTTCTGAAAATTCTTAAATGGATAATTTTTAAGAACCTTTTTAGTGTGCGACTCATTAGACTAATTATACGGTGGTCATTACATTTCCTTGCATTAGGTTTTTTGGTAATGTAATAAATGTTGATTTGAGCCAATCTCTCGGAATAATACCCGTATTATATATAGTATTATATAAGTCTACTAATACATTGATCTGATTTTCTGATATTAATTTATTATTTCAGTTAGAATTGTGTCAGGCCCCGCAGTTTTATTAGATTTTACCAGATTTATTGCATGTATTATTTCATCCTTAGTTATATTTGGACTTATATCAAGTCCCTCGCAATCGTTCATGCTATCTTGTTGTGTCCTGTCGTCCTCAAACAATTCTTGGACTTATTCTCTCCATCTGTTTAGTTTGCCTTTAATATCAGACATTATTTTACCATTCGTATCAACCAGGGTGTTACTCAATCAATCAATTACCAGAGTTTGTTTAGTTTTTATACTGAGGTTAAATGAATGAATTTGATCTTGTTTATCTAATTCTTTTAGATTTTAAACCTAAAAGGCCTTTGAACAAGATTTATTTTCATTTGCCATTCGGTGGTACGCTTATGGCTAGTAGAAAGATCAGCTCTAGGTAGATGAGCAAGTATTGAAGCAAGTAAAATTCTATAAAGTAAACCAAATTTTGGATGGTTTAATGTTGTTATGAAGTAAATTGTTCCTTTCATTATCAGAACTTTCTAGTCCTCAACCTTACTAGTTTACATCGCCAGTCGTTTCTGTTCATTACCAACCGTTCCTAGATTGTCACACCAATCTTTCCCACATCCTCATTTATACCATACTTCAGTGCTGAATTTCCATTCTACTACTATTTCTCACAGGCAATAAGAATATAGTTTACAAGTGCGGCTGCCCATCTTAGGTATTTTTATGAGGAATATTATATGCCTGTCAGTTGCTATTTTAATGTACGGTTGTTCAACCTAAAGAAAAAATACCATGGTATAATTTGCAATGGATAATTTTATCATTGTCGAACAATTTATCGTCAGACAAAATTATAAACTAAGTTGTTTTCCTTTGAGACGCTATGAAGGACATCAGTTTGGTAATGACCCCAAATTAACTAATACTTAGTTATGAAATATACCACAATTCTAAATTAAAATACTTTAAAATTTTTTTTATTTCAAATTCTTTATAAAAGGTATATAATAAAATACCCAAACGGGCTATATCACAATTACATTACAGAACGTTATCGGAATGTAACTTTAAATGTTGTTAAATGTTGTTAATTTATAGTTATGTTACATTATATATTATTACAAATTAGGATGTTCAAGTTACCGTTGGAATTGGTAACATGGCGACGTATGGCTCTTCATAGGTTACATGGTCCTGAGACCAAGTGTCTTCGAGGACCTGTTGATAACAACTTGTTGTTTTCAACAGGTTTATTCGCTACTTGGGTCTTTTAAAATTCTATTATTGTAGATTGTAGAATCAAAATCCTCAAAATATAATTTATAATTCAAGTCCTCTTATTAGTGTCCTCGTCAGCTCGAATATCAGTTCTTCTAGATATTCTTTCTAGTTTATCTAGATATCGGTTCTCCTTATACTGAGATTTCTAACCAGTACAGGGAATAGGGTGTTATTTTCTAATGAATACCAACAATGAAATACTAGATTCTCTGTTGGATTCAATATAATACGTTTTGAAATACCATCAGTAGTAGTTATTTGGGACACTATCGACTAAACGGTAAATTTAGAAAAGTATTCGTCATTCCGAAAGTCTAATTCGATTTTATGTCGGCACATTTATTTTCGAGCAGTGTATTCACAATGGGACGTGCCGTGACCAAAATGGAACATATTTATCAAAGTGAACCTACTGATTTTGTAAAAAATTGGTTTAAAATCAATTCCCAACGCTAATTCTTCACGTAATTTTGTAAATATGTATATCACCTTAGGATTAAAACCCATCGAACTAAAAACATTATTTGCTTTAAAAAAATATTGTTTAAGTGACTAAAACGTCAACAACAGGCATGGAAAACATATAAGTGATACTTTTATTTTATTAAATATTATCAGTGGGATATAATATTACTGAAAAAACTGTCTCTTTCTCATGTCCTATTAAGAATGATTGATTTTTATGTTTCTAATCAAAAAATTCTAAATATTTTCTTATGTAAATCTGCAATTATTTTTTAATCGTCCTATGTTGAGTTAACCATTAGTTTATAAAAAATTCCCCACAATTCTGTTTTTAACGCGATTCAACCAACCTCTCCATTTTGATAACTGGACTATCCACATCATAAAATGACCTTTTTAGGGATTATAGCTGGAAAATTAACGGGAATATACAGGAAATGAAAGTAAAAAAGAAAAGGAGAAGGTCATGCGTGATCCAAAGGAGATAGACACACACATAGTGAACTTAACAGCTTCTAGCGTTTTACATTTAGTGAAAATTGCGAGTATGTCTTCTCTACCGTTATATTGCCGATATTACCATAATGCATATTCATCTTGGGAAGATTAGTTTAATATGTGAATATTAAACGGTATGTGCGCGTTTGATATTAACATTAAAATTGGATATTGCCCGCCTAAATTTTTAGCAATATTACTTGTAAAATTATTGTGTACAAGCCTGCAATGAAGCGTTTATTATTTTTATTATATGGTAAAATTTCCGTATGCTTCGAAAACAAGTAGTAGATTAGATAAATCATTTTGGATTTGTGAACGTCGTTGGTATAAGGCAAGCTTTATTTAGCGTGAAGGTATTGTTTCAGAAATGTAGAGATGTCAGCTGTGATGTTTTTGCATGCCTAATTAACTACAAAAAGGCTTTCGATAGAGTCAGGCATCAACAAATGATAGAAATGCTAAAGAGGACAGGGATTGACGGAAGATACCTAAAATAATAGCTAACCTGTATTGGATCTAATCAGCGATGCTCTGAATATATGAAGAATATACAGTTTAGGTCAAAATCTTAAGGGAAGTAAGACAGGGGTGCATAATTTCACCACTGATATTCAATCTGTACTCGGAGCACATTTTTGAAGAGTCTCTAAAGGAAATTAATGAAGTCATTTCAATAAATGGAGTCAAGCTCAATAACCTCCGGTATGCAGATGATACAATAGTGTTTTCCAATACCATAGAAGGGCTGCAAAACTTAATAAACAAAATAACGGAAACAAGTAGAACATATGGACTGGATATAAACACCAAAAAAACCAAGCTAATGATCATCAGCAAGGAAATCATAACTGGAGCAAATCTATATGTTAACCAAATGAAAATTGGACGTGTCTCACAGTAAAACTACTTGGGAACTATAATAAATTAGTTGTGGGACAATACCCAAGAGATTAAATGTGGCATTGGGAAGGCAAAAAGTGCATTCTTGACTATGAGCTCTGTGTTCAAGAGCCTTGACTTCACCCTAGAAACAAAAATAAGGTTCCTTAAATGTTACGTGTATTCAGTCCTTCTATACGGAGTAGAAACGTGGACATTGAAGGCGGAAACTCTATCAAAATTTAAGGCTTTTGAGCTATGTTTATACAGAAGGATCCTAAAGATACCATGGACAGACAGCTACAGTACTTGGGACATGTAATGAGAAATCAAGGCAGATATGAGCTATTCCAATGCATTTGGCAAGGTAAAATTGAAGGAAAAAGAGCCCCAGGATAAGGAAAAATATCCTGACTTGCTAACCTAAGAGCATGATATAGAAAAACCTCAACGGAGCTATTCGTAAGCTAGCGTAAAGGTAATATAGTACATATTTAACTAGGTATAAAAATTTCTGCAGATAAATTGACTGAGTGATAATCTTCACCAGATATAATATGTAAACAATTTTTCAACAAGAAAATTATAATCAATGAAATAGATATTACAGTGAAGACAAATATCAAACGCCTAGAAATTATACTGGACAAAAAACATTATTGACAACAGATATTTACATTATTACTTTAACCACAAGGTAAACATCAAAAACGGAATTATCATTATACGATAAAGCCCGAAACACCTGTTCTAATCAAAATGAATGTTAACTGCTAACTTGCTAAAAAATACTTTAATCACTTAATATTTTTTTTAATTAAAAACACAACTTTTAGAAAAAATGAGGTTCTGCAACCTTTAGGACTCAAGATAGCCCCTTTAAAAACATATTCCAATTACGTTTATTAACAACATTACGGTCTGAAATTAACCAGTATTTTATGAGAAAAGTCAAAGTTTTTGATAAAACTTTTAGCAAACAAAATTATTGAATAATTAAACGGGAGAATGTTTAAACGGGAGTTTAAAAGTTACTACACATATCAACTGTGTAACCCTTTTATAATAGGTATAGTTGTGACGAAAAAAAAATTATTGGTCTAGAAAGGATTCTTTTGAGGTTGGCACAAAAATACGTTTTTTCTTTTGTATAATATTATTTACGTATATGCGTATGTTATGTTAATGAAGAGCTATTAGAAGATAATAAGGTTATCTTTCAACCATAAAACTCCAATAAGCAATAAACCACTACCAAAAAAGCCATCGCTCAAAGCGTAAAAACGTGATCAATTTGCGTCTTGCGACTATAAATTAAGTTTACCTTTAACGCCAGTCTATCCGAGTAATTTACATTCCAGAAGTCAGGAGAACTAATCAATGATTCAACTAATGATCCGTTAGCTAACTAGTAAACCGAAGGGCGAAGTGCCAATCACTGGTTTTTTTTGGTGGATAAGGGGACTGATGAGTTCGGGAAATTTAGTAGTTACAGACAATGATTTTTTTACAGCAACATTAACAAGTTAACTGTTAATGGATGGTGTTGTTTTAAAAGAAACGTTAAAGTAAATATAGGGTAGTTGTTGACCTTAATTTTAGATAAAAGTAATTTTAAACTTGTTTGTATGCAAATTTTTTGAAAATGGGTGACACAAAGGTGAAACAATTTAAAATATTATAATAGATTAAAATGAACGAATACGTTTTTAATACAATAAAAGAGAGGTACCGTAAAATAGGGTGAAATTGATCCAAGGGGTAAAACAAAGCTTTTCTTTCTAAATCTTTAAAATGAGTAACATATATCGCGCAAATTTAAAGTTATATCAAATTTTAGATTGTTAACTATAATTTTGTTTATATACCTAAAAAAAATATTTTCGTGTAAAACTGATTCGGCCACCCTTCTTCACCACCACTGGCACTGGAACTAGATGGGACCCTACTTTGGCTTTATGCCGTTAAAATTCGTCGCTGTGGCTGTCTGTTTGCATTACAGTTACACAGCCAATTCGCATTTCAGAGATATCAGTCGGCTATTGTTAGTAAGTTAGTTAGTTCATTGCTAGTGCGGTCCCTGACCGTGTTGAATCGTGTGATTTTGTACAACATTTTAAAGCTTTGTTTTTCACGGAAAATTACATTACGCGTACGTTGGTCCGTTGGTTAAAATGTGGATCGTTAAAACGGGATAGACCTACAGACGAAGAGGGAGAAAATGCATTCAATGTTAAAGTTAAAAAGTCAATGACTCTCGAACCGAATTGTCAGTATCTCTTGAACCCAACTCGTCGGCGTCTCTTAAACCTAATTCGACCAAGATAAGTGCTGCAAAAATTAGAAATTTCAACTCTGATTATTTGGAAATGGGTTTCACGTTCACTGGCCCTGAGCAGCAGCCTAAACCTCAATGTGTAATTTGCTACGAAAGCCTTTCGAATGAGTGTATGAAGCCAACAAAACTCCGTCGGCATCTTGAGGCAAAACATCCAGAGTACAAGAGTAAGTTATTCGATTTTTTAAAAAACAAACTAGCAGAGCTTAAAAGATCTCGTAAAAACATTACTAAACGCTATGGTGCAAATGTAAATGAAAATGCAACCCTTGCATCTTGTGAGGTATCTCAGCTTGTCGCTAAATGTGGAAAAAACCATAAAATTGCTGAAGAACTTATACTACCATCACCATCAGCAATATATCTATGCAAGAGAATGTTGGGTGATGCGGCTGTTAAGATAATAAGTACTGTTCCGCTCTCTAACAACACTGTCCAAAGACGAATTTCAGATAGGACCAATAACATTGAAGATACATTGCTGGTCAGACTTAACATGAGCAACATGTTTGCTCTTCAATTGGACGAAAGCACCGCCATATCAAAAAAAGCAATAATGTTGTGTTTTGTACGATTTTTGTGGGAGGACCAGATATTGGAAAATTTTCTTTTTTCACGCGAACTACTTTACACCACAGTAGCAGATATTTTTACTGCATTAAATGATTTTTTCAATAAACATGACGTCACATGGACAAAATGTGTGGGCTTGTCTACGGATGGAGCAAAATCAATGGCTGGCCACAAAGTAGGACTTCAAGCTCGTGTCAAAGCAGTAGCTCCTGAGGTGAAATGGACACACTGTTGTATTCATCGTGAAGCCTTGCTAGCCAAAACATTGCCTGAACCTTTGCAGAAGATACTTAACGAAGTAGTTCAAATCGTTAACTACATTAAAACTCGACCTCTGCAATCCAGATTATTTTCTTTGTTGTGCAAAGAGATTGGCAGTGAGCATAAACACCTTCTTATTCATACGAAAGTAAGGTGGCTCTCTCGAGGGAGGATATTGACAAGATTTTTTGAACTTAGAGATGAAGTTCGTGTTTTTCTTCTTGACACCAAGTACGCAGATGTTCTCACTGACTTTTCTTGGCTTTGCTCAACTGCCTACTTAGCTGACGTGTTTGAACACTTGAATGTATTAAACTTAAGTTTGCATGGGAAAAACGTAGACATGTTTTGAGAAACATGAGACATGAGAAATATTTAATATAGATCTTAAATCATATTAGTAAAAAATATGTAGTAAATTTTACAATTTACTATCATATTTTTGAATGAATAATTTTAGAGTAATCAATTTCACCCCATTTTACAGTATCGAAAAAGTACAGACTACTTAAATGCTTTCCAATTTTGATATTAGCAGATGTGTTTTATGGAAGGCAAACGGAAGTTCCTAGAAAGCTGGTTCGATAAGCAAACTTGTACTTAGAGAATTCACCCGCAAGAATTGGAATTGACAACACCATACCAGAAGAATTTCTTATTGACACTGGTCTTACGCAAGCTGATCCTCTTTGCTCTTTGTTCAACTTTGTCTTAGAATATGCAGTAAGAAAATTAGTCTTACTATGGAAAACGCTTTTCAGGAATCAAAAATATTACTGGTTTTTGCTGACGATATGGACTTTTTGGTAAGATTCACCAAAATTGCAAAAGAAATCTTCACCCAATTTGAAAACGGCATTAACCGTTAAGGTTAAGGCCAAAATAGTCCTATGATTACCGAGGATACGACTAAATACATAGTGGTTACTAAGAAATTAAGCGTTTGGTCGATGACGCAATTGATTAAAAGTCAAAGTACGGTGACAATTTTCTCCAACCAAAGCGAAAAAAAAAACTCATGTACTAAATTATGGAGATATTAAATTACCTGTAAGCGTTTTTAATTTTTATTTCTTGGTAAAATATCGGCTAAAAGGGACATGCTCGCATTTTTACTAAATTATTTTTGTATTCCAAA
Source organism: Diabrotica undecimpunctata (assembly GCF_040954645.1). NCBI lineage: Eukaryota > Metazoa > Arthropoda > Insecta > Coleoptera > Chrysomelidae > Diabrotica > Diabrotica undecimpunctata. The sequence goes on from NC_092805.1 coordinate 12,018,783, forward strand.
TCAATATATAAGTGCGTGGCAGCTCAAAAGTACAAAGCGAATGTATTTAGCGGAAAAACTATAAATGACTTTTGGTATTTTAAATGGTATAGATTTGTAAGTTCTGAATACTTATTATATAATATATAGGAAACATTTTTAAAACGGCGTTTTGTATATAAAATAAGTTGTGTAAATTTGTTTTTGTCCGTTTCAATTTTTTGGCAAATTTAATGTTGAAAAGCACTTCATAATTACAATTGATCTTAAACGTACTAATAAATAGATCAACCGACAATATCAGACAACATGCAATACCGCTATTTATATTTAAAAATACGTCCGAATTTTATAACTATTCCTAAAAAATATCATCCAATCCAGCAAGTTTCAATGTTCGAAGCATTTTGTTGAAAAACCAAATATCACATGGTAGAAAAATCGAAAATATTTTTAAAGGAAAGCTCTGCAAAATTATTATATAAGTAATATCGTTACATAACCATCGTGAAAAATCCACAAAAGTTTTTATAGATTGCAAAAAGAGTTCATAAATGACGGTCTTACTTCGCTAGTTTTCTTTGCAATAATATAGACGATCACCAGAGTTTTCTCTAGATTTTTCGATAGTTTTCGCTAGTTTTCTCTAGAATAATATAGACGACCTATACTCTTTTAAGTGATATTTGATAGGTATGTATGTTTATCTTTTTTACATTACGATATCTTTGATCGTTCTAATGGTTATTTTTAGTTTTTTATTTTCACGTAAATTGTTATTCGGTTGAGTAATACTTTCAGTTCCCTTACTGTACTTAAAGATTGCTCTACTAAAATTGTTAAAAAAATGAGGCACAACACATTCCCCTTACTTTTATTTATCTGCAACTTTTCGGTTCTACGTTAATTTGAGCAAGTTGGAGTAGATATTATAAGCGTGTTCTGGCTTACCTTTCAAGATGGCGGCCAGAACGCAAGCTTACATAATCGGGTTCTGGATCACTTTTCAAGATGGTGGCTGTGACGTCAGAAGAATGCAAGCTTATGTGTCCTCGTGTCTCTAGGCCTCGCCCTAGTTGGTTTCAGCATAGTATATGTATAAGATAGATATCCTGATAATGCATATTCTGTGACTGTAGTATTTAAATCTGTGTTTTATGTCAGCTTTCTTTTTGAATATTTTTAAAATTATATAGAGTCGACATGAATATTCTTATTCATACGTTTTAAAGCGTTTAATTAAAATAAATTCTTCTTTTGTCACCAATCCTCTCTTAAAGCCTAATTAAACAATAAGATTCTCGTCTAACTTTTTATAGATTCTTTTTTTAAATTTTTTAAGAAACATTTTAGAAGTGTGACTTGCCTGGTCGATGTTTAACCAGCAAGCGAGAAAGACGAGTTTTAGACACTCATTTATCGTGCTAGTTAAATAGTAATTATTGAAGTAAATTTAAAAGTAATTAAGTAAAAAACTAAGTGAAAGTGATTTGTATACTGAATATTGAAATCGTGAGTAGATAAAATATACTTTTTTTTTTATCTATTTGGATTTAGATCTTTAAGTAAATCACTGCACTTAGTTATAAGTATTATCCAATTTCCATGAACTGGTATCACAGCGAAAGCTGTCAAACAGCATTGGTTTTAGTCGGATTTTAAATCCATTTAAAAGATGTCATCTTCCAGTCAGCTACCACAAAAGGCATCATACTTAAAAGCAGTTAGTTAACCACGTAGTATATTAATCCCAAACAGAAATCAAGCTATTCTATTTAACACTCTAGAGAATTGTAAAATCATTGACTATCTTGAAGGATTGAGTCAGCATATAGAATCAAAAAATATAATTTTCGCATCCTATAACAAACGGTAGAATATGCATATATCTATCATCTAAAAACCTAATAGATAAATTCATAGAAGAAACAAAGAAGATAATAGTAAATGGAAATATATTAACAGCGAGAAGATTAATAACTCCATCAGTCCACTTAATTCTGTCCAATGCAAGTCCATGCATACATTCTACCCTAAAAATGAACGAATTAATAAAACGAGGTTTAAATTCTCTCTCAGACATAATATACCTACGAATAGGAGCAACTAATCCTGCATTCAGTCATATTCTAAGCTTACGAAGACAAATTTTCGTTTTACCTTTTCCAGACAACTTTGTACTACCTGAATCTTTTATCAACGAATTACAACAAACATCATACCGCATATATATAGCCCAAAACGAAACATGTTTCAAATGCAAATTCACTGGACACCAGGCAGCTAATTGTCTAAATATTTCATCTTCTAACCATCCTCACAATGATAGTGCAATGCAAACAGAAATGAGACAAAACTCATCAATAAATCATACTTAACAAGATATTCTACAAAATACTCCCACAATCTCAAATACCACTCCCTCCACACTTACTACGTCTTCTCAAACCACATTACAAACAGTAGCAATCCCAAATTTATTAATAAACCAAAAGAAACAATGCTCACTACAAAATACATCTATACATTTGACCACTTCTTCAGATAACACTACAATTGCAACACCTACATCGTCTGAGTCATCCTCTAATATCCAAAAACATAATCAAGCTCACTCGAAACAAGTCAACACTTACCTCCAAATAGAAATATACATATGAATTCTCACGAATCCCAGATAACTTCGAACAAAGCAACCGGAAAAAGAACCCTAGAAGATGCAATCATGCCACCCGCCGAAGAAAACTTAAGCAAAACCTAAGCTTCAATTAAAGAAAAAAACCAAAACTAATGACAAAAACTTAAGAGATGAAATATCAAATCTCCAAACATTACTAGAACCAGTTAGAGAATATGTAGAAAGGAAAAAGCAATTGTTAAGCTTCGATCAAGTAGTGGATCTATTCGAAAATATACAAGGATCAAAAGACATAATCAGCGTAACAAAATTGTTCTCAGAAGACTCTTATGCACTTATAAAGTTTCTAACGGAATTACATTCATACTACATCGACAAAAGAATGAAAACCAAAAGCACCAAATTAATACGAAAACTTGGCAAACACATAGGTTTACTCTCCACAGTGAAAACTTCATTATCGGAAGAAGATTGCGACTCGTCGGTAAATAATTCCTGTAAAGAATAATAAGATCACTTGACTTCATGTTTGTTCCATCACATTCAGGTATACAAAGAAATGAAGAAGCAGATGAACTATCCCGCTTAGCATCCTTTAGTTAAGACTCCATTCTTATTAAGGAGGTTTCTTCTGATGACTTCATATCAGAAATAAAATATAAAGTGTTAAGTGCGTGGCGGAATAAGTGGAGTGCATCGCTAGGTAAATTCAAGGAAATCGAACAATTAGTGAAACCGTGGCTCCAACCCACAGCGAATAGACACGACCAAGTGAGAATAGCGCGTTTGCGGCTTGGACACAGTGATTTGAGACATAAACGCCTCTTTGCGCGGACTGTGCCACCAATGTGTGAGAATTATCAAGTAATATTCTCCGTAAAGCATACTAACTTAATGCAAAATATATGAAGCAGCAAGAGGGAAGCACACTATCCCAAATAATATAAAGGAAGTCTTAGGAAAAAACATGATTATTAAAAAACACAACAAGTTATCTTAAAGACTCAGAACTGTATCAATTATTGTAATTTTTTCTAACTTTACCTGTATTATATGTTTTAGGTCGCTAATAACCCTTGTGGTTGCAGCGTAAATAAATAAAAAAAAGAAGTGTCTATTATTAACCTCATTAGAGTGCCGAGTAATAAATGTTTTAAAAGGAGTGCAAAATTATGTTTGGTATTATACACGAGATGTTATTTTATTAAAATAAGTCCCAGGACTTCGATTACTTCCTATAACTTGTATTTGGAAGTGTTTTACGAAAACACCGCCACAATACATTACAAGAATGTATATAAAAACGTAAAGTAAATAAAAAACATAACGGACATTAAGGAAAATATTATAGTAGCTAGACTTAATGCAGCATAAGTAAAGTAGTGCATCTACGGAACTTTCAGAAACAAGCATAAATATTTTACAACTTCCGGATGAAAGTGCATAAACTCTTAACACTGCTAATTTTTACGAGCTCTTCAACAAATCCATCACGGTATTACCAAGAGTCACATTTAGCCTTTCCCTTACATACATTCTACTACTACTTTAAGAGCATCGACTTCCACAAACCTGAACTAGTGGAACAGGGAGCGGGGTTAACGACGGCCAACGTGGATCCCGACGCTCGGGACGGTTGTAGAGGCGGCGCTCTACGGTTTAAACTCTGTCCCGAACTGCCGGAGCTCCCGGCGTTCGAACTGCTCGCAGTTTTGTCGATGGGAGCGATTATTTCTACGCTAACGCGGGGTTTGCTGTTCGATATCTCGGTGGCTTGTTTTAGCACTTGGTAGATTTGGTCGACTTCTGTTGGCTCTAAGAGAAATAGCAAGATGGTTAAGTAAAACTGAGTGGTGTGGATTATATTTGTGCGTTTTTCCAATACTAAATATACATATTGAAAATCAATCTTTTATAGTTATTTTAGATCTGGTATCAGATCCATTAATGTGGTTCGCTGTAAGAGAAATAACAAGAAGGTTAAGTATTAGTTAGACTTAAATGTAATAGTTAGAATTAAATGAAATATACAGATGTATATATATATATATATATATATATATATATATATATATATATATATATATATATATACAGGGTGAGTTTTTAGTGCGCCATCGGTCGATACTTCCATTATGGTATAGAATATCCAAAAATCTTATTTAGAAAAAATGTAGGCAATGATATTTTCCATACTTGGAAGATATGCGGAATTATACAGGGTAATTAATACCTTTCGATCGGATAGCCAAGCGGCTGGGCGGCTTCTCCTTCGATTCACTGCGAGAGATGTCAGTTCAATCCCCAGCTCGGTGTACAGAAAACAAAAAGGCTAACGCAGCAGTTTAAAATGCTAAATGAATCTGCGGCTTAGTCTAGAATATGCTGGTATCTGATCGGCCTATGGTGGAGCAGTACGGCAAGAGATAAGGGCTTGCGGCTTGGTGATACTCCTCCATAGATCCCTACCGGAAGGGCGTGTGCCGCCTAAATACCGGGTATATATATATATATATATATATATATATATATATATATATATATATATATATATATATAATTAATACCTACGTGGAATGCAAACATACAATTTTTTAAATGGGGTACCATATATATTTTTTCAAATTTGTAATCTTCTCATAATTTTTTTTATAATGTTGATCTTTGCATTACTATACAGAGTATTTAACAACTTATGACCATTTTTATTTCAAAATCTCTATGAAATCAACACTATGTATATAAAGAAGTAATGCATAAACAATTATTTATTATATAATAAAGAAAACAATATATTGTAATTTTTAAATTAAATTTAATTGAATTCATTGGCAAAAATTTGTATACAAGGTAAATTACAAAACAAAATTACGATTTTCTCAATTTTCGGAATAAGGGATCACCCTATATTTTGTTGTTTAAAAATATTGTATTTATGATACTCTTTCCGAGATATTTTTAGTTTTCTTCAAATTTCGGAAATGCATTAAATTTTTGTAAGTAGAAATAAGTATTGAGTATTGAACGATAATAAAACAATAAACAAACAATAACAAAAACTTTATTCAATATGTAACTAACAAAATTATATTAACCATGACAATATGAAAGGAATCTATCAATAAATCTGATGGAAATATCATATTTCCTTAATGAAATACAAGATTCCTAAAATTCCTACAAGATAACATGTTTTGTATAATTACATAGCAAGATTATTTTTATTCAATACATAATTCACACCAAATAGAAAGCAAAATAATATACAATTGATGTAATAATTTTTAGACTGTTATATCAACAGTATTCTAAGCCAGGAATTTTTAATAAAACATTCCTAACTGCCGATTGTGACGCGCAGTTATTAACCTTCGAGTGGTAACGTACGGTTCCTGATACCGACGTAGTAGATTTTTCGCGCTAAAACTCAAATGCACATATTGTTTTGTCCGCGCGGCCAGGTAGCTTTCGAATCCTCATCACGCTATTCAGTCTTAAAAAATCTGTGGCCAAGTGCGGATAGTTCATAATAATATGTTAGTCGACCTGACGGTGTGAGCGACCGAGCTTACCATTTGTGTTATACTCAACGGTAAGTTTTTGTCGTTTTTGGTCCATAGTCAGTTTAAATAATAGATATTCATTTTAGGAGTTGTATATGAATATGACTTACGAAAGAGAACAAATCAGGTTAAAACAACTTTTTGACGAAATTGTTGCTAATTCCGAAACGGAACCAGAAGACGACGACGCAAGTTTGCAAGATGATTGTTCAGAAGTTCGAAAATATGATACCAATTCAGAGGAGGATTTCTGTGAGAAAGAATATGTCGAAAATCATGTACCAGTAGAAGTAATACCGCGCATACCACGTTTGTTTGGGAAAGATGGAACAAGGTGGAGGAAACATCATGAATTTAATCAATCTGGCAGGACCAAAAGGTAATATTAGGCAAAAATTGGTAATAAAAGAGGTTTGAGAACGTCTTTTCACTACAGATATTCTATAAAAAATAGTAGAATGCACCAAAGTTCATAGCATTGAAACGCTATGACACAGTCAATAACAGAATGGCTAGGCCAATTGATCTTATAGAATTAAAAGATCTGTTTGGGCTGTTGTACATATCTGGCGCTAACAAAAGCAATCATCAGAACGCAAGAGGTTCCAGTTTATTGACACATTCGGTTCGATGACAAAAGTACTAAAATACAAAGGCAAGAATTCGACAAGTTGACCGCGATACGTGAGATTTTTGAAGCTTTTAATTCTAATCTACCGAAGCATTACAATCTTTCAGCATATACTACGATAGATGAAAAGTTAGAAGCCTTTCATTCATCGTTTACATACCGAATAAACCAAATCGTTCCGGTATAAAAATATATGCTTTAGCAGACGCTGAGCTGTATTATACGTCCAAGATGAAAGTATATGTTGGTAGACAGCCAGCAGGAAAATATTTTGTTGACACGTCAAATATTTCACCTGTACCTCGTCTGTGTGAACCGATTTGGGGAACGGGAAGGAACGTTACAATGGATAATTTTTTCGCAAGCGTTCAGCTCGCGCGATTACTTCAACGTGAACATCGTCTAACTGTTACAGGAACGTTACAAAAGAATAAACCTCAAATTCCTCTAGTGCTAACATAACAAAGGCCAGAAAAAACCAGTAAGTTTGCATTTCAAGAGAAGTGTACCCTTGTATCGTATGTACCCCGAAAAGGTAAAATTTTAGTGTTATCTACAATGCATTACGACGACAACATTGATAATGCAACAAGTAAACCAGAAATAATCATAGATTATAATAAGACTATAGGAGGCGTGGATGTCGTGGACAAATTCCGCTAGAGCAACCCCATTTTTTACAGTTGTTTGAATGTCGCTGGGATAAATTCCTACATTATATATAAATCGAATACAGACACACGCATTCCTAGACGAAAGTGTTTAGAATACTTAGGTTTTCAACTTATTGACGTTTCAACGTATGTTTCAACATATTCGCAGACGAGCCCTAGAACAAAATATTTTAAGGACAATTCGTATGAGGTTAGTGGAAATTTGTGGCATGCAGACAAGAAATCAACCTATCCAGAATAATGTGTATGGAAGATGTACGTTCTGCAGTGGTAGGAAAAACCGCAAATCTCGGTTTCTTTGTAGGCAGTGTGGCAAATATATGTGTTTGGAACATTTAACTCGACTATGCGTTGTGTGCAGTGTAGAAGGAAATGAGGAAGCAAACGGACAATAGTTTCAGTTTATGGTGGACATCTGTTGAATAATTTTATTTTTTGGTGACATTTGTCTTGTCTTGCTTAGTCTTTATGTTTGTTGATATTTTGTATTCAAAAACTTGACATGTTTTTTAAATTGTTTGTCAATTATGTTAGTACCTAAAAAAAGCCATTTTTTTTATTGTGCACTTTTTTCTCGAAAATAAATGAACCACCAGTTAGAAGAAGGGAATGAATCCAAAAAGTAGATTTTCAGGAAATCAATAAAAACTGTTTATTGGTTCTATTTAATTTTTTCTTGTTTAATATTGACATCTACTATAAAGTACAGTTTATATAAGTTAATTTGGATTGGAGAAAAACCCTCCAATGATTTTCGTTATCTAGAAAAACGATAAAGAAAATCTTGGATTTATTCCTTTCTTACAACTTATATTTTTTTGTTATGAATAAAGATACAACATTTTATGAAAAACTACTACCCTTCTTCCTCAATTATATTATCTGATGCAGTAGTTGGCCATGTAAGGATGTTCTCGTAAAATTCTTTTTTATTTTCTGGAGTATATGGAATTATTTTCCGAACGTCTTCCATCTTTTTCTCATTTATTGGTATTTTTGCCCTGTATGCTCTGGTAGTAAGCAATGAAGGGATCACCTAATTTTCTTGAAGTAGAAACCTCTGTTTCAAAAAACCACCGATTTGTTCTGAAACTGTTACGTAGCCTTTATGGGAAGAAGAATAATCTAAATATCTATATTTGGATATCATAAATGTAGACGTATTGTCTACCAACTTACAAGTTTTTTGTAATAAATTTTCCAGGTATTTTTGTCGAATATGTCGTCTGAGGTGATTGTTGTTACCGAAAATCCTCTTGTTTTGGCAGTAGAGATCATTAGATTCTATTCCTCTGTGTTACGTAAATCTTATCTTTTCTCCTGATAAGTCTTTTTGCTGTTCCGAAATTTCGATCGCACTGTAAAAACGAATGTCCATGCACAGGAGTACTGATAATCTTTACTGAACCGTTCAGTCGAAGCATGAACATGAACCATATCAGGGTATTGCTTCTATTCTCTCCTCCGCAAGCGTCACTTAACACGTGAATTTCGGTTATAGCAGGATCCATATTCTGGATTGTGTTCCAGATTACGCTACATACATCATCAGGTCCCCGTTTAGTTTCTCCTTCATTGTACGTGTAAAAATCTGCACAATTAGTTTTCAAATCGTAGACACAAAACACGTAAAGCCATAGTTTCCTGAGATAGAACATTTCCCGCACTGGTATTTTTAAAAGCAGAAGATTTTGCATGTAGTCGGAAACAATAGCTCCGACATTTTTCTTTTCTTGACATGACATATTCTCAACACTTCTTGCTGCTTCAGGTAAAACTTTTTAGCTCGTCTCAGATGTACTATCTTTTCTGCAACTGCTACGCGCTTGGCGTTTTAATTCAGCGTTTGACTTGTTATTTTAGCCTCAAGTGCTTCATAAGTTGAACAAACGTCAACCTGTGTTCTTCCAAATTTGTAACCATGGTTATCATTATACTAAAAGAATCATATTTAACGATGTTGGCATTTTCGGGACACTTCTTGCAAAAGAGTTCATGTATTATCTTCACATTGAGGTTAGCATCCAAATATTGAATTAATCTGGTGCTGTAATGTGATTGTTTTACCGGAAATTATAGAATGTGATGATCGATCGCAAGAACTACATTGTTATCTAAATTGTTGCCATGATTTAAATGAATACCATGGTGATCCACCGGTAATTTTCCTTTGGCAATAAGAGAGGTCAGTCAAAAAATTGCTTTATTTTTTATAGCATACAAGATTGAAAAAGCTTCCCTACATACCTAAACTCCTGCAGAATTTATTTGGATAAAATAACGAAAAGTATTGTCACGCCTTTTGGGATTTTCATTTTTGGATGGTCTTCGAATAACTTTCGAGCAGTTTATGAGGTTTATAAGAAAAGTATCCTGTTCATTTTTTGGACGTCCACTGTACACAGTTTGTAGAATCGTTTGCTTTTCTTCTAAACTAAACTTCTGTGTGCACCGGTTTTTTCATGTACACTCACTAACAGCATTTGATTTTGCCGGTACAATACGCCCTGTAGTTAAACTAGTATAGGTTTCACCTTGTAAATGATGTAATTTTTGTACCTCGTGTTTATATAAATGTTTATTTCGTACATCCAGTTTTCTCTTCCGTGACGTCGCCAAATCGCATAAAATATTTATGTTACTGTCCTCACTGCTATTACTATCACTAGTACTAGTTACAACCACTAGTTACAGCATGTCGCCGTAGGCCGCCAAAAAACACGTGGCAAACAGATTCAACCGTAAGTTTGAAGAAAGAAATAATTCCGTGATTTATTTCCTTCTTAAAACTGTCGCACATTTCGTGTTGGAATAGCTCCGTATCTTATACGGTGTTTATTCCCTACTTAGCGCGGACAGATGGGTCTTGCCTTAAAAGGTATATTTTTGTTAAAAAGTCGTTTCGCCATATTTTGGCGTTTATTCCTATCTTCTAACAGGTGGTTCAAATAAATATTGATTATTTCTTACTATATTGTTATATGAAAATAATGAGTTTAGCTATAGGGAATGCTATATAAAAATAAATCAGTATTATAAATACAATAAATGAAAGAGTGTTATAAATACAATATTTCTAAAAAACAAAATACAAGGTGATCCATTAAAAAAAATAAGAAAATCGTAATTTCGTTTTGTCGTTCACCCTGTATACAAATTTTAGTCAATGATTTCAGTTAAACTTAATTTAAAAACTACAATATATTGTTTACCTTATTATATAAAATAAATAATCGTTTATGCATTACCTTTTTATATACATGGTGTTGATTTCATAGGGATTTCGAAATAAAAATTGTCATAATTTGTTAAATATTTTGTATAGTAATGCAAAGTCCAATATTATAAAAACAAGAATTATGAGAGGAATATAAATATAAAAAAATATATAGGGTGTCCCATTTAAAAAATTTTATGTTTGCTATACCACGTAGTTATTAATCACCCTGTAGAATTTCACATATTTTTTAAGTATGGAGAATATTATTGCCTACATGTTTTCTAAATACATTTTTTGGATATCTTGTACCACAATGGAATTATCTACCGATGTCGCACTAAAAACTCATCCTGTATAAAAAAATTATTTACGATCAGAATTTTAAAGCTCTCGTTTTTATACATAGTGCTGTATATAAGTAATTCATTGCAATATGCATTAAAGTCTTTACGTAAAACTTATTTAGAAATAAAAATTAAAAAAAAAATAAACTTGTTCAAATTATCTTTGAAGATAAGATTCTTATTAATTTAAGATCTTGATTTCTGATATTGAATTTCTCCGTATTTGTCATTAAGCGTTCAACGACGACTATTGCCAGAATGTCAATTAGACTTTAATTGATTTTTCACAAGTTTGCCAAAGGACCAAATTTATGTTATTATACGGGATTATCTTTGACTCTACGATAACATTCAATAAAATTAACAACGCCGGTGTCCCTTTCAGAAACCCCAAAGGATTTAGTGGGGTTAATAGGGCGAGATCAGTTCAAGCTAATCTTCCAGGAAGGCAACGATAACGCGGATATTTCGACTGAGATATTCTTGACCAAATTTTGTTTTGCCAATTCAATTAACTTAGCAAATCCCTTTACTTTATTACTTAATTTTTTCGTTATATTGATAAAATAATTGTGAAATATATCGATGAAATTTATAAAGGGTTTAGCCGGTTAAGAGAGTAAAAATGGCTACCATTTTTACGAAAAAACCAAAAGTATTCTCACGTAATATATAAAAAAATTAAAGATATAATGTATAGTAGCGTAGATACAGAAATATTGAACATTGTTCAAATTTTTAGACCTTAGACCCCTTTATAACCTCAAAAAACCCCAAAACGAAATTTTGCGTTTTCTTAACGATTTTTCCGGTTCTAATCACCATAAGTGCTTATTTATTTTTATATTTGGAAGGTGTGTATGGTCTACAATACGTCTACAAAACGCTCGAAATTTTCATAATTCAGTAAGAAAATCTATGTAGATCAATATTAGCGACAAAAAAGTAGATAGAGCGAATGACTAGTTATTTTTATATTTGGAAGGTGTTTATTGTCGACAATACGTCTACAAAACGCTCGAAATTTTCATAATTCGGTAAGAAAATCTATGTAGATCAATATTAGCGACAAAAAAGTAGATAGAGCGAATGACTAAGAGAACGATAACATCGTTAATGGTAACCAGACGCACTTGGAAACGGAAAACTGTGGGGTTTAAAACCAGACATAGTTACACAACTCTTCTTCGAAATATATAAAATAGCGCAACAGGTGCAGTGAGAATGTATTATAGGAACACAAACACATTTCCTTTAGATAATTGTACTAGGAAAGAAGACACCATCTCTCCTAAACTATTCACCGCTTTAGTGCCATTTACAAAGTGCAATGAGAAACATTAATTGTGAAGTCAACATAAATGGGTAGTTTCTGAAAAACTTGAGGTTTGCAGACGACATAGTCCTTATTGTAGACCGAGTAGATCATGCCTGTTAACTTCTTTAAGACCTGCAGAGCTCTTGTACATAAGTTGACCTTAAAATTAACTTTTCCAAACACAATACATAACCAACCTTGTACTAGCCAAAAACATTCCAACTAATGGCACGCAAATTGAACAAGTTTAAATCTATAAGTAACTGAGACACGAGATTAAATTAGGAAGAGACAATCAAGAGTTAAACAGGAGAATAGGACTAACATGGACAGCTTACGGAAAACTGAGGAAAGTCTTTATATCAGATATTCCCATGTACTAGAAAAAAAAGGTCTTTGAACAATGTATACTTCGAGTTCTTATGTATAGAGCAGAAACATTGATATTTACTAGAAAAGTAATTAATATAGTTAGGAGAAAAACGGGTGTTACTGACCCAGATAAAATAATTACAACACTGAAATGGAACTGGTAAGACATGTTGCCAGGGATGGAACATGGACCAAGAAAATTTTAGAATAAAGAGATGGAGAGAAATGGAGACGTGGTCAGACGACATAAAGCACAACTGGATTTAGGGGCTGAAGATCAAATGCAATGAAGTTATTTACGCTATGTTCAGCAGTCGACTCAAAACGGATGATGACGATGGTGGTAAAACCAACAATAACATATAATATACCAATAGTATTGCCAAAAAGTGCAATCTTCAAATTAAGCAAGGTACAAAGACTTGCATGTCTTGCAATTACAGTGGCTATGAGGTGCTATGAGGTGGAATTCCCTTCTTAATGCATAGTTCTAAGAGGGAAGATGAAAATGGAATATTATACATGAGCAAGCTTGAGTAACGTAACGGTAAGATTATGACAAAGCAACATCATATATGATATCAGGGATACCGAATGGATAATAATTTTTGATCCTATGGTAGCTAAATATAGAGCTAAATTATCTTTTCAAGGAGGCATTTGCCCAAGAGAGATATGAGTCAAAAAAAATACTTACAGATACAGACTGCAGCCTTCTACCTGGTATACAAACATATCCAAAACTGCAAAATAGTCTGACGTAGAAATAACCCGTAGTGTCGAAAATTTAAACATTTCTATTCTGCTTCTTCTTCTTCAAGTGCCATCTTCGTTCCGAAGGTTGGCGATCATCAGGGCTATACGTATTTTCGAAACTGCTGACCGAAACAATTCGTTGCTACTACAGCTATACCATTCCCGTAGATTCTTTAGCCAGGAGTTTCGTCTTCTTCCTATGGACCTTTTTCCTGCTATTTTCCCTTGCATAATTATTCGAAGCAGTTCATATCTTTCGCCTCTTGTAATGTGTCCCAAGTATTGCAGTTTTCGTTTTTTGATCGTAAATATGACTTCCTTTTCTTTATTCATTCTTCTCAAGACCTCGACATTTGTGACTTTCTCGGTCCATGATATTCTCTCTATGATAAATCTCTTCCGCAGAACACTCTCTTCATTTTAGTGAACATGGATCTGGCTTTTTCTATTCTTATTTTGATTTCTGCTGAGCTATCGTTGTCTTCATTTATAAAAGTGCCTAAATATTTGTATTTGCTAACTCGATCGATAATTTCATTGTGTAAATATAAATTTTGGACATTTTGTGTTGATTTCGATATTACCATAAATTTAGTTTTCTTTATGTTCAAAGATAGTCCATATTCTTCGCTGCAGTCTGCTATCTTATTCACCAATGTCTGTAGCTCTTCAAGTGTTTCTGCGATCAGAACGGTGTCGTAGGCAAATCTCAGATTGTTTAATCTAACACCATTTATTTTAATACCTACGGATTGCTCAGAGAGTGTTCTATTCATTACGTCTTCGGAATAGAGATTAAACAGGGTTGGTGACAGTATACACCCTTGTCTCACACCGCGCTTTATTTCAATTTCTTCAGTGGTATTATTCTCTACTCTCACTACTGCTTTCTGATTGTAGTACATATTTGCTATTAGTCGGATGTCTCGTTTATCTAAATTCTTTTCTGTCAGGAGTCTGATTAGGTAATCATGCCGCACTTTATCAAAGGCCTTGTTGTAATCTATGAAACACATGAATACATCTTGATTTATGTCAAGACATTTTTGAGACATAACGTTCAGTGCAAACAACGCCTCTCTTGTTCCAAGTCCATTTCGGAATCCAAACTGGGTATTATTGATGTCCATTTCCAGTTTTCTGTGTACTCTAGAGTGTATAATTTTCAGAAATATTTTCAGTACATGGCTCATCAGACTGATTGTACGGTAATCACTGCATTGTTTGGCATTTATCTTTTTTGGTATTGTAACAAAGGTGGATAAAAGCCATTCTTGTGGTATTTTTCCTGATGTATAAATGCTATTGAAAAGTTTAACTAAAATGTGAATCGAGTATTTTTCTATTAGTTTAAGGATTTCCGTTGGTATTTCATCTGGACCTGGGGCTTTACCATTTTTCATTCTTTTTAGTGCGTACATTACTTCTTCTTCCGTTATTTCTGGACCTTCGTCTCCTTGTATGTTACTTAGCTCAGATTGTTGTCTATCATCTGCAAAGAGTTCTTCAATATAGTTTTTCCATGTTTTCAACTGTTCTTCTAGTTCTGTTATTATGTTTCCGTTGACATTATACAGGGTATTTGGCTGCTTACGTTTTTGTGTACCTGCAAGTTCTTTCACTTTTTTATGTACATTAAAAATATCATGTTTTGTCTGCAATTGCTCTATTTCTTAACATTTTCTTTTATAAAAATCTTCTTTTGCTATTCTGATCTCTATTTTGATTTCTTTCTGTATTTGTTTATACCTTTGTTCGTTTTTTCCTTTCATTATTCTCCGATTGTCCATGAGAAAAAGGATCTTATCAGTCATCCACCTTTGCTTTATTTTTGGTTTTTCTTTAGTCAGAATTTTCTTCACAGGACCTGTTATCGCCATTTTTACGTTTTGCCATTTTTTATCTATGTTGTTCGTTGGCTGAGATGTTTCTTTTTCATGAAGTATTTTGAAATTATTATTAATACATTTTTGCAGTTTCTCCTTTACCTCCAGGTTACATAAATGACTGACGTCTATCTGATTTGCTCTTCTTTTCTGCTCCAATCTTTTTAGTTTAATACTCATTTGCGCTATTAGAGGGAAATGAGTATTTATTCTATCTATTCTGCTAGGGAAATATAACTCTGTACTTAAGGTAAATATATGATGAAATCTAGACTAGTGTGAACACGCCAAGAGGAATTTGACGAACTGGCGAAATATAACAACAGTATTACACTTAAGTTTCAGGCCACCAGGAAATACACGGCAACTTTCACAAAGAGCTTCAGATACAAAATACTTCGATTCAGAGCCAGCCGTGGGATTGCCAAAAAGCATCATCCGCGACCGGAAAAAAGCCTGGATCCAAAGGCAACATAATTTTCACTGGGGACAAACAGACATAGACTAAATATATATTGGACGGACATGCGCTAATAGAACTGAAGTACTGCGAAAAATAAGCAAGAATCAACTTAGAGTTATAACATACTCCTTGATTGGACATGCTCTTGATAAGACACCTGCATACAATGGGGCTGTAGATGGAAACTTCAGTTGCAGACTCTAAAGCAGAAAACCAGAAACAGTCAACCATATTATTCCTGACTTCGATACATTAGATAGCAGGAGACAAACACTTTTTGAAAAGTATCGAGTTACAGATTGTCACAACTTATACCATTTTCACACTGGTATGAGTTCCAGGTCATCGAAAAATATTACTGTGTAGGTGTAGAGACTAAACAAATACTGTATTACAAACTTAAGGGAATAAGGTGTGTAGGCGGATCATTAAAAAGATGGATAAGAGTTTGATGATGTAATAGGCAATCTATACCTAAATCTCTTACAAGAAGAGAAGAATACGGTTTAAAATAATCTTAAAGACTTATTCCCGGATCTAATCCATTTCAGTGATTAAAATAACATTTTAATCTTTAAACAATTTATCTCATTCAACGTTACGGAGTTTTATATATCGGTGGTTATATTAATTTTCCATATCCAATATTAATCATCTTAATATGTCACTTTTAGTATTACTAGATATCTGAAAATATTCTCAGCAACTTTAATCGCATACATATCACCCTTAACATCAATCACCTCGCCCCGGTTTTTTCTTTACAACTTTCCCAATCATGTTTTATATGTGTTTGGAGTTGATCCCTCGCAAAAAGATGTTTTTTATTTTCCCTTTTGAATTTATAAAGAAACGGGTTATGCGAAGTATAAAATATGTTTATCGGAACGGAAAATATCATTTTCGAGAACTCTTTGCTTCAGTGGGGAGCTCCGGTTCTTTATACGGGTACATGCCGACCATGGAGTTTTTTCTTAGGAATCTTGTTAGGTCCAATTCGGACTTATTCACGTAGAAAGTCTGGGTAAATATTTTCTTAAAGTGTTACAAAGGATATAGTATATATTTTTTATTCAGTTTTAAATTTGTTTGAAAACGGCTTATTTGGTAGAGTAAAGATCAGTATTTGGGAGAGTTTGCAGAAACAAAAGAATACTTTTAATATAAAGTAATTAAAAAGACTAAAGAAGGCTATATATTATTTAAAGTATTACGAGGAGTATTACTGAAAGTAAGTAAAGAAGAATATTGATTTTGATTTTTTGAAATTGAGGTTTTTCATATTCCAATGACGCTTCTATTAATCAATAGATTATTCATCTTTATAGATGCGTTTGCCCAAATTAACGGCGTTATTTTGAGTGGAAGCCGTTTTTAGTGCACCTTGTCTTGGATCTTCGCTAAGACTAATCCGTCCACCATTTGAGTAGCGTTTATCAACGAAATATTATTAAATAATGAAGTATTTCATTGCCGAAAGGAAAAACCCACGAGATGAGCATATATACATCAGCTAATTGTACAGCAAAAAGTGCCAGTAGTCATTGTTTGCAACTGCAGAAGCTCTTAGGGGCATACCACCAGGTGTTTTGCTCTAAGAGGGTCTTGCTAGACATCCCTTCTCTGTATATTGCTATAAGGAGGAAGACCAGAATGGAATATCATAGATTGCGGGAAAACTGGAGGAACGCAATGGTAATATCTGAATATAGTAGTAATAATTTTATAATAATTCTAATATCTCTAATGAAATATCTGATTATTAAGTACCCAAATATAGATCTAATGTACTTGAATAGGTAGACATCTGTTTACGAGAGCGATATATCAGAGGAAGAGGACCGGAAGAGTCCGCGGATTTTAGAACAATGGAAAAGGAGCAATATCGGTACGTGATTCGATTCTTGTTTTTGCAACGGAAATCGTGCGGCAAAATCAAAGAGTGCTTGGATGCTGTGTACGGTGACTCTTCTCCTTCGATGGCAACCCTCCAAAATTGGTTTAACGAGTTTCAACGTTGTTGCACGTCGGTTTTTAATGAGGCACGCCCAGGTACCCCTAAATCGGCTACCATGGAGGATAAAGTGAAAAAGTTCCACGATCTCATATTGCCGACTGAAGATACACGAGGTAGCTGAGACACTAGGCACCTCAAAAGACCGAGTATGTCTTATTCTGCATAAAATTTTGGGCATGTAGAAGCTGTTAGACAAAAAATTGTTGAGAACGGTAAAAGTACGCAAGACTGCATACCTTGAACACATACTAAGAAATAATAAATATAGTCTTCTGCAGGTCATCATGCAGGGTAGAGTCGATGGCAAAAAGGGAATAGGTAGAAAGAGGAAGTCATGGCTGCGAAATATTCGAGACTGGACAAACATGACTGTAGATGAATTATTCCACGTTGCAAAAGACAGAGAAGCTTTTAAAAATGTGGTCGCCAACCTCCGTTAATGGGGACGGCATAGGAAGAAGAAGAAGAAGCTGTTAGAATGATGATGGCTTCGTTTGCTCACTCCGGACAACAAGCTTAACCGTGAGACCACTTAAGAGCAGTATTTGACGCTGCTAATTCGAAAGGAGTTTCTACGTCGTTTCGTAACCACCGACGAAACATGAATATATTGGTACACACCAGGTACCAAGAAATAGTCGAAACAGTGGCAGCATCCCCATCCGGCGAACGTGCTCCGAAGGAGACGAAGACTGTCCTATCGGCCGAAAAGGTTATTGCCACCGTATTCTAAGATTCACAAGGGGTGATCTACGTTGACTACTTAGAGAATGGTAAAACGGTCACAAGGCTTTACTACGCTGAATTATTGTGCCGATTAGATGCCGAATTGCAGAAAAACGACACAATTTAGCGATGAAAAATTCCACCATGACAACAGATCCGCTCCATACCTCCGCCGTCGCCATGGTAAAATTGATCGACTTGGGCTACGAACTATTGCTCCACCCACCATATTCTCTAGATTTGACCCCATCTAACTTCTTTTTGTTTCCAAACCTGAAAAACACACTGACCGGGCGGAACTTTAAGTCAAAACAGGAGGTCATCATCGCCAGGGAAGCATATTTTGCAGACCTCAATAAAACGTATTTTTCAGACGAGTTAAAGAAGTTAGATCATCGTTGAGCTAAAAGTAGACTATTTTGAGAAATAAATTGTCAGTTTTTCAAAATTTTCGTTTTTCTTTTGTACGGTAAATACTTCTAGGTAAGTACTACTTAAGGTGTCTCCTAATACGAGTCTATAACTGTGGAAGAATCGGATGTAGGAACATTCAGTACTTTTGGGCTCCAGGCGTATGTTTATGTAATCTTATACTGTGCATGAGAAATTGATGAGGCTTTTTGAACTTAAGCCAACTATAAACACATATAGCCAACCACTTTATTATTCATTTTTTTTTAATTTGTACTTATTTATGGTACAAATATTATACGAGTAGATGAAAAATTAAATGCACGCACAACAATTTAAAAAATTTATATATTTTAGCATTTTTTTTATCAAATAGTTCACGAGATATTATAAAGTTTTTGATACCATCTATGATCTGTACAAACAAAGACATATTTCCAGATGATGCAAAAGCGTCGTGATATTGATAATGTACACAAAAATGGTTTTTGCTAATCTTGATATTTTAATTTTTATTCTGTCAAAAATAGCTTTTAATAAATTATTTATAGATAAACAAATATCAGAAAAATATTCCACAAAAACGTTATTTACTTTCAAATAGTAGTGATATCGCAACTAAAAAAATTGTAGCATGGGTATTAGTTTGTTTGCTAATGTCTGTTTCTATTATTTCTCGTATCAATCATTCAAAGATCTGGTGAATTCTCCTGGAAAACTACTTTTTATAGAACATGCAGCCAAATTATTTAAATTTTTGTCAATTGTATACTTTATTTTCTTTTTACTGATCTTAAGTTTATTCTAATTTTTTTCCACGTTTTTAACACGCCTTTTCTAAGTATTTGATTTTTACCAACCAATTTCTTCTTGGAAGTCTCTTCAGGCGATCATTCTACTTTAATTGTGGGTACTAAACACCTTATTCTTCTATGAATAAATTTCTACTTTTTGGGTCTCTTACCTTGCTTTTTTTACCTGTTTTTTTAGTATTCTTCATATTATCATCACATGTATTTATACCGCCTCATTCAAATTTCTACTATTTTTGATCCTTACGTTTCTTCTCTTATTACCATTTTTTTTTCTATCAGAGTAAGAAAATGTCTGGAAAAATCCTTATAAACCCATAAATCTAATGAAGGGTATAGATGCAAAAGTCACATTCTCCAATTTTTGTCAAAAATGTATTTTTAGTTGTTTCGTATTCTCCACATTGAAATACACAATTTTTCAAAGTTTGAGAGAGCTGAACTATCAGTCGCTTGTACAAATTAATGAATAAAAATCGCGTTGTTAGTCCAGAACTAACATTCTCCGCCGTATTAACTTGTAGAACTCACGTTCTCCCTTTCACCCTATGAGACTGGAGGGTTACGGTTACGTGCCACCTAGGCTGTTTGTTAGCTGCAGTGTTCCCTTTCGGCTTATTTTATTATGAATTAATTACACACAAGCGAAGTACTTGCTACTAAACAGTGCTATTGCTTCGGCAGAATTAGATGACTTTTTTCCAGTTACAATCGATCAACAAAACATATCATCTGAGCAAAATAAAGATCACCAAAGCCAGAAAAATTCTGCTGATAGATACGAACAACTCTCATGTAAAAAACCTATTGAGAATCACAAGATTTTCAACTATTCTGCGGAAGCTGGATTACAGGCAAATTACGCTGCAGCTCTTATAAAAAATTTGTCTTCCTATAATAATTGTTTTCAAATTTTCGTGGACGATAAAGTTATAGATGAGATGGTTAATCAAACTAACTTTTATGCCACCCAGATTTTGTACGATACTGATGATATCAGTAACGAATCTAGAGTACATCGATGGGTTCCAATCAGCAGAAAAGAACTGATACAATTTATTGGCCTTGTGGGTTATATGGGACTTGTGAGGCTGCCTTCTATTGACAAATACTGGAGCACTGATAATTTCTACAAAAATTGTATGGTTACGAAAATTATGCTTAGAAACCGATTTCAGCTCCTTCTAAGAATGTGGAACTTATCCGACAATACCACGTGTCCAGATGATGACCGCTTGCACAAAGTCAAAGCATTGCTAGATAAATTTATTAAAAACTTTCAAGCAGTTTATAAACCAGGGCCCATATCTGTATTGATGAGTCTGTTATTCCTTTCCAAGTTCGGTTAGTAATAAAGCAGTACATACCGCAAAAGAAGCATAAGTATGAAGTTAAGCTTTTTAAGCTTTGTAGTGACAATGGCTATACGTGAATATAAGGATTTATGCAGGTAAGAAGAAAAATGAAGGTAACGCTTCTGTACCAACAAATGTAGTGATTAACCTATCAGAAAGCCTTTTGAATTCAGGGCGTACGATAGTAGCTGATAACTACTATACAAGCCTAGAGTTAGCTAATATTTTACTTGATAAGGAAACTCACTATATTGTGAGTGACGTTAAGATCAAATCGTCGTGGAAACCCAAAAGAAGTAAAAATTAAAAAATTGAAAAAAGGGGAAACGTTTGGGTTGGAAAACCAGAGACGCATCTGCTTTTTGAAGTAGAAGGATAAAAGAGATGTCTTGTTACTATCTACTTAACACACTACCGAACTAGAGCAATTCAGTGACGAAGTGGTGTTGTTCATAAACCCCTACGTTGCTCATAGCCCCTATGGAATACAATGAGGCGCATCTATACCCTTCTAATATCAGTGGCATACATTTTAATTTAAATTTAATTTCGTTATTACCGGTATTGAAACTTGCTTTTCACATTTCAAATTTCCCAATTTTAACAAATTTTATTTATGATATACTTGAATCTATATAGGTTTTGATTATTCTCTCTCTACTGATAATATATAAACTTTATTTAAGATCATTTTTCGGTGAACATTTTTCATTGAAAACTGCTGCATGTCTATGGCATGTCACACATTACTACAAAAACGAAGCATATCTTTTTCCTCTTTGATTTATTTACAGGCTTGTCTAGGGATATTGTTGATGCTCAATAGACAAAAACTAATGTAAGTGACCACAATAAATAAAAATTTCACTATAAACGAAAACATCAACATTTTAAAAAATTTTTAACAAACACTATATTGTTTGGAAAACTGGTTAAATAATGGTTTGGAATATTTATAAATAAAATCATAAAAAATTAAGCTTTATTAAAAGTTATTGTTTGACAGAATAAATATAGGCTTATGATGTTTATTTTTTATTATTTTGTTATATCAGAAGCACGAAATACGAATGGCGAACGGATCCAGTTAACATGGTAGTAGCAGCAACAACACCTTGTATAGTACCTAAAACAACAGCGTTGTTGAGATTTGGATGAAGCTGGTTGTTGTTCCTCATTGACAAACGTCTATTAATGGTTGGCATTGAGAACACTGCTGCTACCCCTGGACATAAGCGTAATATAAAGAAAATTAAAATAAACTAAAAATAATAGATATACTTATAAGTAAAAGCTACAATAAAAAAAGCAAAAATAAAAAGTATGGTACAATAGTCAAGAAAATGTGTGTTGCGAAGAAGGTATTATAGAAATAACAGAAATTGAAATTTAACAAATTAGAAAACAAAAACTGCAAAAAAATAGAACTAATAATGGTATGTATAATGCTATCCAGTGAAAACTGAAAATTTGGATTACGAAACTTTTATACCTATTATTTTAAAAAACAGATATAGCTCTTGTAGTTTCTAAACTTCATTGTTCAGTGAAAATTGTATTTAAAGAAGACAATTTGTTATGCTATGTGGTCTGAAAAGTAACCTCCTTCGCCAATTAATGCGCTGCGATCTCAAAACACCGTTACGTCCGGAAAGTATGACATTTTTTAGGTATACATGTCAAATTTTAGCGCGATGCAGCCAATAGTATATTTTTGACAACTGCATAAACTTGACGTGTTTGGAGAAATGAGGTATATGAATAAAAACGATTTTCGATGAAATAAACTTAAAGCTGGATACATATTAGGGAAATAATGCTCCTTCAGACAACAAAACAACGTACTAGATGGCCTACCGATGTAGTTACACTGGCAAATGTAAAGACAGCGCATAAAATGGTTTAAGCTAATCGTAAAGTTAAGGTGCGTGAATTGAAAGAAGCCACAAGAATTAGTAAAGAGCGTACTAGTCATATTGTAAACGAAGTTTTGAATATAAAAAGTTATCCTTTTGATGGGTGCAGATTTGCTGACGATTGACCAAAAACATGATCGTGTAAGCACTACTTAGTAGTGTCTGGTTCTCATGAAGCATAATCTACTATAAAGTGCACTAATATACACCAGAGAACAGAATAAACGGACTACAATGGACAATAACTGGCAAAAGTGCCCCGAAGCGACCAAGAACGGCTCAAAGCGTCGGAAAGGTTATGGCCATTATATTTTGGGATTACAAAGGTAGGATTTTAATTGACTATATTGAAAAGGATGAAATTATTAATAGTCAATATTATTGTGCACTATGAGACAAATCAAAGAAAAAACTTAGTGAAAAACGGCTCCATATGCAGAAAAAAGAGTTGTTTTTCAATGCAATGGCTCACAATAGCGTTATGACTGTGGCAAAAATTAATAAGTTGTGTTTCGAATTGTTTTCTCATCCTGCTTATTCTCCTAATTTGGCCTCCTAAGGAGGTTACTTTTTAGACCACCTAATATTAGCGAACTATGATTAACTCTTCCAAAGAAAAAGAACTTAAAACTTCAACTTAAACACAAAGTTAAACAAAATAATCACAAATTAGATATATTTTATATCCTTTATTATTTCGTGGTTTTCCGTATTTCGCAACCATCACCTCATTTATTTTGATATGTTTGTCGCTTATTATCTAACACACTTTTGGTTGACTTTGAAGAGATAGCGCAATATGTATCTGGTTTCTTCCGAATGCGTTCTAACTTAGCAGGTGACAAGTTCGCCAAGTCTCACTATTTGACCTAATAGTATACTCAGATGCAAAAAAAACGCAACGGAGAAAATTTTGGTCAAATTCAAAGTGTTTCAGGTTTTTTTTTAGCTATATATTAATGATTTTTGTAGCACACTTTGTAAAAATTTATAAATTTTAATTTGGTATAGTGAGCTTTTTAATAAAATTTTGTATTTGACTTATTATACGGGGTTAATCGAAAGGTGGTTTTTTATCCTAATTTTGAAACATCCTGTAAAATAATTCCGTTAATGGATTTTTATTAAATCTTGTTTTTCGGTTGCAACCATATCTTCTAAGTATCATGTTTTTTGTTTCATGTAAAAATATGGATTGGTTCATTTTTAGGAGCGAAATAACTTTGCCACCCACAATTTACGACTTTTCCTATTATTACCATTTTCTTTTGTATTCATTTGTAATACGACGATGGGGGTTTTGGTGACTGATATCGAAGGAATGTCACATCAACATCCCAGAAGCAGTGTATTTAAATAATGATTAAAAGCAACGACATGATCTTGGTTTTAATGAACAATGATAACAATAACAAAACATAAAAAAAAATAACTTAAATGTAACTTAACCTAAGTACGCAAATAACAAAGAATAACTACTAAAAAATAACTTATGACTTTGTATTGCCTCCCCTTGCCTCTATAACTGTCTGTACACGTCGGCTCGTGCTGTCTATGAGGTTGTGAATATCATATTGCTGGATATTTTGCCATTCCTCTTCTAGAGCCAAACAAAATACGTTAATTGAGGCTGGTGCGACTTTGCGCCCTCTAATATTTTTACCAAGAATGTCTGAAATGTGCTCTATTGGGTTCAGATCTGGCGAGCACGCTGGCCAGTTTATTTTATTAATACCAACTTCCTGTAAATATTGCGTGACACACATTGCAGAGTAGTGTCGCGCATTATCTTGCATTAATAGAAAATCATCGCCGATATATTGAGAAAAGCATGCTACGTGATTCACTCAAATTTCCTCAACATACCTGTGTGCAGTCAACGAACCATCAATTAATACCAATTGTGCGCCTCTAGAAATATTCCTGCCCAGATCATCACCGAACCCACTCCATGGCTAACGCGAGGACTGAAAGCGCACTCGGCAAATCTCTCTCCAGTTCGACGCCATACTTGTTTTCTCCCATCTAATGAGAGAATACAGTATCTCAACTCACCCTTAAAAAGAACATTACTCCATTGCCCTAAATTCTAATGTAAATATTCCCTGGAAAACTGTAATATAACCACTCTGTGCCGTGTAAGTAATTTGGGCCCAGTTGTTGGTCTGCAACTTTACAAACCAAATTTATGTAATCTTCGACGAGCTGTAAATACACTTACATTATTGCCTTGAACCTCTTGAGGCTTCGCAGCCCAAGAAGCTCTAGGCGAAGAAACCAGAACAGTCCACAGATCAGCGGAAAAAATCACTTGGAATACACAGCTTGAAGAGCAAAGAAATAAGAAACAGGAAGCGTACAAAAGATGGCTGAACACTAAGAATCTTAAAGATAAAGAAATATACAAAGAACAGCAAAGAATATTTAAAGATATGACAAGGAACAACAAAAATGAAACATGGGATGCAAAATGTAAAGAAGTTGACTGTTACATCGGAGGAGATATTTATAATACTGACTCACCTCAATGAATACGAGTACAAGGTGAATATGTAAACATGGAAGAAGAACAAATACAACAAGCGCTTAAATCGATAAAGAATAACAAAGCATCCGGGCCGGAGAACATACCAGCAGAACTTCTAAAAAACGGAACACCAAAACTAATAAGCTATCTTAAAGTGCTATTCACAAGATACTTAAATGGGGAAGAAATCCCGAATAGTTGGAAAGAAGCATGGATTACTCCAATTCACAAAAACGGTCCAAAAGATATTTGCGGAAACTACAGATGTATCTCTGTCACCAGTACCTTTAGCAGGTTGTTTGGTAAAATCTTAAAAAACATGATTGAGAAAGAATACGAACCTCATGAAATTGAACAGCAAGCAGGATTTAGAGCTGGAAGATCTTGCGTAGACCACATATTTACCCTAACACAACTGAATGAAAAGAAAGTTGCAAGAAACCAGGAAATACATCTTTTATTTGTGGATCTCACAAAAGCATATGACACGATTCCTGTGAGAAAGCTGTGGCAGTCTCTTGAACGATCTTTATTAAATAGCACGATCATCGCCGCAGTCAAAAAATTATATAATAAAGCATCATCAAAAATCAAACTAAACAACACCTTAACAGAAGAATTTCCAGTAACAAAAGGCTTACGACAAGGATGCTGCCTCTCTCCAATACTATTTAAGATCTATTTGAATGAAGCACTAAAACACTGGAGAAGATCATGTTCAGGAATGGGGATCCAACTTGACGACGATACAACATTATACACTCTACATTTTGTGGACGACCAAGTAGTAGTGGCAGCAGACAAGGAAGATTTAGAATTCATGACGAGACGGTTGTTTAAAACATATGAAGAATGGGGCCTCTCTGTAAATAGAAACAAAACGCAATACTTATGCCTCGGGAATGAAGTAGAAGATCTAATGGTCAACGAACATGAAACAATCAAGAACTGTGAGGAATATATATATTTGGGAACAACAATCAACAAGAGTGGGCGCACCGAAAAAGAGATAGAGCAAAGAATCGTGAAAGGAAAAAGGGTGATAGGATGCCTAAACCCGATACTATGGTCAAAAGAACTATCAAATCAAAGAAAGCATCTCCTCTTTAACTCCATCTTTAAAAGTATAGAGCTCTATGGATGCGAAACATGGCAACTTACTAAATCCCTTGAGCGACGCCTACTTGCATTGGAAATGGACTTCTGGAGAAGATCAGCTAGAAAATCAAGGCTTGATAGAATACAAAATGACCATATCGGAAATATAATGGGAGTCAAGTCAACCATCATTGACGAAATTCAAAGGAGACAACTGATCTGGTATGGTCATGTGAAAAGAATGGACGACAACAGGCTGCCAAACCAAATTTTAAAATGGACGCCAAGGGAAAGAAGGAAGAGAGGAAGGCCAAAAAAATCCTGGCTGGGCGGCATTCAGAAGGCAATGTCGGAAAGAAACCTTCACCCTGGCGAATGGAATGACCGACGTAGGTGGAAACTGGGAACCGGAAGGCGGAGAACGCTATAAAAAACCGGGAAAAAAAACCTCTTGAGGCTGATTTCTTGTTTGCATCGCTGTTAAATGATGATCCCGCAAAGGGTTGACTCATACAAAACGATCATCTAAAGCGGTAGTTTTGTACTTCCTGCCACTTCATGTTTTACGCTTGTTTGTTCCAGTTCGTATAAAACATTCTATTACCCTTTGGATGGTAGAGCGATTAGTGTGTAGTACTCTAGCCATATATTTCATAATCGGCGTTCGCACAATCTTCGACACTAACAACCATGATCAATCATAGGTAAACAAAATGTAAATGTCAATATGACATAATGATAACAGTCACCAAAGCCACCTCCTCGTATTACCAAATACTCTAAAATAATTATAATTAAAAAAGTCCTAAATTGTGGGTGGCAAATTCATTTGGCTCTGAAAAATGAACCAATGCATATTTTGACATAAGACAAAAAACACAAGACTAAGGAGACATGGTTGCAAACGAAAAATAAGGTTTTACGAAAATTTGCACACTCAATTATTCCACAAGATGTTTCAAAGTTAGGATAATAAAACCACGTTTTAATTAACCCCGTACAATAAGTCAAATATGAAATTTTATCAAAAAACTGATTATACCAAATTAAAATTTATAAATTTATACACATTGTGGTAAAAAAATCATCAAAATAGGGCTAAACATAAAAAATTGAAATACTTTGAATTTGACCAAAATTTTCTCCGTTGCATTTTTTGCATCTGAGTGTACTTCAATCAATCAATATCAATCATCGTCAGAGTTTTTCAGACGCATTTTATATACATATATTAGCTTTATGTAAAAACAACATCGCAGATGCTATTCTAAGATCCATTGGTTATCTAAAATTAATCGAATATTTTTCAGTTTGTTCCTTAATTTGATTTAAAAAGGACTGTTTGTTTCTTATACAATGTAATTAACATTGTGTAAAAACAAATGACGAAATCTGGGAAGTGTGTTTTATACTACCTTTTAGGCTTCCCGTCTACTGAACCCGAAAAGATGCGAACTGCGAAGGTGCGAATTCGGACACAGGTCCTTATAACGAAATCGTGTTCGATTTCGTTATAAGGACCTCCTGAGAGAGAAGAAGAGATGAGAATCTCCTTCGATTCATTGACGTGTCAGGCAATATAGACGAAGTAGAGAAGTGTCGGTAAATTCTTTTTACGCAAAAAACAACGAGTTTGGGGAATTTGCCTATTTGTGGTACGATGTACCAAATCGACGATGACCACCACTTCTCATATTGTCGAATAAAAAAGGATACATTCCAATACATTCTTAACAAATTCATGCTAAGCTTGAAAAATTAACCGCTCACAGTCCATTGCGTCAATCTCGCGTGATCCAAGTTTCGCACTATTTCGCAGTTAGATCCCAACATGTTGGGATCGGACGCGGAATCGTCCGAATTCAGACGAAAACGTACGAACGGTACGGGCCCAATGCATGGGCCCAATGCACGCGCTCCTCTTCAAACCTCGTGTTTAGATCTTTCGTCCGTCTTCGATCGAATTCGGATGAATTGATTTCGCAGCTTTCCGGATCCAGTGGACGGGAGGCCTTATCCTTGTAAATTTTAATTATTTTATATAGAAGTCAACTTAGATCATATAAGACTTAATGAATCTTCTCATTGAGGTTTTGGCTGATACAGAATATACATAAATTTTAGTTTGTTTAAAAAAATGTAGCTTATTGTTGTAGAACGACAAGTGCAACTTTTCATAGAAGCAGTTTAACATTGCTAAAAAACATATAAGAAAAATTTTATATTACATATATTTAAAAGTGTTTTAAAACATATTTTAAATTGTTCAAAGATCAAATAAATGTCGAGCTTACTTTCATCATCGGGGTTCAGTTCTGGCACTCTGGTTTCAATTTCTGATGTTGACTTTTGTCTTCGCAGAAGCCTTGCTTTGGTTTGACATTTTGAGGCCTTGTCTAAGCAGTCCATGTGAACGTTCATCTTGCAGATTCGGCATTTTAGGCCTTGTCTGGTGTGACCTGCAATAAGAAAATTTGGTTTGTTGTCAAATATTTTGACGAAACATGAATAATGAAGCATGAATAACTGAAGATTTTCTGTCTGGAAAACTGTTTTAAAAATGTTTAGGTAAAATATTTTATACATAAACATTTTTCTTGGTAAATGTGTAAATGTAATCATGGAAGACGGTCACAATCAATTCTATCGATCAAATAGAACAATTATTATGAGGTAACCAAATTTTCAATGACCTTACACAACTTAGTTGAGTAGTTTTAAAGCATTAGATAAACAAAATGGATCAACAAAATATAAGCCCACTACATTGTTATATTTATCAATTTTCTCTATAACTTAGCTTATGCCATTACCATTACCATATGTTTTTTCCTTTGGTTAATTACCCAAGAAAAGTTTCCTAGCAGTATTCAGATCCCAACCAGGAAGTTTCCCATTGTAAGCTTCCTAATTTAGAACTAATTTCCATCATTAAATGCCAAACAAGTTTCGGTAAAAGTTTTAGATGAATTTAGAGAATGAATCGTAAGTTAAACTTTCTAATTACTATGTAAATACACGAGAAGATTCAATCTTTGAGAGAAAATTACCTTCCTGAAACTTACACAACTAAAATTGATTTTTCCTTTTATAAAACTAGTAATGCAGTCATTTTAAAATATTTATTTTTTAAAAATTCCGATTAAGAAAAGAAGTAAATGTTGTTGTGTTTTAACTATCAATAGTGATGCCTCACTGAAACTTATTTGTAGTGTTATTAATTCTGAATAAGTAAAGTATCAAAATTCTTATAAATAAGATAAAAATAATCTAATATTGATAAATTTAAAACACAATTTTAAAGAAAATAAGATAGTTAACAAGTCAGTTGGCTGGTGACTACTGTCAGACACACGTGGGCTGTGTTTTGAGTATGTAATTTTTTCAACCTTTTAAATGCAGCTTCAACAATCTAAAATCTTATACTGCTTTGTTAAGGGATTTTAAGCAAGTACTTAAGTTTTCACTGATGATGGTCTGATAGGTCTAAAACGTTTGTAAAAATTTTAGCCTGTTTAGATCTCTCAATATTTTATTATTTTTTAACAACTATACCAATTAAGTTGAAAGTTACCTGTGACCTAGGTATTTATAGGCCATTATCTCGCATATGAATTGTGTTCCTACGCATATACTTCGCTGACTACAAGATTTGTTATCATTTCGGCTTTAGATATATTTATTTTCAATCCCCCTTCTACTGAGGAAAGGTAGAGCTGATTTAAAAGTTCTTTGGGCTCATCTATCCTAGCAGCTAGTTGCACAATATCATATGAAAACCTTAGGTTGCTAAGCTTTTCTGCATTTATATTTATGCCCTTGTCGGTCAGTTGCAGTTGTATTTAAAAAAACCCAGTGAACAATTTCGATGATATGGTGTTCCCCTAACGTACTCCAACGTTTTATCGGGAATTTCCAAGTTTGACGATCACCCACTCTAACACTAGCTGATGCGTTTTGGTATATGCAATTAATTATATTTAAATACCAATAGTCAATTCGGCATTCTACTAAGACTTCCAACATCTTTTGTTGATTTATGGTGCCTTTTCATAATCCACAAATATTGAAGCTAGCGGCTTATTATATTCAACTTGTAACAATACTATTCGGGGGATATTAACACTTAATAAGTAAAGCTCGGATTATAGGCAAAATGCCTTTTTTGCCTATTATAATTGTTTTTTGCACTTTTTGCATTTTTTCGTAAATTCCGCCTATTTGTGCCTTTTTTAAAATTTCATGGTACTACCCATGATATTATTTTATTACTAAACCATTCTATAATAAAATTTTGGGTCAATAATAAAATCCACAAGGAAACTAAGTTCCTGTGTTTGGCTGTATACCATATATTAAAAATTTTGAATAAAATCCTTTGTATAAAAAGGTATATAAAAAACCCAGTTGGGCTATGTTAAATTGGCAAAACGTTTTCGGAATAAGTATTCCATCATCAGTACCAAGTTAATACATGGATGTAGCCACTAAATATGGGGTTACAAACCCTTTAAAAATTGCTAATTGAAATTTAGTTTACATAATGTCTGTTTTACAATTTAGATGGTAAAGTTACCGTTGGATTGGTAACATGGCGACATATGACTCTGCAATAAGTTGCAAGTCCTGAGACGGTATGTCTACGAGGACTTCAATAAAGCAACTTGCTCAGTTGCTTTATTGAAGTTCTCGTAGACATACCGTCTCAGGACTTGCAACTTATTGCAGAGTCATATGTCGCCATGTTACCAATCCAACGGTAACTTTACCATCTAAATTGTAAAACAGACATTATGTAAACTAAATTTCAATTAGCAATTTTTAAAGGGTTTGTAACCCCATATTTAGTGGCTACATCCATGTATTAACTTGGTACTGATGATGGAATACTTATTCCGAAAACGTTTTGCCAATTTAACATAGCCCAACTGGGTTTTTTATATACCTTTTTATACAAAGGATTTTATTCAAAATTTTTAATAATAAAATATCAATGGTTTGTTTATATAACAGATTTCTAGGAAAATGTACCTGATCGAGACTTGAGGGTTAACTATTTGGAAATCCCTAAGCTTTATTAGTTTATTATCAGTTGTACAGTCGGTTACTGTATCAGAGTTTAGTCACAAATTGCTATATCCTAGTTTAGTTTTGTTGCGTATACCGAAAAGCAAAGAACACGTTTTAAAACGTTTTAGACATTTGTGTGAAAAGTGTGTGATCGCACCTTATTCGGAACTTTCTCTAGAAGGACATGGAGGATTTTGTAAACCATGCGGCAAATCGGTAAGTTTTATTTTTTCTCTTTTTTTCTCGTCCCACAACATAACTAAATTCTAAAGCGGTTTTAGAATTCTAATTATTTTTTTTTTAATTCTCAGATTTCAAGTAGAAAAAAGTACTTTATTGACCAGCATTGTGGAACCCCACTTCATAAACGTAATTTGGAAAAATTAAATTCCTCTAAGTTAGCCCAAATATCTCTGCGGGATAGTTTAAGCAGTTCAAAAGAAAAAAGGAGGAAGACGCATTTAAATTTGATTTATGCCAAATGATGATTGCATCCAACATTCCTCTTTATAAAGTTAATAACCCTAGTTTTAAATGCTTTTTTGAAAAATATCTTAATAAATCCTTACCGGACAAGAGTACATTGAGAAAACATACTGTGGAAAAATGTTATGTTGAATGTATTTCAAAAATTAAGCGGGAGTTAGAGGGCAATTTTTTGTATATTATCGTGGATGAAACGACAGATGTATGCGGCAGGTATATAGCTAATTTAATGATTGGAATTTTGAACGAAAACTTTGAGAGAAAACCTTATTTAGTTGCCGTTAAAGAATTGGAAAAAAACAAACAATTTAACAATAAGTCGATTTATACAAGATAGTTTAACAAACCTCTTTTTACCCAACGCTATACAAGTGAATAAAATAGTTTTAATGCTTTCAGATGCTGCGGCATATATGTTAAAAGCTGCTGTTAATTTAAAGATTTTTAGAATGCAAATTCTGCAAATAGAATTGCTAAAGAAATAAGAAATCTGTTTTCGTTGGTAAATAATTTTATAAATTTTATGAAAAAAGTTTTTGTAAAGGCTCCGTTGAGAGTGCAAATATATAAAGAAAGACTTCCCGGTGTCCCTTTGTCGCCTAAACCAGTAATTACAAGGTGAGGA
Source organism: Diabrotica undecimpunctata (assembly GCF_040954645.1). Lineage (NCBI taxonomy): Eukaryota > Metazoa > Arthropoda > Insecta > Coleoptera > Chrysomelidae > Diabrotica > Diabrotica undecimpunctata. The sequence goes on from NC_092805.1 coordinate 12,051,670, forward strand.
ACCTGGCTCGAAGCAGTTTTTTTTTACTTTGAACACTGTAATGAAATAGAATTAGTTATGTCAGAATTTGATGATATTTTCATAATAAGCCATTCGAGAAGCAAAAAACATATTAAAAAATCCCAAATTGAAACAGAAACTCGCTTATATCAATGACAATTATAAATTAATAGTTACCACAATTACCTTATTAGAAAAACAAGAGATAAATTTATGTGAGTCAGTAAAATTAATAGATAATTTAAAGACGAAAAAAAAAATGAAATATGTTTTCGACAAGAATGAAGGTTTTTCGTTTTTATCTAATGTTGCTAAAGTTTTGAATGGGACATTTTCCGAGGAATTTTAAATTATGCCAGATTTATTATCCGCTCTGAAATATGCTCCAATTACATCTGTCAATGTCAAACGTTCGTTTTCAATGTACAAATTAATTTTAAGTGATCGAAGACATAGTTTTAAGACCGAAAATATTGGAAAACATTTAGTTGTTTCTATTAATGATAAAATTTTAAGTGGTTACAATGTTTAATTATTAATTTACAGTTATTTAGTTACTAGTTTATTTATACTAATGTTATGATTATGATGTGTAAATATACATGCCTTAAGTTAATATTACGTTAATTCACTTTGTACAATAAATAATAAGTTATATTCCTTTATTGCCTATATTTTGCCTGTTACTGTTAACTGTTAATATTCCTACCTTTTTTAATAAAAATCTTTACCTATATAGGCGCCTTTTTCTTCAATTGTTGTTGTCTATAAATCCGAGCTTTATTAATAAGACATGGGATATCAGCAGAATTAATTTGTTTGTTTATATACTTTTGGCACATAAAGGAGGTAAATTAATTGAAATAAAAAATAATTTGAAAAAGTAAAAAAAAAGTGGTGGGAACTATTTTCTCGTTATTTCTTAAAAAATATTTGTTGGTGGGAAAACAATTACCTTTGTGGAGTTTGTGAAACAATTTATTTAATAAAAAAATTAAAAAATTCATAAATGGGTAAGAAAACCAATTTAAGTCCCAAATACAGCAGTGTGAAATTATTTAAAACATTTTTTTTGGGTATAAAGCTACTTGACAATAACTATATATAATGTTAGTTCGTTTTTCTTCTTTTTTTTTGTTGAGCAAAATCTGCATCTTGTATAATTTTTTTGAACATCTGGTAAATGTGCTCCTACATTTCTCAGCCAAATTCGTCTGGAACACAAAAGTTTCCCGATTTTTTATTTTTAAATATCACAGGTCGAGATGCCTTTACTGTAAAGTCACCTATGAGAGTTCTTCCAAGGCGAAGCCTAAACGTCTTGTGGGAAGAATTTTTTGATCATGAATTCTTGTTTATATAATATACGCATTAATCACACTTGCATCTAAAAGAAAAAAGAAAATCTCATCCACCATTTTCTAGACTTCCTACTTATGGAATATGATGTCCTAAAGTGGCCAAAGTGATTAACACGTCCCATGTTTAGTGTATAATCTGCAATAACTTTTGTGTACATTATATATTTATTTGTCCCATCTCTTTGTGTACGTTTTATCATGGGTACTTCATGTGGTAGATTGGCAGTAATAACCTCTAATTCTTTGGCCATCGAGATGGTTGATTGCCTAGCTGAAAACTATCGAGCTTTAAAAGCTAAGTGAGTTCTCACTGCAGAAGGCGAGTAGATCAAAGAGAATCACGCTACAAATAATTCGTTTGAGCAACAATTTGTTCTATTAGATCACAAGGGAAGAAATTTTCAAAATAAAATATTGGTTGGCTTTTATATGTGAATTGAACATTTGACTGCAAAACAGAATCAAATTTTGGTACTTCTGGAACATCTGTTTGATGTTGCATTGTTCAGTAAAATTAGTTAGCGGAACCACTGAACTCTGTTTTACCAAGACACTTCGATTTCCTTGTAGGTCATTATCAGATGTTCTTCCAGTTGTGAAATTTACATCAACAGATGTAGAAGGAACAGCTTTATCAGCTTCACCAAGCAATTGTTCAATTCTGCTATCAATCACATCTCTATGAGACTTACCGCAAATAGAAGTATATGAGTATGGTATAAATATGTCATCATCAGAGTCGATATCAACATCAGACCAATCTTCTTCTAAGGCAGCATGAAATTCACGTTCTGATAATCCCTTTCCTTAATTTATAATGCTAAAATATAATAGAAATTTTAAGGTTTCTGACGAATGATTTTTACGTTTTTTTATGCAATTGGACAAGGGAAATAATTTTTCCAACAACTTCAAAGACAAAAATCACTATCTTTTCATATATTTGTATAAAAAATTTGAATGTATTTAGTTCGCCCAAACAATATAATAAAATTACAATTACTTTGTACTTACCAGAATTTTTTTAGCCGATTCACCAAATAATTTGCTAAATTGTAATAAAAATCAACTTTTAGCGGCAAGAAATATCACAACCTATCAACATCTAATTGTCGATTGTCAACTAAAAATCAGATCCGTCGAATAACTGTCAAAACAGTTGGTGTATTTATCCATGAAACGAATACTTTATATCACGTTAATTAAGTATTTTTTTAGCTGCATCATGCTGTTCTCTTTAATCATTTTAGACAAATGCCTTTCAACCACCGGTAATATGTTAGGTAGTCCCATGAAGGGATAATGATCTTAACATCTATAATAGCATTTGTCGTTATAAACCTGAGAATTTTTGTTTGAGATTTTTAAAATTATAATCAACCTTCTCCAGCCAATACCAAACATATTAGCGTTTTTTTAAGTATGGTACAACATATTAAATTTTACATGTTACAACTCAGTAAAATCTTTCAAAGCTTTAACATTCAGGATCTTAATGTCAGTTTTAAAGGAAAAATATCTTCGTAAAAATAATAATACTTCCAACGTCCTAACTAACCTTTAGTTACTTTATTTACCAATTAAAGATAAAAATTCCCCACTTACCCCTTAGTACTTGAGAACAAACGTCGCAGGGGGTGATCTTCTTATACGTGTATTCCTGGAAATTGTGAGCATCTGGGTCCCCTTTTAACAGTTCTCTTGTAGCGGCTGCTCCATTTTTCCTACATAAAAAAATAAACAAATGAGTTTGGAAAGACAAGAAACTAAGACTGCTTTGATATTTTATGTTCGTCTTAAATTTAGTATATATTTCATTGGAATAAATTGATAAAAAATAATACCATTTCGTTTCGTGTTTTCTGTTTTCCTTTATTTTTTTTGAAATGTGTTTGACCACCACCAGATCTCTTTATTCATTAAATTCCTTCTAATTTATATAATTATACTGTTAAATTTATATTGTTAGTTTATTGATTTTAGTTTCAACATTTCTTATGTTTATCCATTCTTCTTTATTTCCATAAAACAGTTGTCAGTGTGTTTTCTTACTATTACTATTTTATCAATTAAGGCTTACCAACCTAAATATAATCGACAGCTCTTCTCTTTGTTGATCACCCTGTAAAAGCTATTAGAGGGAGTTAAACGACGCTCTTTAAAACAAGAACGTTTTAGCCTGTTTCTAAATAAAACAAACGGAACTCGAAAGAAAAGACGCCTTTAGGCTATATAAACCTATTTAGGTTCTTTTGCCGCTTTGGATGGGGTAAGAATTGAAGCATTTAGGATATTTGTTGGTATTGTTATCGATCACGTTATTTTTCAGGGAATTTAATTTTGCTCCATTTTGCGAGATCGGGGTCGCAACGATATTGAATAAAGCCAAGAAAAAAAGTTAATAGAAATAAAATCCGATCTTTTGATGGGTTTTAGGATTTTTTATATAAACACACAAAAATGAGGGATACACATCGTGTATTTGTTGTTTGTGACGAGTCACTCAAGATAAGCGTGGATTCCTTGCTGCTATTTTTATTTGATTTGCACATTTCCATCAAGTAGTTACCCTTTTTATGTAGATATTTATTTTACTAGTTATTAGACATCTCAAGGTTTTTAGTTGTGGTTTTTAGACTCGTTTTTTAAACAATAAATCTGTACAAAAAGTTTAAATTGTAATCTTATTGAAAACAAAATCTCCTAAATCAAAAAGGTTCCCAATTATGCCGATGGATCTAACCACATAAAGGAGTATAAATAAGGTAAGTAGGTCTAACACTAGACTACCAATCTTCTTTTTATTCTTTTTCTGCAGGTATATTGTCCTCTGCAGACATTGGCTATTAACATGGCAATTCTAATCTTACTTACGGCACTTCTGCCGAACCACTTCCGCAAATTTTGGACCTACCAGTGTCTATTTTTTACTGGGTAATGAATTGAGGTAGACGGTACTTATCGGTGTCTCATCTGCTGGTTCAGATGAATTACCAAGCGAGCTATTAAAGTTGGTCAACGAGAAAAACCTAGACATAATAGTAGAACTGTTCAACGCTATCTATACTACGGGAATCATCCCTAAAGAAATGTTGACATTAGCATTTGTGTGTTTGTCAAAGAAAGTGAATGCCAAAGAGTGCAGTGACTATCGAACCATTAGCTTAATGTCACATACCTTGAAAATTCTGTTGAAAATTATCCACGCCAGAATTCACTCTAAATTGGAGCTGGATATTAGTGACGAACAATATGGGTTTCGGAATGGTATGAGTACCAGAGAGGCACTATTCTTCTTCAACGTATTGACGCAGAGATGTTTGGATGTTAACCGTCCTCTTTACGTCTGTTTTATAGACTACAATAAAGCGTTTGATAAAGTAAAACATGATCGACTCATGGAAATTCTAAAAAGTAAAAACCTAGATGAAAGAGATTTAAGGCTAATAAGAAACCTTTATTGCAATCAGCGAGCAATAGTACGAATTGAAAAAGAGAGATCTGAAGAAATGGAAATAAAGAGAGGAGTCAGGCAAGGCTGCATACTATCACCTCTATTATTTAACGCTTGTTCTGAAGAGGTAATTCGAGAAACTCTGAAAGATGAAACAGTAGTTTACAAGACTCGGAAAGACTCATAAGTAAAATAGTAATATGTAGTAGGGAGTACGGACTCTCGCCCAATATCAAAAAGACGAAGTTTATGAAAATTTGTAAAAACAACCATGATCCTAACAAAATCTTGATAGTAGAGGGCCAGCAGATTGAAAGAGTAAAAAAGTACACTTACCTAGGAACACTTATAACAGAAAATAATGACTACACTGCAAAAATCAAAGTCAGAATCGAAAAAGCACGTTCTAATTTTATGAAAATGAAAAAGGTTCTATATGGCAAAGATTTAACATTAGCTCGATTAAAAAAATGTTACGTATACAGTGTACTATACTATGGAGTGGAATCATGGACCTGAAATCTAGACAAAATGAGACGACTTAATGCCTGTGAAGTGTGGACCTATAGAAGAATTATGGGGGTTTCCTGGGTAGATAGAGTTATGAACAATGAAGTACTGAGAAGAATAGGTAAAGAGAAGGAAGTTGAACTTACAATTAAAGAAAAAAGCTACAGTATCTCGGACATGTGATGCGGGGCGAGAAGTATGGCATCCTGCGGTTCATAATACAAGGAAAGATAGATGGCAGAAGAAGCATCGGAAGAAGACAAATTTCATGACTTATTAAGAACCTGAGAGAATGGTTTGGATGCAGCTCAAAACAACTATTTAGAGCTACTGCCTCAAAAATTTAAATAGCTATGATGATTGCCAACTCCCGTAGAGGAGATGGCACCTGAAGAAGAAGAAGATCGGTGTATCAATATGTGGGATAGCTATTCAAGTTTTCTTTGTTTCATTGTGCTCACGATAGGTTGGTGCCAAGATATAAGTACATAAAATTCTACCTGGTATTAATATGTTGCTTCTCTAAAACTGTCAAAGCAGTTGTTGCTTTTTGCTTATCAGCATTCAATTTGTGTTCCTAAAGTCAATCAGCACCGTTACTCCCTGCTGCAGTCTATATTTCAAGGTAAAGTCAAAGGTAAGCGGGGACCCGGTAGAAGGAGAATATCATGGCTGCGGAATTTAAGAACATGGTTTAAGAAAACCTCAACGAAGCTGTTTCGAGCCGCAGCGAGCAAGGTCATGATTGCCAATATGATTTCCAACATCCGAAACGGATAGGAACCAGAAGAAGAAGATACTGCGATAGCTTCAGCATTAAAGATTGTAAAATTGGGATTTAGTCGAAAAAGTTTTTCTCTAGTAGTTGATGGGATGTAGAAAGCACATCTAGTACCAAAAATAGACTTTAAGGCATTAGTATCTAAAGAACCTGATATACCTCCTAAATAGGTGCTTAAAATATTGAAACTGATAGCAGAATTTACATGGTACTTTGGTTGTATCACAGTAATGTTTTGCAAATAAAAATAGAAATGCTTGTAAATTAACGGAAATAGTATAACAAAAATTAAATTTTGCCAATTATCTGTGGATGAATGTAATAAGGAACTAAGAAAGACCAAACGAGAAGTGGAGAAGGCATTTCAAGGGATAGAACAGAATGCATAAAGTACAAAACTCAATCATCCTCAGATAAATGACCCTTCACCCGAAAGTTATTAAAGGTGAACTTGTATAGTAAAAATAGTCAAAATGGTGCACAGACCCTAAGAGTACTTTTCAGGATGCAATTTTCTAAGTCTGAATCTAAGTTATACTAATAGTCACAATAAAACAGACTGGACTGGAGACGATAACTTGGATTCTAGGAAAAGTTGGTGTCTAGAGGGTGGTAGATCAGGACACAACCAAATGAGCAATAAATTTATTTAAGCCATTTAAATTATCGGATCAGAACGGGATTTATCCAATATTTCTACACAAGGGAGCATGGAGATCTATAAGGTTGATTTTTATACTCAAAACTGGCAAATGAGAAACGAGAAATTTAGGTTCACGAGACCAATAAATTTGGTTGTACTGAAGAGTCCAGAAAAACTGCTCAGTTATTGAAATATTGGTATTTAAACTGCTCAATTATTAGTATTGGTTGAAAGTATGACATGTGAAGGATAAAATACATGAAGAGGTGATGCTGGTTGCATTTATAGATATAGATGGAGCATTTAAAACTCTTTTTACAAAAGAATTATAAGAGCAACTCGGCTGAAACGAATAGACAGAATATGCTGCAGATGGGTATACTAAAAGCTAAACATATGCAATTTTATTGGTGGATACAGTGTCAATACAGATAACTAGAGACTATCTAAAAGGTCTTATCAAATTTTTTGTGAAATCTATCCACAGATGGGTTGATAACCAGACTCAATAATAACACACGTCTCCTAAGCATATATCCACAGTTCATGACGAATTTGGACGCACTGAGGAGATATAATTCAATAAGAGTTGACTGTATTTGTAGTGTGATTTTCAAACTTAGATCTCAATATAAGCTCCTAGAAGTTCAGTAATAAAAATTTACCAGTAGAAGTAATTAAGAAGGATAAGGTTTTCTAATACTAATTGAGGTTTCACATATCAAAATCTGATGAGCAAATTAGAGTAAACTTGAAGTAACACTATACTCGAGGCTTACTTCAAATTAGTAGATTGAAAGTATAACAAAGATATCGGTTACTACTTTTATTGATAGAGTAATGAAGCATTACAGTAGCCACTGATGTGGGTGCAAGGTCATTGGGACTGCACAGCGACAAAGAGCAGTTGATTTAATTTGTAAAAATAGATCAGTTATAAAATACAAAGTGTCAAAAAAGATCGCATAAGATTTTAGATGCAAACATAATATAATTTTCACTGGGAAAGCAAACTTGGTCAAGCTCATAGCAAAATTTGTATTAAACAGGAATAACGTATTATATAAAACAAGCCACATTTGGCATTTGTGGACCGGCGTATGACTCTGTAACAAGGTCAGAACTATGGGAGAGAATGTACAAATTAGAAATACAGACGGAACTCATAGAAGCTACAAAAGCTCTGTATAAAAAAATAAAGTGTCCATTAAAATGGGAACATGAATCATATGAGACTTTACCACAACAAAAGGGCTCCTGCAGGGTTGTTCTACATCTCCAGTCCTATTCAAAATACACTTAAAGAAAGCCTTGACTACATGGAAAATGCGAAGGCATGGGAGTACCGGTACAGAACGAATACCTATATACGTTAAGCTTTGCAGCCGATCAAGTAGTGATTGCACAAGACCAAAACGACCTCAGCTACATAATGAAGAAACTACAAGAAGAATATACCAAGGCTAGCCTAGATATTAACCTCGCGAAAATAGAGTACCTATCTATAAGTGAAGAAGACATAGAAGATCTACAGATTGATGACAACGTAACAATCAAAGGAAAGGATAAATTCAAAGGCAACAACAGAGGAAGAAATTACACAAAGATTGGGACAAACAAGAACAGCAATCCGACAACTTAACTCAGTATGGTGGGATAGACACCTAAATATGAAGACAAAAACACAGATGTATAAAACATTAGTGCGAAGTATTATGACATATGGGGCTGAAAATTGGATCATAATCAAGAAAACTAATAGAGCAATAAAGATTCCATGCTACGCAGATGACGCAGTAATAATATTAAATAATGAAGATGACCAACAACGAATGGTTCACGCTTTGGAAGCCAACGCAGAAAAATTTAAGCTGAAAATATTAGCACCAAAAACATAGTCCGTCGTTATTGCTAGGGAGCCAGTGAGATGCAAAATTGTAATAAACTAAGAAATAATAGAACAAGTATCGAAATTCAAATATCTGGAAACGCAAACGCAAACTATGGTTTGATAGCGTACATGAAGATCTCAGAAAAAAAAATGAATTGATGGTTAGGAAGAAAGAGCTACAAACAGGGATGAATGGAGGAGAATAGTAGGCCAATTTAGTAGGCAAGAATTTAGATGACTACACAAACATATGGTATCCATCCACTAGATATGTAAAAGCTGAGAAAGAATCCTAGAGTTATGAAATAGGTGTCATATATAGGAGTTTTTAAAAACTGTTAAACAAAACAGTTAGATATAAGAAAACAGAATATTCCAAGTTCCTTTTACCAAGTCCAAAATTGAACTTTTAAATCGTAAACAATACAGGAAAGTTTATTGCAGAAAAAGTAAAAGATTGATTTTTATTACGATGTAGAAGGACTATATTTGGAAGTTGCTGTTTGGTTACAATAATTGGTTGACACACAACCAGTTTTACACAACTAAATACGTTTAGATTCAGGAAATGCAAAAAGTATACTAGATGACTAATATTTTATTCGAAACATTTCTTTCCAATTGAAATTGGGTTTCTCTACCCTCCCTTTCAGCCTGAATTGTCTTTTGTATTTATCCTACTTTTACGTTTAAGTTACTGTCATCCGTTTTAAGCTATTTTTGTTCCTAATTAGATTCTAACCCAAAGAACTGGAGCGATTTTTGTAAAAATGAAGAATTTACTGTGTAGCAAAGATTTTAACTTGCAACTCAAAAGATGGCGAATATTATGTGTTTTTTTATTCAATTTCATGTATCTTTACTTTGTTCTGTTATACATAGCCGAGGTGTAGACCATTTTGGAAGCCATGGAGAAGAGAATACTACAGGCATTCGAAGTATGGATATACTGAGCAATTCTCAAAATTCCATGGACCGCAAGAGTTACCAATGAAGAACAATGAGTTCAACCTGGCCTACCGATATCACCAACACGTCGAAAACTACAATATTTTGCACACATCGTGCACGTTGGAAAACTAAAAATTTAAGACATGTGCCTTAAAACAATTATTTAATAATTATTTTATACACGTAACTTTAATTTTGATATTAAATGATTATTAATTTTAAGACAAACATAAATTACTTTGACAAGCAATTAAGTTATTCATTCTTAACAACAAATGGATAATTAAGTTCTAGTAGATCAGCTTTTTATGTTGCTTTGTAACATATTATAAACATTGTTGGAGACACAATGAACAAATTGTGTCGTGTTTATATAAGTATTTATTTAACCATTTATTAACACCATTTAATGCGGGCATTAACAACATACATACGCTTTTTTTACAATTATGAAACTTATTACTAAGCATGCACAAAAATATCCTAAGAAAGCTTATTCACAGGTCGCATAAAAAAATTGTAATGCACAAAATTATTTAAAACAGTTTGACGTATGCACATAGGTACGTCAAGTGTTTAGAATAATTTTACATGTTTCTGGACAAAAATACATAGGTAATATATACAGTATGATGCAAATGTATGGAATAAATTCATTATTTCAGAAACAGACGACTTTTAAAAAAAAATCTTAAAACACGTCAATTTTAATTTTTGAATGACCATCAACTGACATATATGTGTTGGACATTACGTCATCAGTGTCGGCGTAATGGCGTAATCCACGATTTTTTTAAATACAAAACGAGGTCACGCGACAGCTCATTTAAAAGGTCTACAGTCTAATTTATTTCTACAGGGTTCACCAAAATTATGGTAACATGGAATTACAATAAATATTCATTCCTTGAACTAAAATACACTAAGGAACGCCACTGGGATTAAAACAAAATAGTGTTTTTCGCAGCTTCCGAAAAGACAATACATTGATAATAAACGTATATAAAAAAATAAAAAGTATTCCAAGTAATTTTTCAAAAATATTTAAATTAATATTGTCATTGACTCGTCTTTGTTTGTCAATGATCTGTGAATCTGTCAAATAATAGACGTCAAATTTTTACTATTCGAGTTTATTGCCGACAATAATAACAGCATTTACAAAAATGAAACTAACAGAAACAGAACGAATCGAGATTTTAATCATGATTGGTTATGGAGATAGAGCGAGGACTCGAGCAGAAGTTCGTAATTTATTTAATGGTAAATACCCCAATCGCGAACCAATTACTCAATCAAAAGTAAGTAAAATAAAAAAAAAAATTAGAAAAACGGGCGATGTTAAAGATCTTCCCAGAAGAGGTAGAAAATCAATGTCCGAAGCCAAGAAACTGGACGTTGTACTGGCGTTTCAAGAAAATCACCATACCAGTTCTAGGCAGATCGCTCTAGATAAGAATGTCTACCAATCAACTGTTGTAAAAGTGCTAAAAAAGGAGAAGTAGCATCCATACAAAGTACATCTGGTCTAGAAGCTATTAAAAGATGACTTATATAGAAATGTAAACGAATCGAATTCTGCGAAACCGTTATGGAAAAATGTAACAGAGATCAGGGTTTCATACAAAAGGTACTTTTTTCTGATAAAACGTCTTTTATGCTGAACAGTCACGTAAATCGCCAGACATATCAATACTAGGCAAGTGAAAATCCACAATTGGATGGAAGAGTATAGGACACAATATCCCGAGAAGGTGAATGTTTTGGGCCGGCATTATAAACAATCAAATTGTAGGGCCATATTTTTTTGAGGAAAACTTAACTGCTTCTCGTTATCTAGAATTTCTTCAGAATTATCTGTTGCCATAGCTGAATCAGCTATTACCAAATAGAAATGATTTGTGGTACCAACATGATGGGGCTCCTCCACACTACGGCATTGAGGTACAAAATGGCCTTAATAGTTTTCCCAGGTAGGTGGATAGGTAAAAGGGGGCTCATCGAATGGCCACCAAGGTCTCCAGATTTGACTCCGTTAGACTTTTTTTGTAAGCAGAGTGCATCAAAATCGACCGAGTAATGTAGAAGGGTTGAAGGAGTGCACCAGAACGGAAATTGCACAAATAGCACCTTAAGTCAACGAAAACGTTAGGAAAGAATTGATTGCCCATCTTTTACATTATATTATTGCTGAAGGTCGTCAATGTGAACATTTGTTGTAATTTGATTGTATTTAAGTAAACATTTATTGTAAGTTAATTGTATTAATAAACCAACAGTTTTGGTTAACCCTGTAGAAATAAATATTCAAATGATTATATCATTGCAAAGGAGATAAGGAGACCTTTTAAATGAGCTGTCGCGTGACCTAGGTTTGTATTTAAAAAAATCGTCGATTACGTCATTACGCCGACACTCATGACGTAATGTCCAATACATATATAGCAGTTAATGGCCATTCAAAAATTAAAATTGACGTGTTTTAAGATTTTTTTTTTGTCGTCTGTTTCTGAAATAATGAATTTATTCCATACATTTGGATCATACTGTATATATTTACAATACATTGAAAAATACAATTTTAAAAAACTCACATATTCTGTTGTTTAAAAAATGAATAACTTAATTCAAAAAGTTTTAAAAAAATTGGTTGAACTAATCATAGAATATAAAACACAGTAAAAAGCAATACGTACTCTTTTCTATTCGTGGTGCACAGGGATATCATCTAGCAGTTGTGCAAATTATGTGAAATGAGTACAGTATATGACGTGTGTATGACGTTCGTGTATGAAAATTTTTAATGAGTGAAAATGTATATTTTGTTTTACGGTTTTAAAATTAGTGTTAAAATATGTTCAGATATTTCCAGGAAATATTATAAAATATAAAACAATAATACTAAATATTATGTTTATATGGAGTGAAGCCACAATTGATTGTAATGGAAATTACATTGTTAATAGCGTTTGATGTTTCGACCTCAACTCCGAAAACCGTTTTCAAAAACGATATTAAAAAAATTGTGCGAAAAATATAACCTACATACAAGTTGTCAAGGTTTCAAAACTGATTGTTGACTTACTTGGGCTCGATCCTGCAGGCAACAGCCTTCCTTTAGTCAACAAAAAAGGCCCGATATGACGGACGTGATCCGTTTGACCGTCAGACATGAGAATTCCTTAATCCGGGGAATCTCATGATGTACCTATATATTGTTATGGTTTAAATTTATTAAAATCTAATAAAAAATAAAATTCACCGACCGGTAAAGTTGTTTCACCCCATAACTAGGAATATTAGATGTGTAAGATTCAAATATTTGAATGAGTAATGGTTTTTCCAATTTAATAGAAAGTAGGCAGATAGGAAAATAGATATTTGTACGTTAATATTGTAGCGTCTTAAATTTTTTTAACTACGAAATATTTATATATTAAAAATTTTCTAATAACTCCTGGACTATATACATAAATCTGTTTGTCTTTATTTACATTCAAATCCCCCAAAGAAAAAATCGAGTTATGAAGTTAAAATAATCAATATAATATGTGTTATTTCTACGAATTTAAAAAAGTTGTTTTTGTCGTTGAAAACGATTTGTTTACATTCGAGTCCCCTAATATTTCGGTTGAAAAAGAGGTTCTTAGAAAAAATATTGCAAGTCAGGTATTCAATTTTTCTAAAACGTAATAAAGCTGGGAATATTTCAAGTTTGTTACGAACGAGTGTCGAGGGTTTTATGTTTGTTTTAAGTTTGTAGACACAACTGGTTTCGGAGACGTAAGGGAAATTTATTTGGCGTTGAATTTGTAAAATGTAACAGAAATAAGGGGTCAAGCAAGAGATTTCAAACGAGAAGGACGTTTGGCGGATTTTGAATCCATAGCCAATTCTTTGTGTGTAATGTTTTAAGACCGGTTAAGGTGATAATACTCTTTGCACAATGGCAGTTTAGAACAGAGTAATCATCATAAGATTTGTGCAGTACACCGGAACTGATGAAATTTTGAAAACGATTATATAGGATGTCCCACCAGCTTTGTTGTCGTTTGCCTGCTTGATCCAACTCCATCTACGTCAGATCTTCGTTCCTGAGTATGGAGAAATGGTTTCCTTTTTGTTCCAGTTGAGAGTTTTGTCCTTGCAGCTCCAATCCCAGAGATAGTAGCAAGTTTTTTTCCAAAGTTAAGTGGCAAAGTTTGTGAATTAAGGTAACAATTAACATTTTAATTTTTCCAATTTAAATAGACATTATTTTTGATAATTGATAATTGCTTTCATTAAAAGAATTTGTAATATTTGAAGTTTTATATTGTGTTAGAGGCGTGGCCAACAAAATGTCATAATTTATTCTGTCTTACAATGTTATGTTGACATATGACATTTTGGCTTAAATCTGCTGTTGTTGGAAAACAATTTTAATTTGATTATTATATAGAAAATATATTCCATATATAAGGTTAAATTTTAAGATATTTTCATAAACAAGGATATCCTTAATTTTTAATAATCTAATTTGGCCATATTAATAAATAACCTAGAAACCATTTCGAAAATTTTTGTAGCAATCTCCTTTGTAAACAGATAGACATGTAAGTTTTTTTGTTCTGTATTTTGCAACTATTTATATAATATATTTTTTGCGCCATTTGTATTTTTGATAACTGTTTGTGGTAAGACACAATAAATGTTAAATTTTGTTTCTCATCATTTGTTTCTTTTTTAACTAACCTTTTTTAAGTTTTCGTTTGAAAAAGATATGTTTCTTTATGTTTGATAATTATTTCCCTAGTTACAACTAGCTGTTGTAATGGTTATAATTAGGCACCTCGAAGTGGCGCTCTTTATAAATTACTAGAGGTGTTCCCTGTTTCGTTTTGTTTTTATTTGTTCCACGAGATTCATGACCCTTTATTTCATTGTGTAGTTACCCCAATCTGACACCCTTTTCGTTCACTTATCTACGACCCCAGCTCTCCAGCTAACCTCTGAGTGCCGTTCGCACATATAACGATTGTTTTGCTTGCCCTATCTTCGCCCCCATAGTTTCAGTCCCCAATTTTCTACCCCCATGATCTTACCCCGAGGTGGGCAAAATATATATCGTTACAATATATGAAAACAACACAGGAATTCTCATAAACGAATAATGTTAATAGCCCAAATCGTCTTTTGTTTACAAAGAAATTGGACAAAGAATTAAAAAGTTTTAGAAAGAAACAAAGAAAAGATCTTATTTATGTAAAATTTGGAAGTAAAATATACTTATATATACCAAGGTTATGTGATATTATAATAGCATTGAGCTTGTATTTGACAAGTCACAGAATTTGATTGGTCGAAAGGGATGGCGTGGTATGTAGGATGTGTGTGTCTGATTGGTGAAAAAGAGCAGGAGGGATTAAAGTGGACAACGAAAGTACATCCTGTAATAAACAAACAGGTGTAAAGTATATTTTGTACTAGTCGACTAAGTTTTGAGTTTGATCCAGGAGCTTTTGGAGAGACTGTTGCGGGGATAGGGTATGCGGGAGACGGTGACAAGCAGAGGAGATAGCAGGCGTTTGTAGAGCACCTGAGAGTACGAGCAAAAGGTGGGCAGATCACAGTTGTAAGAACAAAAGGAGCCAGTACAGAATTTTTGGAAATAGTTAGTAAAAAAATAGGAAAAATAATAATAATAACACATATACGTAAACACCTACGCATTTTCCGCACTTATTTGGGATTATTAAGTGGACTAAAACGGATGTAGAAACTGTTCAGCAAAAAGTACGAACACACCTCACAAAGACACAAAAACACCATCCTCGAAGTGCAGAAGAAAGAACGACATTACCGCGGTATTTAGGAGGACGAGAACGATTTCCGAAGTGGAAATTGAAACGTCAATAAACGTACTGTAACGTTCAATTGTGGCTTATTCCCATTTAAATAGTAATTACTTAAAAATGCCACAAGAAAATAGCTTCAGAACAATATTAAGAAACCGTTATGGGCCCAGCGTTATTCAAAATTTTCGGAGATTGGAAAGTCTATACAAGAAATTGGCACATTGTCAAAATTCAATAAAATTTTTACGAAGATGTAGAGACAACAACCTAATACCAAAGGGCTTGAAGTTACGTCCAGCATACTCAAGTAGAAGGTTGGAAAACATTATACATAGAGCCAGCTTGTCCATGATCCGCGAAAGGTTGGAGAACGATTTCCGAAGGGGAAATTGAAACGTCAATAAACGTACTGTAACCTTTAATTGTGGCTTATTCCCATTTAAATAGTAATTAGATCATAATTAATTTGGTTTTTAATATTTTATTCAGTAATTTCATTTCACAATAAACATAATCTTTTAATTCAGATATAAACAAATTAAAAGAAGTAATATTTCTTGAAGGAAAATTCTTTGTCTTGATTTAATTTGAATTGATAACCAACATTTTATTTGATAAACAACCTATTTGTGTATGTTATCATTTACTATAACGAAAATAAAAGGAACTTGCAAATTGTTTTACATTGTGAAATGTTCTATTATGGTAAATTGAATTTTAACAACTGGTGTTCAAAGCGGCAATAAAATAAATCCACCGAACAAAGGAAAGCTATCATTTACAACCGTCCTTCCTGTTTTAAAGAAGAAAAAAAACTACATACCTACATTCAGATGTTTCATTGTATCTCCGCCTTTGCCGATATTTAACAATGGAGGCAGGTATCAAAAGAAGTGCTATTGCCTCGCTATTCTATTTTTCAGACGAGTCGTTGGGCAAATGGAAAAGCTCCTATTTTCCCATTTTCTCGGTGTGTGACTCAAATTCTTAGCATTTGTTTCGCTCGATTTCTCAACAGGGGCGCATCTATGACGGTTATGGTGCCCGGTGGGACTGTTTGTACCTATTTAGGTCAGAAAATGAACCGGCTAAAATGTTTTTAATGTTTTTATGATTTATACTTCGGTTAAAGAAAAAAACTATGGAGTAAGCGCCACTATACATTACCCAATGGAACTGTATTGCAAGTAATAAAGTATATATTGTAAATTTTCATTATTTTTTTTACGATACTTATCCGTTCTGGATGTTGGCGATTAATAAGGCTATCCGTTTGCTTTGGTAGCTATTCGGAATAGTTCGGTTGTATTATATGACGTACCTAACCAGTTTCTTAAGTTTTGAAGCCAAAATATTCTTCTTCTCCCTGGTCTTCTTTTTACAAACACTCTGCTCTGAAGAACAGGGTTACAACAAGCCAAATCTTTATTCATTTCTCACAACATGACCCAGATATTCCAATTTGTGCTTTTTGATTATATAAATAATCTAGTATGTCCCACTCTAAGTTAAACCTCAGCAGTAGTTACACAATCTACTCACGAAATTCTTAAGATGCGTCAATAACACCACATCTATTAGGGTTTGAGCTTTCCTAACGAATTATTAATAAAGTACTGCTAAAAGTAATACATAAGAGAATATACGAAAGGCTAGAGGAGGATATTAGCCACACGCAGTTCGAATTCCGAAATGGAATGGGTACTCGAGAAGGACTATTTGCCATCAACATATTGATTCAGCGATGTCGGGATGTAAACTTGGACCTACACTTGTGCTTTGTTAACTACGAAAAAGCTGTCGATAAAGTAAGATATGAAAAACTAATATAAATACTTATGAACAAGCGCATTGACAATAAAATCATAAATATAGTGCAAACATTATATTGAAACCAAAGTACCATAGTTGGAATTGATGGGCAATACTCAGAAGAAATGAATATCTGTAGTGGAGTTAGACAGGGATGTGTTTTATCGCCACTTTTAGTTAACTTATATTACGATGAAATTTTCCAAAACACGCTCAATAATATCAAAGCGGAAGTTTTGAAAAATGAATTAACAACTTACAATATGCAGACGACACTGTGATCATAGCAACGAGTATAAAAGATCTACAATATCTTATCGAAAGCTTAAGTATGAATAGTGTTGAGATGGGAATTACTTCTTTAAGTTTCATCTTCTATCGAAGGTTGGAAATCATCATGGCTATGCGGACTCTGTTGACTGCCCCTCTAAAAAGTTCTGCACTACTGCATTCAAACCATTCCCTTAAGTTCTTAAGCCAGGATATTCTTCGTCTTCCCACATTTCGCTTTCCTCGGATTTTGCCTTGCATAATAAGTTGTAATAATGTGTATTTTTGCCCTCTCATCACATGTCCTAAGTACTCAAGTTTTCATCTTTTGATCTTCTTCTTCATGTGCCTTGTCCGTTCCGAACGTTGGCAATCAACATGGCTATTCTGACTTTGTTTACGGCAGATCTGAATAGTTCAGCAGATGACAATCCGAACCATTGCCGCAAGTTTTGGAGCCACGAGTGTCTTCTCCTCCCTGGACCCCTTCTGCTGTCTATTTTCCCTTGAACGATTAGTTGTAGTACTCTATATTTATTATGTCTCATAACGTGACCCAAGTATTCCAACTTTCTTTTCTTTATACTTATTCCTACCTCTCTCTCTTTACCTATCCGGCGTAGTACCTCTTCGTTGGTCACGTGCTCAGTCCAGGATATACGTAAAAAAAACGAAGTACATGCTAATTACAAAAAGACCACAAAATATACATCACCTGTTAACAATCAATGGTAACGTGATAGAACAAGTAGAAAAATATCAGTACGTGGGAACTTTGATCAATGAAACCAATGATCATACTGCAGAAATAAACAGGCGAATATAGATTGCCAGATCAGCATTTATACGGATGAAGCCACTTCTAACGTGCAAAAATCTAAATTTGAAGATCAGACTACGTACCATTCGCTGTTAGATATTTTCAATATTATTATATGGAGCTGAGACTTGGACAATAAAACAATGCAATTTAAAAAAAATCGAGGCTTTCGAACTCTGGTTAGACCGCAGAGTATTAAAAATATCATGGACTGATAGAATTACAAATAAAGAAGTACTGGAGAGGGTTGGTAAAGAAACAGAACTAATCACCACTTTACAAACCAGAAAACTGGAATACCTAGGCCACGTGATGAGGGGACCAAAATATGAAATTTTGAGACTTATAATACAGGGAAAGATTCAAGGAAAAAGATCTGTTGGCTAAAGGCAGAGCTTATGGTTGAAGAATGTACGTGATTGGTATCAATGCACATCGATTTATTTGTTTAGAGCAGCAAGTGCAAAAATAAAAATAGCCATTATGATTGCCAACCTCCGTAGGAAGACGGCACTCTAAGAAGAAGAACGAATTATTATAGTCCGTTAATAACATTTAAAATACATAACATCTGATGATAGCCATTTTGGTTTTAAGTAATAAAGTGACACTTTACGTTTACGAAAACCGATCTTGCTTCCCCCAGTGTTGTTTTATTCCAATGGAGTGGCATTAGCTGTTTGTGGGTACCAAGGTAGACGTTTACTGTTTCGATTCCTACTGTATTTTACTTTAACAACTCGAAGAAATTTCTTCTCTTAGTCTTCTTTCTAGATCAGTATTGTCCAGCTAGAATATTTGGTTTTCGCTTATTCTGAAATGAACTGCTTCTTATATACCACCGAATATTACACATATTTCTCAGATCTGTTCTAAAACTATTGTATTAATTTAATGTTGATCTTATTAGCGCTTCTCTGAAGCTATGTTCCATACATTCATAATGACAGAAAAGATTTATTTTTCACGTTGAGAAAGCCTATGAATAGCTGTTCTGATGAGCCCTATTAGGGCGAAATACGTATAAACTGATACATAGACACTTTGTACGTGAAATCAAATCTTTACTGTCCTTTTCATTTTATTCGGATCTACTCTGTATGAGTACAAGAAACCAATTCGCTAAGGATTTCTTCTTAGTTGAGGAGACATGTCGTGGAATGCAAATTTTAGATTCCCCATGTCTCTATTAACATCTTTATCAACGTCTGTTTTGCCTTGCAATTTTTAGAAGGCTCAGATTAAAGAAGAAATCTGAAATTGTGCTTCGAAACTATTTTACGGATTTATTTATTTTTAGATTAACTGTTTATTAAGCGATTGATAGTGTACAATGACAAACAAGAAGAGACTAGTTTCAACGCTGGTCTTTTCTATATTTTACTAGGTATGTGAAACATGGACAGTCAAAGAATCAGAAAGACGACGCATAAACGCTTTTGAAATGTGGACATGTCACGCGAATGTCTCGGTTCTAGATAAAATTAAACCAATTATCGTCTTTCTATTACTGTTTACACTAGAGTTTTAACTTTTTTTGAACATCCATCGAAGCGATCATCACAAAATGGAGCAGTTAGTGGTCCAATGAGGACCTTAGAGTCAACGCCAATGCAGCAGACCTTCGCAGTGATGGGCAAACATTACGAAAAAGCTTTCCAACAAACAGTATACTGAGACAGTACATGTAACAGATAACAGCGATCACTGGAGAAATATCACTAATGAAATCATCTGAGCTGCTGAAGCTCAATGATAAACCACAACACATCTGCTATGATAATAATGACTATAATGATGATTTTAGGATATTAGCTAGTTTAGAATTTGTCCCATTAATTTATTATAAAAACTTTTCCAACACAATCTCCTGTCTACATGTAAACTCCTCAGATATTTAGTGAATTCTGCAACAGACATATGTGTAAGATCTGTTTTAATTTGTTGATAACGATTTATTTTATGGGTTAAATTTGTATATTCCAATTTTGCTCATTAAATTCTTTATTTTTCTGTACAATATTTTGCAGCACTTCAAAAATGGTAGAGAGGAGATTAGAAATTTTTCGTTATACTATAAATAAACATATATTAAATTGTTGCAATTTGGAAATGACATTTAAAAAAAGGACTGTAGTAAAACAGTGTTTCCTTTACTGCCCTACCCCACCACTGTGATTAAAATGCTATCGAGTTGGTATGTCCTCCGGAGGCGTGTCAGCCGGGAGCTGACAGCCGAATTTGAATATTGGTCAAAATACTTGGGAATTCCAAGTTTGGCCAAATCCAAGTTTCTAATTGACTCGATGCAGGGAAATTCCACTTTTGCTACGTAAAACAAAGGATTTGTTTTACATAAAAGCAGGTAGATTTTCTCTTATCAGTCAGTCGAGCTTGCCTCTTCTACTGTAGACCTAGTTGGTGCTATTATTGTTCCAACTAAGTTATTGTTTTATTTCTGATTTCCTATATACCATTTTTATTTTAGCATTATTGTATATTCAGACCTTTTCAGGTTAGAATATTACATTGATCTATATTTGTTCATGTATTGATTGTTTGATATTTTATTTGATTATTTTGATTGTTTATTTTTCTTGTATTTTGTGTCTAAGTTGTTCTTCCGTAAGTTAAGAACACTTAGAAATATTTATCTTGCTTTTTCTATTTTATATTTTGATTTGTACTTTGTCTAAGTAGTTCTTTCCGGTAAGTCAAAGAACTCTTAGAAATATTATTTCTCTGAATATTTGACTTGGTATTTTAATTGTTTGTCTAAGCCGTTCTTTTCCAGTAAGTCAAAAGAACACTTGGAAATATTTTCATAATCATTGTTGCATTATTATTCCCGAAATTTTATATAAGATATTTTCTTCCTTAAGTTAAGAAAATACTTAATACATTTGTCTCTTTCATTTTCTATTTTATGCTAATTTGTTTCTTCCGTAAGTCAAGAAACACTTGGACATATTTCTATAATCTGTTTCATTTTTGCATTTCTCGTTTTATATTTTGAGTATTTTATTTTTCCACTCTAAGTCGTTTCTTCCGAAAGTCAAGAAACACTTAGAAATATTTCCATATTTTACTCTCACATTTACATATTTCATTTATCTATATTTCTGTCCTAAGTTGTTTCTTCCGTAAGTCAAGAAACACTTAGAAACATTTTTTTCTTTGCATTATATTTTTATACCATTTAATTTACTTGTTTACTAAGTTATTCCTTCCATAAGTCAAGGAATACTTAGATCATTTTTACCTATCTGTTTTCCATTTTTGCTGTTACTTTGTAACTATTCCTTGGAACCGTTACCTATAACAGATATTTGTCACTGGAACTGTTATTTATAACAGCGGGGGTATTTAACCTTTCTACCAGCACAAACCAAAGATGGTGAATACCCGATCCAATTCCGGGGATAGGAAGAAGCCCGAAGAGACGGCATTGGGTCCTACAGGCCCAAATGCCCCTCTCGGCAACAGTATGGGCATACAGAAACAGTTACGTACTACTAGTACTACTTGTCGGTTTATAACGTTTTTCGCCGATTTCCGACTTCCAATCGCCACTTAGTCCAGTTGTTTCATAGGTTTTCTTCTATGGCCCTCTCTTTCAGTTCTTTATTTATTCCTTTGACCCAACTTTTTCTCGGTCTACCTCGTTTTCTCTTTTCTTCTGGTTGCCATTTTAATATTTCTTTTGGAATTCGTTGTTCATCCATTCTTTGTATGTGTCCGAACCAGATAAGTTGTTTTGTTGTTGGATCATCTGTGATTGTTCGTTTGATTTCCATTATTTCTCTAATGCGTTCGTTGGTAATACTTTCTTTTCTAAATCTTCCTGCAGCTCTTCTCCAAAAATCCATTTCCGTCGCTTTCAACGTTGCCAGTGTTCTATCTTTCAGTGGCCATACCTCACAGTTGTACAAAGTGATACTTTTACTATAGTCTCATATATCTTCTTTTAATTTTCTGTGCTGATGGATTGGTCCCATAAAATGCTGTTTAACATTGTGATGGCTTTTCTCCCTGACGTATTTCTCTCAGAAACAGTTCTCACTTACAGTAGTAAGTAACTAAAGTTTATTTATATATATTTGTAAAAAATACATTATCTATTTACAAATAATGATAACCAAAAATCGCCCCAAAAACTTTTGTCAACGGTAATGAAATTGATTGTTTTGTTTTTTTTTAAACGCTTAAGTTTTGCGATAGAGATTTGGTTAATTAATCTGCGTGGTACTATATTATGGGTTTTAGGAATTTGTCTTATATTATCACATTTGCAGAAGAGTTGAAGATAGCTGGACAGAGTTTGTAATATTAATTTACTTAAGATTTATTCCTACAAGTCAAAAAGATCTTTGTGTAATTAATGAGTTTATAAATCGAGCAATTACCGTTTTATATTATTTTTTAGAAATTCCCAAAAACTATTAAATATGGACAAGAAATGGATATGAGCAGCAAGTGAATAGAAAATATGTATTATACTTTCCACATCTAACTCAAAAATTTTAAAATTCTACTTTTTAGTTTTTTATTACTTACAGTCACATATCCTTAACAATTGTTCCTTAATTCCTAATTTTACTGCACACTTTACACAAAATTTTCTTCTCGTTTACCTCCTTTCAGTACAATAAAACAACAGGTTGCGGTCGAAAAATATCCTTTTATGGCTGAGAGTTTTATCCTCGCTTTTATCCTTTCCAGAATTGCTTTCCGTTTCAAAAAGAAGCAAGTATGTGTAATAGGTGAACTCCAGTGACACGGAAAAGTGTTTCCTTTAAAGGGAGAGTAAGTATGAATTTAATCAAGAAATACCATTTTGTGTAATAATATATATAGCTGATTAAAGAAATAAAATTAAAAGCGCTTTAAAACACGTTTTTATTATCCATATAGTTAACACACTCCTTTAATTAATTTCTACTACAAGGACATGACGGCAGGAAGAGTCACGATTGGAGAGGAAAGTGGACCGAGAGAGACTATCCTGGGCTTGAACTATCTTTATTTGAACGATACAACAGCGACACCCATCAACCAGTGAAGTGGAGAAGCTGGTGAGCCATTGCAGGAAAACATGGATGTAGCTACCCATAGGCTGTGTAGTTATTTATACAATTTGTTATGACAAATAATTTAGACATTATAGAAGACAAAATCTAGTTTCATAACTAAAAATAGAATGAAAGTAATAGACATTTACTCAAATTTCAGACACTCAAATTTCACGAGAAGTTTAATATCAGAATGGCATGCGTCTGAGTAGGAAGGCTGCTCAGACCATGGACACATAATTGACACCTTGGATGAAAAAACAGCAAGTCACTTATCGGAACCCACGTTTAATCAACTGGGAGGCTTATGTAGAAGTTCTAGTTTCGAAGGTGAGGAGAGCAATAAATGACGTCACGGACTAAGAAATATCAGTAAATAGTCTGCTGAAGCTGTCATTACAGCAATCCAAGAAACCCCAAAATGGAGAGAAGTTCCACCAAGAATACGCCATAGTGGAATAAAGAACTGCCCTTGTTGAGGAAAGGGACAAGGAAGCTGTTCAGCAAAGCCAAAGAAACCAGGAGTGGAAAGAATACAGAACCACACGGACGGAAGACTATACAGCTGGATGATAAACCAAGAGAGACACACGGGGAAACACTGTGAGGAAATTGAAAGCACTTATGATGAGGCTCAAAGGAGAAAACACAACTTACTCATAGATTGATAAGGGCGAGTATATCAACACAGGAATAGAGACGAGTAAAGAGGTCTTCAAAGTGCATTTTCTGGATCACAAATAGTTGAATCAATAATTGACTGGGAGTCAGTAGGTAACAAGGCTCTGTAGAGTCTGTAGAGTTCCTCAAGAACTAACTGGCAGGCAGTCAAAAAGGTTGTAAATTATAAAAAGTATCATGGGCTAATGTAGCTAACTAATGTAAGCCGTATAAATTATCACGAATGAATGGTACATATCCAGTGTTATTACAAAATGGACCGAAAAAACGATCCTAAAACTTACTTGCAATAAACGGACAGTGCATATAAGTATCACAAAAATATTTAATTGTAACTGGATCACGTGACAAAAAGATACAATTTTTAAAATAATACAGGGTATCTATTCCAGATAGGAATGTATAGAGAAACTAGAGGTACTATAACCAACACGATAATATCTGGTATATAGACAGATCCCAGACTAAAGAGGGTATGAGAGACAGACGACGCGAGAGAGATAGCAGCCTTGCTAAAGCAGCGGGTTGAAAGTATTTGGTGGCTCGTGTTTATGTGTTTTTTCCGATGAATGTGTGCGAGAAAGAATGGAAATCGGGTGATAGCAGAGCATCAGGAGAGATGTTTTGCCTTAATCAGCCCTTCCATCCTAGTGCCTGGAGTGACAATGGAGAGGTTGTTAGTTGGATGCCGACCGTCTCGGAGTGGTGAAGCGACGAAGTGTCAAAGGTCTAACTCCCTCGGGCTTCTCGTCCTGACACAACTTTGTTAGGGTATTAGGAACCCAACACTACCTACGTGAGTCAGAAGTGTCTGTATGCAGTTTTTCTTTTTGTCTTTAAATATGCAAAAAAATACTAGAGAGGTTATGGGGGCAAGAATATACTGGCAACTCTGAAGGCATTGATGTATCAGGAAGTGCGGTTCAGGCTGGTGTGGGACTGTATCAGAAAACTGAATGAACTGGGAGACTGGAACAAGATTGAGCTTGTCTGAGTACTAAAACACTAGGCCATCGAAAACAACGAAAAAGCCGCAGCTAAAAGAGGATAAAACATATCAAACGGACTTGCTGTGATTCTGCGACTACCAAAGACTGCAGTACGTAGGGCTAGAGACCTGTATCTGAGAAATTCACGGGCAATTATGGAAAAGAATAATAAACAAACACATAGGCAAAGGGCATATTAAAAGAGCAAAGGAACTGCTTCATATGGCAGAAAAAAACTAAGAACAGTAATAGCAATGTTTATTGGACATGCAAAAGTAAGAGAATTCCTGAATAAAATAGGCATTTACAATGGACACATTAACTACAGACTGCGAAAAGGAACCAGATACATAAATTATGCGATTCATAGGTGCAAAAGATAACAACTATATGGGCAACTAAGAAGAGATCCTGGGATATTTAGGACACACCAAGCAAAAAATATGTACAAACTTCTACAGAATACAAATGTTCCAGACTGGGAGTAGAAAATAACAATAGGCAGCAAAATCAATAAGCTTCAGCTTCAGTGATAATAGAGATCTTGAAGCAGACGCACACAGGGAAGAAAAAAAATACTCCAAAGTGTATTTTGGTAACTGCAATCCGAGTCAAATAATAAAGTCCTACCCACGAATGTACTTTATAATCTTATTTCTACTAACCCTACCTCATTCCAATATTTTCTACACAAACAACTATAGATATAGATTTGACGAAGCTTTCGGGAAAAATCAAATTCTTACGTTATCTTCAGTTTATATTAATAAATTGTTGTATTTTACGTTTGAAAGACTGGATCGTTTGAAAAGAATACTGATCCTACACTTATAGTGTACGAGAAACTCAGACCAGATCCTTTTAAAGAAATTTAACTGAAACTTTTCAATAGTCTAATTCAATGGCAATTCAGCAACGACTCAAAGAATATTTATTGGATAAAACGCTGTACTCCGTAGAGAAATTTTGCAGGAACCGGCTGGGTAATTGCGGATCTGCGGATGTTATATATATGTGTGTCCTCTATTTACTTTTATGGGTATATGGATTTTATACCTAATTTTTTATTATATATCGTCATACTTTTATAGTTTAAAACTTTTATAGTTTAATAGTTTAGAGTTGTATTACAATTATTGCCAATATTTTGTATGTTACGTTTAGGAGGGTTATTCCTTTGTAGTTGTCACATATTGTTTGATCTCTTTTCTTGTGGATAGGTACAATTATACATACATTCCAGTCTTCTGGCAACTTTATTTGCTTACAGATCAGTTCTACCAGTCTACATATATAGTATGTAAGGTTTTTTTGCCATGTTTTAAAAGTTCTGAAAAAATGATATCTGCCCCAGGAGCTTTCAATTTTTGTATAGCTTGGATGATTTCTGCCTGTGCATTGAAGTAGAACAAAAGATCTCATATTATACGATAACACCACGATAAAGCACTGCTATGACTACAAATATCTAGGTATCACTATTTCACAAGATGGAACATTAGACAAAGCCATAAGAGAGAGAAATACGTCAGGAAGAAAAGTCATCGCTGTGTTAAACAGCATTTTATGGGACCAATCCATCAGCAAATAAAATAAAAAGAGGATATATGAGACTATAGTAAAAAGTATCACTTTGTACAGCTGTGTTAGGTCACAGATGACCTAACAACAAAACAACTTATTTGGTTCGTACACATACAAAGAATGGATGAGCAATGAATACCAAAAGGAATATTACAATATCAACCAGAAGGTAAGAGAAAACGAGGTAGACCAAGAAAAAGTTGAAGCGAAGGAATAAATAAAGAACTGAGAGAGAGGGCCATAGAAGAAGACCTATGGAACAACCAGACCAAGTGGCAATTGGAAGTCGGAAAACGGCGGAGAACGTTATAAACCGACAGGTAGTAGTAGTAGGATGACTTCTACCTCTGTTGGGATGTTATCTTTTTTTATTTCGTCGTCAATGTCCTCTAGTTGGATTTCTGATTCATGGAGCTATCCCATCTCTTATATTTAGCCTTTCTGTCCATCTTTTTAGTATCTGGTCCTGATCACCAATAATCTTCCCTGTTCTATTTCTAACGATTGATAGTCTAGGTTTGAATTCTTTCCTGTTCTGGTTAATCCTCTTGTAGAACTTTCGCGTTTATGCTTGTGCCTTATAGTTCTCTAGTTCTTTTCGTTGACTCTCTATATGCTCTTTCTCCTTTTTTTTAAGTATTCGTATTTCTTCTCGTTTCAGTTGCCTATACTCTTCCTCTGTTTTTCTCGTTCTTCTCCCTTGGAGTCTTCTATATGCCTGATTTTTTCTTTGCGTTGCTTGTGCGCATTCCTCATCGTACCAGTCCAACCTTAATTTTTTACGTTTTTGCTTTTCGATAACTTCAGTTGCCACTTCTTCCAATATGGCTCTACACTGCCTCCAATAGTTGTAAATATCAGTGTGGGTTTCGTAAAGAAAGATCAACGACCGATCATATATTCCTTCTAAGGCAAGCTCTGTAAAAAACGTATGGGTATGGCATTGATACACATCACCTGTTTGTTGATTTTAGATGTGCCTATAATAGTATTGAAAGAAACGCACTGTACAAGGCCATGATAGAATTCAACATACCAGTACACTTACGGGTCGAGTGTAAAGTTAGAGTGCAGAACAGAGTTTCCAGAACGTTCCAGTTTTAGATAGGACTTAGACAAGGAGACAGCCTAATATGCCTTCTATTTAATATTGCGCTAAAAAAAGCAATAAGAGAATCTGAAATGAATCTGAACAACCAGAGAAACTATTATTAATCGCAGCGTACAATTACAAGCGTACGCCGATGACATCGACATTACTGCAAGAAGAAAGGCGGGCGTGGTCGAATCATTCAAGGCGCTTGAAGCAGCAACAGAAAGAATGGGACTGGAGGTTAACACTAGTAAGATGAAGTATATGAAAGTATCAAATTATATACAAGCAGCACAACCCGAAGATCTAACGATCGGAACATATACTTTCGAAGGAGTAAGAGAGTTTATATACCTAGGCTCACAAATGAATCAGAATATTGTAGTAAGTGCAGAAATTAACAGACGGATATCTGACAAATAGAGCCTATTATGGATTAAAAATTGTTTTAGCAACAAGCCTACCATTTTCGTATATTTATCGTCCTTACTCGACTCAATGAGTACAAGAAAGATGGTAATTTATATGGGTAAATTGTTGATGCATAGTGGAATATAAATATTCCCAGCATCGCTCTTAATGGCTTGATTAAGCATGAGTATACAATTTACTTTAATTGCTATCGACACATTTAACTTCAACAAGCCTAGTTACAAAAAGAACGAAACTAGTGATATACAGAACTCTTATCAAGCCCATCCTCACCTACGCGTTAGAAACATGAACGATGACAAAAAGCGATGAAAAACGTCTAAGATGCTTTGAACGTAAAATCCTCCGGTATATCTATGAAGGAGTACAGGAGGGTGGATTATGGCGTAGACGCTATAATTTCGAACTTTATAGTCTGTATGACAAACCTGATATTATTAGGTCCGTCAAAATAAACCAGCTGCGGTGGTTAAGTCATATAGAGAGAATGAATGAGACGGAGCCGCCAAAACATATTTATGACCAAAGAATAGATGAAATGAGAAGGAGAGGCAGACCCAGAGCACGATTTAATGACCAGGTGGAGGAAGACTTGAGAATATTGGGAGTACGAAACTGGAAAGCCAAGGCGAAGAATAGGAGAGAATAAAGACTTATCCTTGAGTAGGGCAAGACCCACCATGTGTTGTGGAGCCAATGATGGTGATGATGATTACAATTATTGATTTTCTTATCCTATTATTACTTTACCTGGTCAAATGTATTCTGATTACAATTGGCCAACTATCTTTGCAGATACAAATATCATCGTTTTATGAAACTTCCTTCGATCTTTCTTCTCTTTTTGATATGGGTTGTTGCAATTTCTTCAAGGAAACATAGAAGAAAAACGAGGACCAGGAAGGCAAAGGACTTCCTAGCTGAAAAATCTACTTAAGTGGTTCAACACAACAACCACAAATCTTTTCAGAGCAGCAGTTTGCAAAATACAGATTGTTATGATGGTCGCCAACTGTCAAAATGAATAGGCACTACAAGAAGAAGAATATACTATGTGTGTGTATTATTAATTCTAAAAGCCCAAGTTGTTGTTCAATAATAAAAAGTTATCAAATTTTTTACAAAAACAATGTTCAATAAATTCTGGAAATTTAAACTGGAAGGTTAAATTAAAGCTGTTTTTAACCATTACCTAAACCTCCTTTCTCAATAAAGATATTCTAAAAATGTTCTTCGTTTATTTTAAGATTTTCACGTAGTAACAAAAAGCGGAAATAAATCGAGTAATTAATTTTGTATTTACCCAGATTCACTCGTCGTGAATGTTCACACACCTCTTTAACTCAATCGCATGTATCTCTCTCGACATTTCATCAACTCGGTGCCATTCTATTTAAATCGCTCACTTAGAACTTGTCAAATAGATCATTCGCATTCACAAGAATTGCATTGAAGTTAATTGCAAAGTAGCACGTCAGGCTACCTACAGTAAACGTTCTCGCTATAGTGAGAAAATTAATTAAGAGACAGTCTGTGTTTCAAGAAATCTTCTGTAATTTGTATTATTTTCATCGCATTTCAAATGAATTTGGTTTTATGTTTTATATTAGAATGATTTTAAAACGCTTTAGTGGATTCATAATAAATTAAGAGAGCAATAATATTTAGAAAGTCGTGAGAAATACTAGTAATCTTGTTTTGAACTTTTATAGTCGTCATTATTATTTAGATTTGTCTATACTTGTAAAGTGTGTCATATATTTATTATATGACATTATTTGTTGTAAATAAAGGAAGGTGTTAAATAAGGGAAGGTGTTTGATACAGGGAGGGGTAACTGGAGAAGAGATAGGCAGTGTTTGAGATAAGTCAGTGATCTTTAATAGCCGGCTCTATAAATTGCTGATAATTCCATACAAGAATATAAAAATCCAATAGTTTACAAGGGAAAACATCGGAGAGCTTTTTTAAGAAAATGAAAGGGATGTTATCAGGGCCTACTGCATTAATTCTACAGGAGAATAAGACTAATTTTAGTTCATAGAGGGTAAAATGTTCATTAATGTGTGTAATCTCAAGAACGTAAATAAAATAATTTATGAGAGAAGGGACAAGAGAGGAGTTAAACGCAAAATAGGAAATTTTTCTTTAAAATGAAGAACGAAATCGTTAGAAATCGATTGGCTATTACAGATAACTTTGTCATCTATGATAAGATTAGGAATCTTATTATTTGCGACCCTGTATATCTTTTATTTTGTTAACTATTCAGACCTGACTTAAGCAGATCATCGCCTGTGTTCCAGGAAAAAAAAGAGTGCTGATTTAAGGTCGCACGTGCTAAGATCTATAGCGTTTATATATTTAAAACAGCGTATACATCAACGTTTATATATTTAAAAAAGCGTATACATTTAAAACGTTTTCAACAAGTTTTCCTCTTCCAAATGTACGCCTGGATCCCCACATAGTACAATGAGCTATAAAGTCCCCATACGTATGAATGATTGGGAAAGCTGAAAAATTAGATCAACGAATTCTTCTTCTTTTAATTTATAGTCTGGAGGAATGTATAGACTACATATGGTAAGTTTGGTTGGACACCACGCAGTAACTGCTACAGCTTCAAGGTTAGTGGTGAAAGGAGTATATATCTCTTGAAGCAAATATATATGCACCACCACTGGTCTAGAACTGTATGCGATGATACCCTTCAAACTCTTTAGACGACCACAATGATATTTATTTATTTAACTGATAAAGTCAGGACTGTAGATTGAAATAAGTTTTTGTATTCTTTCTTTGGGAGTATAGAATCCATCGTAGTCTCGTAGGAGAATGGTGAACTCTTTATTCATTCAAAAAATTAAATGATGTAGTGAAATTAATGAGTTATTAAGAAGAAGTCACTGGAATAGCATTCGTCTGTACTAAGATCTCCAGAAAGAAATGTGTAAGAGTCAGGTTCCAGTTTGCATTTAATTGTGTTCTGAAGATGCGTTAAACGATTTTTTAAGAAACTTTCAGTAGAAGCTTTATTGAGCCTATTTAAATCTTATAGAAAAGAGGAAATGTATGTAGTAAATTTGTACACTTTCACTAAAGGGTCAGAATTACCAAAAGTGTTCTCAAGAAAACAAGAAAAGCAATTATTGTGAGCTTCAGTATATAAATTTTGAATGGCAGAGCGGGTTATATTGCTTATTATTTGATTTTCAGGTATTTGTAATTTGGATTTTTTTTTTGATAGCTTTTAAATAATTTGTGATGTAATGACTTCAGAGGGGGCTAAAGTATTTGGATCAGGAAGCCTAAGGATTTCTGGTAAAATAGAGGATGGAGTTTCCAGGTAGCTATCATTGGAGTGAGTTCTTTTGTCACCAGGTTGAGATGACTGTGCAGATATCGAGGTGGTAGGAAGGTTCTGAGAGTCATCAGTGAAATTTTGCACATTGTTAATATTGTTAACGATACTATTAATATGAGAAATGTGGGAGATATGACCAATATTTGCTTGCGAGGAAATAGGACTGGATATATTGGGGCGGTGTCAGCAGTATGATGGGGCTGTTTACAAAGGAAGAATTCCAATGACGTTGTTGTAACATTGTTAACGAACGTGCTTAAAGATATTTTAAATTTTAACATGCATTTTATTGGATGTACATATACATCAGCAATAATGTTATTTTAATATTCAATTTTATTTATGTGTATAATCTTTTAATTTCTTTACTTCCGATGAAGCTATTAAATAAACAGCGAAATATTGAGCTTTAGAAAAAACAAAGATTTTTATTTAATATAGACCACATACCCGATATTTCCAACATACTTTATATATATATATATAGCTTGATTGATGTTAAGTGTTATGAAAATAATATTCCTGGAAATGTAAGCCAAGTAAAAATGTTTCTATATTATAGTTATATCAAATAAAGTAATGTGACTTTAAAATTTTATGTGCAGAATGTGTGGTAGTGTATGTACAAATATGGATGCCTGGTCATGGGTTTGTTTGTTACACGTTGATACAAGCACCATTTCATTATTAAACAAACTGTTTTTTCTAGAAAACTTTGATAATGGAGTATCAAAATAACATACCTAAGTTATTTTTTCTTTTATAAATATATTTAGCCAAAACAAATTGGTGCTTGTAAGTAAAACGACATATAAATAGGAAGATGAACATCAAAAAGTGATCTAAGTAGGAGACAATAGAGATAGAGATGAAAAACAATGATGATTTTTACCTCATCGACATTATCGTTGAAACTGCGTGGTACATTTGGTTTTTTCTAAATTTAAAAATATTAACAAACATCAATAAACCAATTGGAAAATACTGTAAAGCTACCAATGGACATACATAAATAAAATAATAATTTCTGTACTATTTTAACATGTCCTAATTAATCTTTATACATTTGTTTCCACACCATTTCTAGGACAGTCATTGACAAAGGTACCTAGCTGTTAATCTTAGTAAATATATTTATCATAATATATGATATGCGAATAATGCAAAAGATTTTCTGTTATTCTTGACCTATAAATAACATATAAGCAAATTGGGACTTCCATTAAATTTAAAGGCTTGGTTAGTATTTGTGCGAGTCAAATTTATCCAACATTGATTTGTTTTACTGGAAAAACATGTAAAAACCTTCAATTAAAAAAAAAATAAAGTCAGATTTGAAACAAGCAAATTGGTTTTTGGTTTATAAAAGTACAAAATTATATAAACTTAAATATTAATAAATTAAAAATTAAATTAAACGAAAAATATAAAAACCACGGATAACACCACCCTTACTTAAATCAATAAATGAAAAAAAAAATCATTTAAATCGTTAAAAACTGATTCGGATTATAAAAAATGTACAAAACAGGTACAAAATAAATAAAAATAATGTAGCAAAATAAGAAAGGAAACAAAGAACAATTCCGAAACTATAGAGAGGCATATCGCTTATTAGTACATCATATAAAGTACTATCAATTATCTTGCTAAAGAGACTCACACCATATTCGAAAGATATTCTAGGCGATTACCAATGCGGCTTTTGTGCTGTAAGGTCAAACATAGAGCAGATATTTACCATC
Organism: Diabrotica undecimpunctata; assembly: GCF_040954645.1. Classification (NCBI taxonomy): domain Eukaryota; kingdom Metazoa; phylum Arthropoda; class Insecta; order Coleoptera; family Chrysomelidae; genus Diabrotica; species Diabrotica undecimpunctata. Next base: position 12,084,963 of record NC_092805.1, read on the forward strand.
CGACAAATATCAGAGAAAAACTGGGAATTCAACCGCGATGTGCACCAAATTTTCATAGATTTTCCGCAAGCATATGATTCCATAAAAAGAAGCAAATTGTGGATAGCAATGTTAGAAATGGGAATACCAAGAAAATTAGTTGAATAACTCAAATGTGCGTGACATACTCATATGCACAAGTAAAGATAAGAAGCAGAACATCGATGCCATTTGATATAACTTTAGGACTTAGGCAGGGGGACCCCTTGTCACCGTTGCTGTTTAATTTTGATTTAGAATATGCAATAAGTAAAATATGGTCTGAGCTGACAGGAGGATTTGCTGATCAAGGATCAAAATTGTTGCTGGCTTTGCTGATGATATAGATGCAGTCACGCATTCTACATGATACGTGTGAGAGGTGTTTTTACAGCTCGAGGAGGAAACAGGTAGTCTGGGTCTCCGAATAAATAAAGAAAATACGAAATACATGGTAGTAACTAAAAATCCAAGACCAAGAGTTAGGCAGAACATCCGTATTAATGATCACAACTTCCAAGTAGTATAGGAGTTTAAATACCTGGGGGCGATAATCACAGCGGAAAACCACATAGAAAAAGAGGTCTCAGCAAGGATAGCTGCGGAAAATAGAGCATTATACTCCCTTTCAACATTATTAAGATCGAAGCTGCCAAAAAGAAAATCTAAATTAACACTGTAAGTTAATTATTGGCCCAATTATTACATATAGCTGTGAAACATGGACTCTCAACCAGCGGACAATTCATAAGCCTCTAGTATTTAGAAGAAAGGTTCTCAAAATAATAATTGGCCCTTAAAGAGATGAATTCACAGGTGATTGGAGAAGACGTCGCAATGATGAATTGGTGACTCTGTATGGAACTAAAAACATAGTTAGACATATCAAGGCAAACCGAACAAGATGGGCAGGTCATGTGGTACGATCAGAGGATGACAGAGTGTTAAAGACAGTGTTTTAAGAAAGACCAGATGGTAGCAGATCAGTAGGCTGACCGAGGAAAAGATGAAAGGATAATGTTGAAGCCGATTTATCTAGAATTGGGGTACAACAATGGGAAATAGAAGCGCAAGATCGTAGACGATGGAGGGCGATAGTGGATGCGGCGAAAACTCACCCCGAGTTGTAAAGCGAGTGAAGAAAGAAGAAGAATGTAGCAAAATGTATTCAACAAGCTAAAAAAGCTTATGCAGGAGGGCTAATAAATGCTAACAGAAATATGTCATAAGCACTGTGAATAAACAGCTTAAGAAACAAACATAAAACTGATAAAAATACAAAATGATGTAATACTAACTAATGAAATAGACATATCAAATGAATGTGTAGACTACTATATACCGATTTGGGAAAACGATATGCAGAAACGATTCCCGAGCCAACTGAGTTTGCAGAAAATATATTGGAAATAAATAATCTTATGTACCTATTTCCAACGACTGAAAAAGAGGTTGAAGAAATAATAAAATCTTTAAAAAATTAAAAGTTACCAGGACATAATAATATTAGATCTGAAACTTTAAAAGAAATAACGAAACAGATTTCAAAAACCATAACTTATATAATAAATACATGTCTTAATTTAGGCATTTTTCCGGGTATATTACAAACTGGAACTATTAAACCGCTATTCAAATCTATAATCCTATCATTTTTATCTTAAACATAGGCAAGAGATTAAAAAAAAAATAATTAAGATAAGACTTTTTTTTTAAATTCAATAAATTGTCTGAATGTCAGTATGGGTTTCAAGAAGGAAATTCCACTGAAGATGCAATCTGTGCTTTAACAGCTAACATTTACAAAGCTCTTAAAATGCAAGACCAGCTCTTTGTATATTTGTAGATTTATCAAAGGCACTTCACACTGTTTCACATAAAATATTGCTAAATAAACTAAAAAAATATAGTATTAGATGGTTTGCATATAATGTCGTAGAAAGTTATCTTCTAATCAGGCAACAAGATGTTTATATAGATGGAGAAATTAGTAAGGGAAGAATTATTATATTCTCTGGAGTCCCGCAGGGAACAGCATTATTCTCTTTAACATCTACATAATTGATCTATTTAGACTGAATATTATAGGTGAGATAAGCTTTGCAGATGACACAGCTATGATCCAAATACGTGGAGTAATTTTAAACAAAATCCGAAACAGACTTTGCTACAATTTAGAAATGTTTCATTTTAATAAGCACAGCTTAAATGTAGTTAAAACAAAACTATGCCATTTACATTGTATATAAGTAACCTCCCAAATCTGGGTTCATTAAAAGTTGATGCAAAAAATGAAATTCCAAATACATACGAGATAAAATATCTAGGTAAAATAATTGATAAACGTTTAAAATGGAATAGTCAAGAAAATAATATAATAGTTAAATTAAGAGGGCCCCTATCAAGATTCAAATTTTTAAAACAATTTTTAGGAATTGTCATTTACGAATTCTTTATCATGCACTTATACAATCTCAACTTACCTATGGCCTTTTAGGATGGATGGAATACGGAATAATTACTTGCATTTTATGAAAATTATTCAGAAGTATCTAATTAAAATTATTTTTGGGGAAAATTTAAGCTGTTCTAGCGAGCTGTTATATAACTAAAGTCAATTCTTAACTGTACGTAAATTATTCTGTTACAAAGCCCTTATATATATATATATATATATATATATATATATATATATATATATATATATATATATATATATATATATATATATATGCGAAAAAAATATTAAGAGGGGAAAGAAGGGGTTGAGTATGCACTTGTAAGTCACCTCCAGACCTTGACGTTTTTTTATATATTTTTTGATGCCTAGATTCGATTTTTCGAGGGTACTAGGCTGAAAACCCGTCAGATCATTTGTTAATACTAATTTAATTATTTACATTATTGTATCTCCTAAACTAATAGAGTTATTTAATTTTACTAAAATACAAATTATTTCTTTAAAAAACAACGTACAAAATGGCGTTTGGTTAACTTTAATCCGATTATTAGAACCGGAGTTATAACAAATTTCGTGAAAAACAATTGCAAAATAGGTATTTGATGCGGCTTTTCCAAGAAGTATAACTCAGCTTTTATACATGCGACTAACTTTTAAAGTGCCTTTAGTTTAAAGGTATTTTTTAGCAAAATTGCAATATTTTTATTAATAACAGAGTTATAGCAATTAAAGATTAAAAATTTTAAAAGTTGAGCATTAATTTGTTGATAAGAGATTTAAACAAAACTAAGCTATAAACTTAAAAAATCTGGCTAATGTAAGTTATAGAAACACTCAAAATAAACATTTTAATCTTTGGTAAATGTTCCTAAGTTGATTTTTTTCTAATTTACGCGCGGCGGCTTTCGCTACGATCTGACCGTGCGCCTAAGAGCGCGTTATTAAAAGTTTCATATCTTGGTCAAAAATTAACATAAAAACATTTAGTAAAGTTTAAAATGTTCATTTTAAATGGCTCTATAACTTTTATTGGTCATATTTTCAAAGTTTATGGCTTAATTTTGTCTCTTATAAACAAATCAATTCGCAAGTGAACTTTTTAATGTTTGATTATTATAACTTCTTTATTAATAACGATAAAACAATTTTGTAACGTTTTTTTAAAGCTGAAACAAAAACCTTTAAAATGAGGGGGTTTTCGCACATATGAAAGCTGTGTTATACTTTAAAAAGCCCCATCAAATGTCTATTTTGCAATTTGCTTTTTTTGTTTTGTTTGTTTTTTTGAGATTTGTTCTAACTCCGGTTCTAATAATCGGATTAAAGTTAACCAAACGCTATTTTGTTTGTTTTTTCAAAAGGAACAATTTTCATTTACGTAAAATTAAACATCTCTATTAGTTTGGAAGATACAAAATCATTTAAACAATCAAATTGTTAATATAAAATTACCTGACGTGTTTTCAGCCTGATTCCCTCGAAAAATCAAATCTACGCGCAAAAAAAACATAAAAAATGTCAAAGTACTGCGGGGACATAAATGTGAATATTCAACTCCCTCCTGGCTATTAGACAAAAATCTTTTGAAGAAATAAATGATTTCGAAATATTCCACCTATTTTTTATTGTTTATCCCAGTATTTCTTTATACCACTATTTATTATTGAAGCTTGGTAAACCAAAAAGATATTTGTTAATATAAATACAAATATTTCATTTTATTTATGTATGCCACTGAATACTACTAATATAATATGGAAATATATCTAAACATCTAAATAATCATATAATTAGTATTTAAATAAACAGAAAAATGGTTATGCTGATTATTTTCACGAAGATTTTGCTGAAGATAAAAGAAGTAGCGATTTTCCCAAGACACTCTCTAGTACGGGTATCTAACAGTTGCTGTTAATAAATTTAGTGACAACAAGATGTAATAAACACAATAAACAACAAATTAAATGTCATTTTTTACTTATAAACAATATATAAACAATGTAAGATAGCTCTTTGATTTTAAATATTAAAGGTGAAGATCATTATATGAAACAGTGACACAATTTTACTGGAAAAGCATAGAAAATCCTTGAAAATAAGAATCTGAAAAGTTTTTTTATTAATTTTTTGCTGAAATATTGCAAAAAGAGCTTCAAAAGTCGATTTTTTGAAAATTTTTAATAATTTTTCTAAAAATATACAAAAAACTTTGATGTCGCGTGATAATAGGGACAATGTCACATGTGTTCAGCTACAAAAACTTCAAGAAGTTTCACTTAACTATCAGAAGTTTATTTCAGAAAATTTTTATTTACAACGTTTTTATGCATAAACTATTAGGACTACATGAATTCTGAAAGCAAAAAATTGAAAAAAAGAGCTTATTTTATCAAATTAAATCATTTAACGATTAAATAAGTCTATCTTAAACATTGAAAAATTGGATTACAAAAGTAATGTGATTTTAAGCTTAAAAACATTTAAAATAACTCAGATGTATCAACATGTATGAAGTTATTTCTTTTAGAACTTGGAATTCTGCCACTACTAGGTATAGGTGGTCCTGTTTCTGTAGGTATTGGCCACTGGTTCCCCCTCTCATAAAAAAATAAATTTTTTAATTTTTTATGTAATTTTTCTAGGCATTAATAATACTCTCTTCGTCCACGATTATCTATCCGTTGTTATTAACAAGTTTACTTACTCTTCTGTTTTTACATTTACCTGTATATCTCGTTGTATTGTTTTATACTTTTTTCCATCAGCTGCAAAATCTCTGTCGTTATCTATGTCTTATTCTTACCTTCTTCGTTCTTCATAAAATTGTCTTTAATGTCGTCTATCGTTTTATTAAGAAATTTTATTTTCTCTTTTGTGCTTTCCGTTGTATTACTGATTTTTTTGAATTTTCTATTTATTGTTTTGCTGACTATTTCTTTTACTTCACTACATTTCAGTTTTCTCATGTCATGTTTTTTTACAGTTTTTCTGTATGTTTTCTTTAACTTGGTTCTATACACGCCCACTAAAGGATTGTGGTCAGATTGAATATCAGCGTCTGGGTATGTTTTAACACTGTTGAAACTATGTCGATATCTTTTTTTAACAAGTGTATAGTCTATTTGGTTTCTTGTAATAACGTCTTCTGCGTTTTCTCTAGGTGATTTCCACGTATACAGGCGTCTAGGCGGTAGTTTGTAAAATGTGTTTAGCACGATTAAGTCATGCTCAGCCGCAAAGATACTTATTGTTTCTCCTCGTTGATTTCTCTCTTCTAATTTATAAGAACCAATATGTTGCCCTTCTTTTCCGTTACCTATTTTAGCATTGAAATCTCCCATGACTATAAGGAGCTCATGTCTTAGTATATCTTTTATAGGGTTGCTTATTTGTTTGTAAAATTCTGATATTTGTGATATGTTCAAAAGTTAGATTAGTTTATTGAAATTATATTTACTGAGTTTAGTTACTTCAAGTAAGTCACTCAATGAAAATATGTATATAAAAAGTCAAAAATAATATTTTACAAGTTAATTTTGTTGTAAAGTTGGTTTTCTTTTTCTTAATGTGGGATAACAGAAGCTGTGACAAATTAAACTATATTCTCTGCAATTCTTAGTACTTTTAAAGTTCATATTGACCCATTTTAAATAAACAAACGTTGAACAAAAATAAAACTATAAATAATAATATTTCTCACTTATATTCTAAACAGTTATATTCTATATATAAGAAAAGCGGCTGAAAACAACTTTGTTCTACTTTAAAAAAGCAAAAAAACTTAAAATGCTCCTGGGAAGATAAAAGTACATTTCCTGCTACCTGTCAACCGTCAACATTTAAGTGCAAAACTTTTTACCTTCCACATATTTAGATATATTTCCTTTTATATTAAATTGTGTTAAAATACATATAGGAAAAACTCAGAACAGTCAGATCAGAACTTTCGGAAAAGGAAACTCGCAAAACGATAAGTTTTACTTACTTAGGCTCCGCTTCGGGCGGTGGAGTTTTAAGACTTTTAAAAGCCTTTAGCCATTTGTTTTTCATACTTGCCGTTGAGGCGGACGACATTTTTCGTTCGCGGGTAACAGTCTCGCCCTCCAATTTGTTCGAAAAAAGTTCTTTCTGTAATGAAAATATTTTAATTAGTGGAAACTGGCATACCAGTACTAAAAACTGACAGCTATAAAAAATTAGAAGCGAAAATGTATTTTATTTATGTTAAAGACTATTTAATTATGTATTAGATCTTTAGATTTTACAGTTAATAAATTCCCATTTAAAAAATGTTTATTTTTTAATTAGGTGCACTCTAAAAATAGCCCAGTGAAATGATCAAAAATACAGTGTTTTTAACAGCCCCTGTAACTACTATCTATTAATTGTTTTAGGTTCTTAAAGAAACAGCGAGTGTTCATCCACGAGTTTCCTGTTTGGTGCCAAACCCTTGTGACGACCTGTCGAATTGTCGATTTTAATCGTTCTATTTATAGGTGGCCAATTTTTTATTTTCTTTTCTGTATTTTCATCTACCATAAGAGATCTAGCGATGCATAACCATAACGGAATTCATCGATGAAGGACCATAAAAGAAAAGCGGGTGTTCATTCACAACTTTCCTGTTGGGCGTGAAATCCTTCTGAAGACCTGTCAACATAGATTTACAGAATTTTAATGGTTGTAGGTTGTTGATTCTTTATTTTGCCTCTTGTGGAGTGAAATTATGTACAACAATTTTCTTCACTATGACACTAAAGAGGACAACAACTCTTTAAAATGGAAAGCAAATTGGACCCAGAAAATTACGGAGGAATTAATTTAATAAACACAACACTTAACAGCCAAAGTGATAAATAAACTGAATGAAATTATAACACTAGAATGTAACAGAGTAATACTTGCGACGGTCCTGTATACATTTTAAGAGACAATTTATCAGTTTTATTTTTGTTTAAGTTGAGAAGTGTGAAATAATTCATTATTGGAGACGCATTATCGTTTTCGATAAAAAACGCAAATTAGTTATTTTAGATGAAAACTCTGTTCTGCTAATTTTCAATGGTTTGGACAAACTGGTGGAGTATTTAAAATGTGCCGTGGTTGCCAGAGGTTATAATTGCCATGAAATGCAAGATTTACCATCATTAGGATGCTTAGCTACTTCTACTTTATTATAGATAAATTGACATTTGAAGACGTCAATGTCAATGAAATGCTGAGTGCTGAAGACATACAAAAATTACTAAATATTCTTAATGAATATCCTGGATATTTTGCCACCAGCATTGAGCAATTGGGTAAGAGTACCACCACGAAAATGGCCATAAAATGAGCAGACGACGTTCCTATAACATACAGACCATATCGACTCTCCTACTCAGAACTAGGAAAAGACGTGACGTAGTACAGGAATATTTAGAGAATGACATTATTTGTGAATCTAATTCACTATATGCCAGCCCGATACTACTAGTCAAAAAGAAAAATGGAGAAGTGAGGTTATGTGTTGACTACCGCGCATTAAATTGGAAAACAGTTAAGCACCGATATCCCCTATCTTGAATTGACGATCTTCTAGACCGCCTCAAGGGTTGTCATTGCTTTACTAGTTTGAATCTAGTAGCAGGATACCATCAAATAGCAGTAAAAGAGTCTATTCCTAAGACAGTATTTATTGCACCCGACGGTCATTACGAACATCTACGCATGCTCTTTGGATTAGTCAAGCGATTACCTAGATGATATTCTTATACCATCAGCAAATGTAAAAGAATTTAAAAGAAATAATAAATTAGACTTACTCACAATCAATTTAATTTAACTATCAGACGACCGGTTTCGCTTTCTACAATATGCAAAGCATCTTCAGGTCACGATACAAAGTTAAATAAATGCTGAAAATAATAAACCCATATTAGGGTGTTGTCTAATAAAGGTAAAACAAAGATAGGTGATATAAATTGTATAAATTACAGTAATTATGCCAATATTACATGGCTGTGGTTTTTAAAAATGAATAAAATGTTTAAGCAGACAAGGTAAGACCCACAAATTGGTAAAATAGTCTATTAAACTGTAATGAATTAATAAATAAACAAATAAATAAAACATTACTTACATGCCGGTACTCTATTAATTGATGGTTGAAAGAACATGGTTCAAACTATCTTGTATTGTTGATTGGAGTACTCAAGTCAACTATTGTAATTGTTTAACAGTAAACGGGGAAGTTCTTGAGGAGACAGATTTTATCCAATGAAGTAGAGATAGGTAAATGTAATTGTTTGTTTGATGAAAGTAATGTTCTATACCATTAAGTTCTTTAAAGTTATTTATATTTATTCTGGAGATATATTTATGAAATGTGTGTTATTTATTGAGATTTTTATTTTTGTTTTGGAAGGTGACAGTTGTGAGACAATGAATAAGAATAGATGTACACATTGTGTGGGTGTGCAATTATATCAGCGTGTAATTATCAAATTTCTCTGATAAAGTTATGTTACAATATGTGGCAAATTGTTGTAAAGTCCAAATTATAAAGTTAAAATTTAAAATTGAGACACTTTAAGACACACAGAAAACACACAGAAAACACTTAAAAAACGGGGGGACGAAACAGACATTAAATTTAAAAAGGGGGGATTTTTTAAAATCCTCCCCCTTGTTTATTTATTAATTCATTACAGTTTAATAGACTATTTTACCAATTTGTGGGTCTTACCTTGTCTGCTTAAACATTTTATTCATTTTTAAAAACCACAGACATGTAATATTGGCATAATTACTGTAATTTATATAATTTATATCACCTTTCTTTGTTTTACCTTTATTAGACAACACCCTAATATGGGTTTATTATTTTCAGCATTTATTTAACTTTGTATCGTGACCTGAAGATGCTTTGCATATTGTAGAAAGCGAAACCGGTCGTCTAATAGTTAAATTAAAATGATTGTGAGTAAGTCTAATTTATTATTTCTTTTACCTTTTGAAATGGACTCACACGAGCAACACATTCATGATTAGTAGAAGAATTTCTTAAAGGTTTAGAAACGGTGCTAGAACTGACTAAGAAGTCTGGCATGACATTAAGACTTCAAAAATGTCATTTTCTACAAAATTTCATCTTATATTTGGAACACGAGATATCCGAAGATGGTATACAGCCTGGAAAGGAAAAGATAATGGCAGTGTTAAACTTTTCTACTCCCACCAACGTTTATCAGATCCGCCAATTTCTGGGTCTCAGTAGTTATTTTAGCAGTGTATCAGAAATTTCGCAGCTCTTGCAAAACCACTTTCTAATCTGACGAAAAAGAATATTACATTTAACTGGTCAGCCGATAAAGAACATGCATTCGTTAATCTAAAAGCAAAACTAACGTCAAGGCCACTGCTGGCGATATACAAAAGGGAGATAGTTACGGAACTTCATACAGATGCTAGTAAAATAGGAACGGGAGGCATCCTATTGCAAGTACAACCAAACGGAGAATTATAGCCGATACAATATTTTAGCAGGTCAACTACTAAAGAAGAACAAAACTATCATTCCTACAAGCTAGAAAAGCTAGCCGTACTTAATTCGCTGAAAAAGTTTAGAGTACATTTGCTAGGTATTCAATTTAAGATTGTCACCGATTGTAATTCGTTGCGTGCTACACTAACTAAACGTGATTTGATTCCAAGGATTGGTAGATGGTGGTTGTCTACTCAAGAATTTGATTTTGAAATCAATTATCGTGCAGGCCATTTCGGGTTGGATAAGACCCTGGAGGCTATTCAGAAAATATACTGGTTTCCTGCAATGCCAAATTATACGAAGAATTGTATCTTGTGTTGTTTAGGTTGCCTATACAATAAGAAACCATTCGGTAAATCGATTGGTAGTCTAAACCCAATAGAAAAAAGGGCGATACCAGTGGATACAATCCATTTGGTTCATATGGGTCCGTTTGCGAAGAGTAAAAGAAATAACAGCTGTTATCGTGACTGTGGATGGATTTAAGAAGTTTACCTTTATGAAAGCAGTGCCCAATACAAGTACCAATCCTGTGATAAATTCTTAAATAAAGTTATAGAGCTTTTTGGTGTTCCACGGCGCATTATCTCGAATAGAGGCATAGCATGTACAAGCCAGACTTTCAAAAATTTTTGCGGTAGACTCGCAATAAAACACGTTTTATGTGCCACCGCTACTCTAAGGGTAAACGGCCAAGTAGAGCAAATGAATCGCGTCATCCTTAATGCTCTGACTGCAACAGTCGAAATCGGAGAGCGTTGGATGAACTCGTTAGCAAGGTTCGGTGAGGAATAAATTTAACAGTTTGTTCCACTACCGGCAAATCGCCTTACGAGGTGTTCCTGGGTTATCGACCTAGAGGCATAAATGATGCATGTATGAGAAGACGAACATGAGGATTTATCTTTAGTTAGAGAGGAGGTTTTTGATAGGATTGCCGAACAGCAACTGGTTCCGAAACGGGCCTACAACTCCAGACATATCCGTCCTCATGTATACGAAGTTGGGCAACACGTGCTCGTAAAGAAGGCGAAAAGCGCCAATGATGGTAAAACTACCAAGCTTAAGCCGCGCTATAAGGATCCCTTTATAATAACGAAAGTACTCGATAAATATCGATAAGTCATAGAAGATATGCCAGAAGCGAAACGGACGCGCTTGTCATATAAGGGTATATGTTCCTCTGATAATATAAAGTTATATAAAACGGGTGTAAGCTCGGAGGATACGTCCGATGAAGAAGTCAACTTACACCAAGACGAGTAGGCTTATGTTATGGTAACTAATTTGTGTTTTTGTTTCTGTTACAGGTACACGTCGCTAAGTCTTCTAGGTCTTCTAGAGGGCGCAAAGATGTCAGGTTTGGCCGACTGTAACAGAGTAATACTCGCAACAACCCTGTATACACTTTAAAAGACAATTTATCAGTTTTTTTTTGTTTAAGAAGTGTGAAATGATTTATTATTGGAGACGCATTATCGTTTTCGATAATGAAAGTTAATTAGTTAGTCTGAAATAAACCTTAAGTGGAATAAGTTGTCGGCTTTTAACTATTAGTTTATAAGTACAAGAACAACAAGGTTTTAGGTCGGGAAGATCATGCACCGACGCTATATTTATAATGAGGTAAGTGCAAAAAAAAGAAAAAAATACAACAAATCGGCACATCTACATTTTGTGGACCTTAAGAAGGAGTTTGACCATTTTTTAACTTTTCTGACTTTAAAAATTTTTTTATGCTCAAAATTTATTTTCGTGCAATATTTTATGGTTTAAAGCTTTTGAAACACTTTGAGTACAACTTAATTAAAATTACAGATGTCATTTATATTATTTCGATGAAAAGATAAATGTTTGAATTGAGTAAACACTCCAAAAGGCGAAAGGAACAAATAAAAAGCAAACAATAAAGGAAAGATCTTGACTTCTAGTTTATCCGATATAACATTATTTTATCACAACTCGAACTGCTGAATCGATCGCCTCTAATGGAATTTTCGAATAATTGGAACAGGCCAGTCTTTTAGAAATTGCTCAATTCTCGTAAAAATACCTATAGAAATACGTCACTCACGCAACTCTGAGGTTAGAAATCCAACATGTAGTAATTATGTGTATTTAGATTTAAATAATTTAATATTCTTCTTCTTCTTGATGTGCCTATCCGTTACGAATGTTGGTGATCATCATGGCAATCTTTATCTTATCTGCAGCAGCGCGGAAAAGCTGCACAGATGTTGAATTGAACCAGATTTTGAGGTTCTTTAACCAAGATGTTCTTCTTCTTCCTGAACCTCGTTTTCCAAATATTTTTCCTTGCAGGATGGCTTGAAGGAGAGTGTATCTGGATTTATTTCGCATAATATGTCCGAAGAACTGTAACTTTCGAGATTTGATGATGGTGGTCAGTACTTCTCGATTCTCTTATTCATTCTTCTGAGGACTCCCTCATTTGTGACTCGGTCAGTCCACGGGATCTTAAGCATTCTCCGATATAGCCACATCTCAAATGCTTCCAGTTTTCTGCACATATCTTCGTTCAAGGTCCACGATTCAACACTATAAAAAAGGACAGAGAAGACGTAGCATCGCAGCATTCTTACTTTTGTATCAAGAGAGAGGTTGTGATCCGATTATTTTTATTACTTTTATTCATAAAAAGGAAACTAAAAAAGTTATAAACAAAAGTAACTAATAATTTTGGAACAAATACAACATTTTTCTGGTAATTTTACAATAAAATGAGATCAGAGTAATATCATAGAGGGTTTTTCATATAATAATTTTTACTACAAATTTGGCCAGCTTCTTGAATACTCGCCATCGTGAAATAAAGGGTACAAAGGGCTTTCGCGCTCTATCCCGTAAACTACAGCTTATTTCAAATCGAGTGGTGAGCCCTTCCACGAAATAGTTAATCGCGCAGACAATAGAATATCTATAATCAGACCCATGCAGTGGCGTTGCAATATTAAACAAATTCAATTATTTGAATGTATATAACATTAACTAAATGCAATACATACGCTCCATATAATATACAGTCCTTGTTAGCCATAGGTTCTGTAACAATATATAATTTAATTATAGAATTTTTGTCACACACATGCATAGCTTTATAAATCTGTATACGTTCATGAACATTTTCATGAGCGTGTATAGGGTTAGACTTGTACCCTCTGTTTATCCTATATGTAACAATACCTTATCCGTGGTCCAGTATTGTTTGTCTGTTAAAATAAATGTCTTGATGGACCCCTAGACGAGAAGCAAGTGTCCCTGTATTTTCCTTTGACGTGTTCTTCTATTAATTATCCGTCTACTTCGTTTTAGGGATATCGCTGTGCATTTGTCTGAGAGAAATAATTTATACTTATGTGTATATACATTCTTAAGGAATATATTATGTATAACCTTTCGAGACTGGCTGAATGACGAAAGTCTATGCCACACAAAAAAACAAAAAAATTATTTAAAATCGCACTAATTACAAAATTATTACTCACTTAAATAATAAATGGAGTTTGATTGTACAGAGTGCTTCAACCCTTCTGGTGAAACATGCAGTAACATCATGAAAATATTACTTCCGTTCTTTCGTAAACATTCACCATCCATACTGAATCAGATCCTGAACCGGAGTCTAGACTATTAAAGAAAATAAAAAAACAATAGATGGAAAAAATCTTTTTAAATATATAACTATTCTCAATACTATCTCGCCTGGAAGTTGTGAGTGAGCTAGACCTAATGGGGATACCACTTAAAAAAATGCACCTCTAGACCCTACCTCAAGGCTGGTCGGCAAAAAGGTCGATAATAAACTAATAATGCCATGGGAATATTACCAAAATATTAAATTATATGAATAAAAAAGTATATAATAAATAACTTAGCTTAATGGTTCATTTTTATCGTACTCTTTTGAGTATTCAATAACTCACTCAACTTCGAAGTCTATATTTGGTCTGTACTTTTGTATGGAGCAAAGGTATGAACTAAAAGTATTAGGTATAAACAGAATTAAAGCATTGGAAGTGTGGATTCATAGAGGGATGCTTAAGATACCTTGACCAGCTAAAGTTGCCCTTTTTGGATTTTGGTATTACAGAAGAATCCTACGAATATCATGGATTTAACGGATAGTAAATGTGAAAATATTATTGGAGAGTATCAGACGGGCTTCCGACGGGGAAGATCGACACTGGATCAAATATTTACAGTCAAACAGATCTTAAGTAAATCATGGGAACATCACATTGACGTTCACAACCTGTTTGTATATTTCAAACAGGCATCAGACTCAGTCAAAAGGAACAAGCTCTACAATATGTTGGCTGAATTGGCAATACCACACAAGCTAATTAGACTCATTAAAGCCACAATGGATGAAACTCAGGCATGTGTACGAACACAAAACCACCGAACAAACTTTTTCAAAATTTCGCAGGGATTAAAGCAGGGAGATGAGCTAGCCCCAACTTTGTTTAACCTGGCACTGGAGTATGCGGTTAGGCAAATGCAAACTGGACGAGGAAACCTACTGACCAACCGAAAGGTTCAACTGGCTTTATGCCAATGATATTAATAAGTTGTAAAGTTTACATACCTGAGAGTAGAAATATATGCTGACGGATCAGAAGATGGAGAAATATGGAAGAGAATAACGCAGGCAAACAGCTTATTTTGCCCTCTCCCATATATTTCGGTCTGAAAATGTCCACCGAAACACAAAGATGAGAATCTATAAAACCTTAATTCGACCAATAGCATGCTATGGCAGTGAAACATGGGTCCTGAAAGAAACATCCAAAAGCAAACTCGATACATTCGAAAGGAAAGTACTGAGGAGAATACTAGGACCTGTGAGGAAAAACCGAATCTTCTGAAGTCTGAAGATTCACACGGTTAGACTTCATAAGAATACAAAGATTGCAATGGGCCGGACATGTGATAAGAATGGGAGAGGATAGGCTACCAAAAAGACCACTAAATGCTAGAATGCAGGGAAAGAGACCTGTTGGAAAGTCAAAAAAGCGCTGAGAAGACATAGTAAACAGCGATGGACAAGCCCTTTTAGGAGTCCGTGTATAGAGAAGATCAGCCACAGACAAGCAAAAAGTAAAGGAGGCCAAGGCTCAATTTGGGCTGCAGTGCCGTAGAAGAAGAAGAAGAAGAAATGTGAAAGTAACTAGAATGATAGAAAACAGCGGACAAATTATAACTATTAAAATACCAAAACTTCAGTAATTAGGACCTGTAACAAGAGAGCAAAAATACTCATTATTATAATTTTTATGCAAGGAAAAATTCGAAGAAAGCGAAATATGGAAAGACGAAGAATATTCTGGTTTAAAAACATATGGAAATATGTTTAGAGCGGTTGTCAAGAGGGTCTGCGGTGATTTCTAATCTTCAATAGATAGAACTTAAAGAAGAAGTATTTCAAGGAAAACCCAAGAAAAAAAGTACTAGGCGATTACCAATCCGATAGACTGGTACAATCGAGAAGTTAGTAAACACTAACTTCGTTATTCTAGCGTTATTACAGCGCAAAAAGAGCAACAACCTCTGGAAGGAACGTAACATTCCTAATCACTATGCATTTGCTAGGATGTTTAGATTGAAAGGAAGGTACATATTTTTTCTGTGCTTCTGCCTACGTGTCGTTGTAAAGTGGCAAAAATAAGTGATGGTCTTGCATCTGTGTAACAAGAATATTTGATTCTTTCTATTTTGCTCTTCCCTACAATACAACTAAATAAAAAATGAGACGAATAATTTTATCTGAGTGATTTTCTATTACAAGTGGTACCAGGTAAATGATGTATTTATTATAAATGTTATCCAGGTGTGGCGAATAATGAATGTATTCACACCTGTAATGCCCTTACAGATTAACCGGTGTGTACAATAGAAAATATATACAAAATAAATAAGTGGAAACAAATAGGAATCATTTTTGATTTCAGAACCAACTAGTTTACCAGATATTACCCTATTTGGTTTTATAAGAAAAGATAATTACCTGCTTCTTGTCACAGAATCAATTTTTTAATTCTAATGGTACTAATCTGCGAACTAAAGTTCGGATATTCTGCAAAATTACCTCGTTTTTCCACAATAAAGGGCAGTTTTTGGTAATATAAATATGCCTTGATTAAACGTGCCAACAAACATAAAATATTCTAATAGAATGTGAATTTATGAACACAACTTTCTTAATTAATTTAAGTTATTTTCAATAGATATTATTGAAAGAGTTGAGTTTAATTTCCTGAACAACTTTCAATGTGTATACAAACATGAAGATCTAAAAATAGTTTAGGGACTACAGTAGGATATATTCAGCATTTTTAATTATAAAGATAATTTTTAAATAAATAAGAAGGGATAAATATCCCAGTGTGCTTACCAAATGGGTCTTTAAAGTCACCCAACCCATTTTCGCGCGAAATTGACGAAAACTTCAACCGTAAAAGACAAAAACTGATTTTTTTCACGAAAACTCACGGCGACAGATAATATCACAAATCACGATTAACGATATCACAGCACGATATTTGAAAAAATATCCAACAACACTCAACAACAGTTTTGATCAATAAAAATAGACCTATTCAATTTTAAAAGTAGTAACCACGCTCTAGGACCCGTACAGAAGCTAGGACAACAATTTATTGATAATCCTGAGTGCGCAAACTTCCCTTTGCGCAGATTGCAGCTGAAATTCTCGTCGAAAAGGGCCGACGAGCCGCGAAACAGATGGCAAGGGAAAGTTTGGAAGTTTTATTATGAAAGGTAGTGTCCCGGAATAATAAATCATAATATACACATTTCAAAACATACAAACAGCCCAGTCGTTTGAGAAGTTGCAAATGAGAATTACGTCAAGATTTAGGTGTGTCAGAAATGATCCGTTCAAATCAATAATTTGGTTAAATATTACTCCACATTTTTTTATTTAAGATCAAATTTTTATGGCAATTTTTCCAAATAAAAATAATAAGAAATTTATGCAATACAGAATAATAAAAAATCTTACAGTAGCACACCCTCATTCACATTTGCTATAAATCTGCTTACTAATTACTTTTCAAAACGCTTTGAGTACGTGGCTCATTAAGCTGATTAGCAAGCTCAGGAAATATGCACTTAAAAAAACCCTAAAATCTCCACGCAAATTTGCACAAAAAACAGTTGAAATATGCACTAAAATAAGCTTTTTATGATTTGATGCATATAAATAAAAAACGCAGTGATACTTGTATTGAGGATATTTAATTTATTTTATGCTAAAGTTACACAAATATTTATTGAATTTGTATTATTTACATCATTAGATTCATTGATTCATCATCATTCATCATCATCATCATTCTTTATTATACTATTATTAGAGTTAAAACTATATACAGGGTGAGTCATAACTATTGGGACATAGACTAAGGACAGGTTATTTGGACCAAAATATGGCTATTGAGAAAAATATGCCTTAATAAAATGTTGATGAGAAAAAAGATACAGGGTGTTAAAGTTAATTTTTGTTATTCTTTTTTTGCTAATAGTTTCCCTGTATATTTATAAATTGCTATCAAAATTGGCACGGAGGCATATTCTTAGACAAGAAATAGTATTTTATTTACAATTCCACTATCAAATACCAAACTAATAAACAAAGTTGCAACTAACGTAAGGTTTCCGTTTTGACGATAAATCAAATCTAAACACACTTTAACTTAAAAGAACTCACAAAAACTCAAACTAAATGTTCTACATGGTCTCCTCCGATTTCTATGCCTTTTCTAATTCTTTTTATAAAGGATTTTCGGACGTTAAAAAAATATTATTCTGTCCCCTTATAAGATTAGCTGCATTTTGAATGTATCTCCAAAGTTCGTCTCGTGCATTAATTTCATTGGCATAAACTAAGGACTTCATATGTCCCCAAAAATAAAAATCTAGCGGGTTGTACTCAAGACTTCTTGGTGGCCATTGAAAATCACTGCCTCTGCCAATCCATCGTTGAGGAAATACATCATTAAGATGATTTCTAACAGCTAATGAAAAATGAGGTGGCGCTCCATCCTGCATAAACCACATTTTTCTTCTTACATCCAGTGACTGATCATCTAAAATATCACTAAGAGTATTTTCCAAAAAGAATAAATAAGAATCTCCATTTAAATTCGGAGGAAGAACATAAGGCCGTAGTAGTTGGTCGCCTATAATACCACACCAAATATTCAATTTAAACTCATGCTGAAAATGTCTAGCTTTAATAGCATGCGGGTTTTCTTCTTCCCAATAATGACTATTTCGCCAATTAAAAACCTCTCGTCTGGTAAAAGTTGCTTCGTCGGTGAACATAATATTCTTAATAAAGTGTCTGTCATTGCGATGTTTATTCAGAATACGTTGGTAAAACTGTAACCGTCGTGGAAGATCTGTTGGAAGTAAATTTTGAACAGGAGTGAAGTGATAAGGATGGAGGTTATCTTTTTTTAGAATTCTAACAATAGACGACTGACTTACTCCTGTTGCTGCTGATAGATGTCGTGAACTTATTTCAGGATTTTCATCTACTCGAACCAAACGTTCATCTTCTTGATTAGGTGTGATTTGTTTCGGTTGACCACCCCGATTTTTAGTGTGAAATGACACAATTTCACCTAAACTACGATATAATCTTGCAAAAGTTTTGTGATTTGGTTGCCTTCTGTTTATGTATAACATTCCATACCTTCTGGGTGCCGAGCGACCGCAAAAATTTTCTTGTGCGTATACGCAAATCATATCTCGCATTTCTGTATTAGTAAAATGATTGTGACGAGGCATTTCAATCAAAAAAAGTAATGATTACTTTTAAAAAATGCAACATTACACTACACTGTCACATCAAAAATAATTTACTCTGAACAAATGATATTTACCAACAACAATTATCTGACAGTCCAAAGCATACTTTTCATAAATGAAATAATATTTGAAATCCTTTTTTAAGACTCTAAGCAGTTCGACTGCGTTTTTATCGAAAACGGTTGAAATTATCATGTTTAAACAAGAGTACCAATTTTACGTAAAAATGATGTTTACGTCATATTTTCTAATAAAAATTACTAAAAAGTTTCATCAGAAAAAGTTTAGACTCAATTTAATTATTAGGAATGATCCACGTAGGGCCCTCTATGACAAAACGTAAAATTGTAAATAAAATACTATTTCTTGTCTAAGATTATGCCTCTGTGCCAATTTTGATAGCAATTTATAAATATACAGGGAAACTATTAGCAAAAAACGAAAAACAAAAATTAACTTTAACACCCTGTATCTTTTTTCTCAGCAACATTGTATTCAGGCATATTTGGCCCAATAGCCATATTTTGGTCCAAATAATATGTCCCTAATCTATGTCCCAATAGTTATGACTCACCCTGTATTATTAAATGATTCTCTATATTTTCTAGAGAAAAACTGTGCCGTCTATCTGATAATAATTGTTTATATGCTGAAAAACTTTTTTCTACTTCACATGAAGTTAAAGGAGCAAACTTAAAATATTGTATAATTAAGGGTTCTACTTGCAAAATTAAATTATTTTCACAATTCCCCATCTTCATAATATTATTTTTTTAAATCATTATTATTTAACACTGTGCAGAATTTTTGATACACATTGTTGGTTTCCCCAAGGTGTTTAATTTTTTCATTTAATGCATTAATAATTTCAATACTTAGTCTTATGAAATGTTTCGCTTTTCTAATCTAGTAATTGATTCAGCAATATTTATAAAATTGAATTGGATATGTGCCAAATTACTTTATAATAACGGTTTTTGTAAATTTGTAAAACATCCACTCATTTTTTTATCTACCACCTGCGCTATCTATATCCAAACTACAAATGACGTCTCTAATTCCCTCAAAATTATCAGTTATGAAATTTACTGAATTTAGCCATGTTTCCCATCTAGTTATCACCGGTTCAGGTGGTAAAGGTACATTAGGTAAACGATCTTTATACGCCTGTACTTGCAGAGGAACTTTTAAAATTATTTTTTTTATATTTGATACACGGGTATGTGCTAAACAGGTAACGTATCAAATTTGGAAAAAAATATTTTTAAATATTGTCCAGTTTTGATCATATGTATATAATTACACTATAATTAGTTTTTTCAGATGCTTTTATCACCGATAATTTTTCTTTCAAATTTAAAAACTTTCTTTTAGTCGAAGACATTGTTACTCTTAGATCAGAATATCGCAACGAAATTAGAAATGTGTACAAAGTATAAATAAATTCTAAAACGGCTTTTCCAATTCAAATTCGGTGTACCTATGTACTTAGTTCTATGACCAATTAGTTTTATTACAATAAGTTATATACATATTCGGTGACCTAGAAACTGACCGTTCAGCAGAGGTTTTCGTTGTGGAGGGGTGTCCGTTAACAAAAGTTTTACCGTGCTGGATAATATGCTGGATTATAAAATGGTAGTAAGTATATAATACAATTTTTTATGTATTGCTATTACTAACTTACTTGTGAATTAATCGCACTGAGATGTAGCTGAGCAACTCGTAGATCGAATCGTTTCATCGATATATCCTCTTGTAGTTCGTTGGCCTTGTTGTAGAGAGAAGCTTCGACGGATTTCTGCTGGATGCGTAGCAACGTATCAACTGCATCGTGAATTTGACGAATCTGCGCCTCGAGATCTAGAGCTTCCTTGTGGAGGACGTCATGGCTTGGTTTCAATTGGACAGCTGATAATTTATCTATTACTAGTTCGTCTCTAAGAGGAGGAGGTATGTTATCCTGAAAACATATATTAATTTTACACACCATAAATTAAAAAATAAAGTGGGTTCTTTTAATAATATAAATAAATTTTGAAATTATAAACTATTAAAAGAGTGGACTTACAAGAGATTTACACGAAATACGCAGAAAAAATTATTATTAATTTTTAGCTTATTGTACAAGAAAGTGAAACTTAACTCTTGCTAAATAATGTAATAATTACTATTTAAATGGGAATAAGCCAAAATTAAAGGTTAAAATAAGTTTATTGACGTTTCAATTTCCACTTATCATATACATTTATATATAAAATTGTATATAAAATTATTTATTTCCAACACATCATTGACGCCATGCTGATTTTTGAGGCAATATGACCAATATGGTAAATAGAAGATTCAGAAGCAGTTTTAAATCTGTCAAAACATATCCAGGAGCGGACATTGAATCTGACCATATACCTTTAGTGGGAGTCATGGATGTGAGACTGAAGACAATAAAGAAAAAGTCTAGACCTAACTACGACATGACAGCCCTGCAACATCCGGAAGTTAAAAAGCAAGTGGGGGAATATATTAACAATCAAGTTAAGCAACTAAAAGAAGAAAATAACATCCAACGAGAAATCAATCAATTCGAAGAAATAATTAAGAAAACTAAACAAGATCTGCTAAAACCAAACAAAGAAACAAAGAAGAAATCTTGGATGACTCCAGAAATCCTTCACTCAATGGAACGCAGAAGGTTAATTAAAGGAAATAAAGATGAATACAAAAAAATGCAGGCTTACATCAGAAGAAAAATAAGAGAAGCTAAAGAAAAAGAAGCTGTAGAGAAATGTAAAGAAATAGAAAGACTACAAGCCAAGCATGACAATTTTAATGTACACAAAAAGGTAAAAGAAATAACGGGTACTTTTAAAAAGAGAACACAAATGAAACTCATAGACACCAATGGAAAATTAATCATTGACACCCAAGAGATGAAGGACAAATGGAGAATATATTTGGAGACACTTTTTCAAGATCAAAGAACGGATTATAGGCATCCATTTTCAGAGAGGATGACGGGCCCGGACATACTTAAATCCGAGGTAGAAGAAGCAATAAAACGGATGAAAAGCAGAAAAGCTGTAGGGCCTGATAATATCGAAGCTGAATTTTTAAAACTCTTGGAGGATGAAGGAATAAATTGGATCACGGCTGTCTTCAATAAAATATACAATACAGGAATCATCCCTGATAAATGGCTAGAATCAGAATTCATAGCGATACCTAAAAAACAGGGGGCTAAAAAGTGCGAAGAATATCGAACAATCAGCCTAATGAGCCACATGTTGAAACTGTTTCTTAGAGTCATCCATGGAAGAATTTATAAGAAGTGCGAGGAACAAATATCAGACAGACAGTTCGGCTTCATTAACGCAGTGGGTACCAGAGAGGCACTTTTCGGAGTACAGGTACTGATTCAAAGATGCAGGGACGTTAACTGCGACGTATACGCGTGCTTGATCGACTATGAAAAGGCATTTGACAGAGTTCAACATCAAAAGATGATAAACATTTTAAAAGAAGCAGACCTGGATGACAAAGACCTCAGAATTATTTCAGAACTATACTGGAATCAGACCGCATACATAAAAATTAACGGAGAAGAAACAGATCACATAAAAATACTACGCGGAGTTAGACAGGGATGTATTCTATCGCCGTTGATATTTAATATGTACTCAGAAAAAATTTTTAACGAGGCTCTTTACGGAATAGACGAAGGCATCCTTCTAAATGGTGAAAGAGTAAACAATGTTAGATATGCCGACGACACCATGGTGATAGCAGATAGTTTAGAGGGACTTCAGAGGCTAATGGACAGAATAAACGAGTACAGTCAACAGTACGGACTAAACATTAATACCCACAAAACCAAACAAATGATTGTCAGCAAGGAGAATATAAATGGGGCTCATCTATACATTAATGGGACGCAGATAGAGCGAGTAAAACAGTATTGCTACCTGGGAACTATTATAAACGCACAGTGGAGCAATGTACAGGAAATAAAGTGCCGCATAGGAAAGGCAAGAACGGTCTTTAACAAAATGAGCGCCATCTTCAAAAGTCACAACATATCCCTGGATACAAAAATGAGACATTTGAGATGCTATGTTTTCTCTGTGTTGTTGTACGGGGCGGAGGCATGGACGCTTACAGACACCACTATTAAAAAACTTGAAGCATTTGAGATGTGGCTTTATAGAAGAATGCTGAGAATATCATGGACAGCAAGGATCATGAACAAGGAAGTTCTAGAAAAAATGAAGAAGGAACCAGAGATTGTGTTTACGATCAAACGCATAAAATTGCAATATCTGGGACACGTTATAAGAAATCAGCAGCGTTACTCCCTGCTGCAGTTTATACTACAAGGTAAAGTTAAAGGTAAGCAAGGACCCGGTAAAAGGAAAATATCATGGCTGCGGAATTTAAGAACATGGTTTAAGAAAACCTCAACGGAGCTGTTTCGAGCCGCAGCGAGCAAGGTCATGATTGCCAATATGATTTCCAACATCCGAAACGGATAGGAACCAGAAGAAGAAGAAGATGACCAATAAAAGTTATTTTAAGGTTCAAATGATCTAACCTACTCCACTGAACATTCACAAGTTATGACAATTCAAATTCATTCAATGAATTGGTCTCTAAGTAAATCAAATTGAACCTGCTACTTAAATCCACAAAAGATCTTGACGATGTAACACCTAACTACGTCAATCCAAAAAGCTACCCGAACCATTTATTCATAATGACCTGAATATTGTCACTTGGTGTACAAACTACTTTAAGAGACTTCTCTCATCTCAAGAATCATCTCGTCCAAATCCACTCGCAAAAGATCTACCGATCCCATCACTGCTTATCAGACTAAAAAGGTTGGAACCTTTTAGATCTCACCACCGCTAGTAACTAGATAGAAGTTATTCATTTGTATAAAAGTCAGAAATTTGGCAATAAAAACTAAATAGAGGCAAAGGGTGTTTCCATTGCGTCATTTTTTCTATATCTTTCATACATATTGTTTATTTATACTGATAACAGATTACAATAAATAAAGTAGGTTAAAATAAATTAACTGTATGAGAGCCAATGATAAATATAAACTTCTTAATTGTAAGTTAAAAATGCGGAATAAGTACCTCTTGATATTTATCATTCAATTTCATTTGCCTATATTAACTGGTTTCAGAGCAATAAATAAACCTTTAGTTCATCATCATTATCATCATCATCATCATCATTCAGCCTTCATTTACCACGCCCACTGCTGGACATAGACCTCCCTTAAACTCCTCCATTCTTTACGATTTTGTGTTCTTTGTTGTCAATTTTTGGTAATATGCCAGATGTCGTCAGTCCAACGTGTAGGTGGTCTTCCTCTACTACGTTTGTCTGCTCTTGGCCTCCAATTTGTAATTTTGCTCGTCCATCATGAGTCATACATTCTCGCTACATGGCCTGTCCAGTTTCATTTCAATTCCGCTATGCGTTCCACAACATCAGCAATACTCGTCCTTCTTCGCAGATCTTCTATTCTTATTCGGTCCCGCAACGACACTCCTAGCACAGACCGTTCCATTCGTCCCTGTGCCAAAGATTTCTACTGCACAAAATTAAAAAAAAGTGGTTTCGAAAGAAGTAAGGTTATGAATATTGAAAATGCTGTCATAATTATAGAATCTAGATTACAATGAAAGTACTCACCCCAAAAGAATTCTGTAGATCATTATATGAAGCTTATAATAATTCCTACCTTCTTTTATTAATTTCAAAAACAGGCAAAAAATTATATTCACACTCCGTTAGAAAAGTTGATTGAAAGAAAGTAAGGAGACTAAAGTGAAGTTTGCACAGATGACATAGGACGTAAGCGTATGATGGAATTAACTCTTCTGTCAACAAAGAACAGAATATTTAGTCTACCGGACAGAAAGAGAGTGGGCGAATATTTATTCTACCGGAAAAAAAGAAAAAGAGGGCGCCAACTACTTTTTTAAAGAAAAAATAGTAAAAACGAAACTAAAGGCAAAGGAATTAATAAATTAATAAAGGAATTAAAATAAAATAATTATTTAAATATAAATTAATAAAGATGTGACGTTTATAACGTTACAATTCCTCGTAAAACTTTTGGAATGAGCTGTATTAACTCGTCTCTACGTGATATTATTTCATTTTGCTTGTTTCTTAATTAATGAATTTCACATTTCCCATTGGTTAGCTTCCTACGTAGAACTTTTAGGTTGTTATTTTTCTGTATGGTACGTTTAATATTATCGGTTTCAAATTTCCTTAAACCTCTCCTGATTGCCTTCGAAACAGTTTTATTAATTTCTCTTAGAGTGTGGCTGTCTGTATTCTCATCGCTTCTCATTTGTCTTCTTTGATCTAGCAGCGTTTCAGTATATGGACTTATTTTACTATCTGATTTTCTTTTAGAACAGTGCACTCGGTGACTTTTTTGTAAGGCGTTTATGATGCAAGTATTTAAGTCGTTATGATCGTTCTCGGAGTTTTCATGCAGTAGTAGCTTATTATTGATATGTGTCTGATATTGGTTGATATCCAATGGGGGTGTCCAGATACCATGAGATTTATTTGTAATCATTATGTTTCTTTCTCTTTTTGTGTTGATTTGGACTTTCGCTAGTATCATTCTGTGGTCACTGCTTGTGGTGAACTTGTTGAGTACTGTTACATCTTTAAATATTTGTTTTTTGCCACTTATGATGTAGTCGATTTCGTTCGATGTTCTACCGTTTGGACTTTTGCAGATCCATCTTCTGTGCGTCTTTTTATGAAGGAAGCTGTTCGTTTTGAATAAATTATTCTAGAGTAGGAATCCTAGTAGCGTTTCTCATCGGCTATTTCTTCCTGGGAAACCAAATTTTCTCAAGGATGTTTACAGATCTGCTTCTTTTACACCTATTTTTGCGTTGTTGGAGCGTATACGTGTATAATTTTGAGTTGAAATCTACTGTTCAGCTTTAGAATAAAATATGCCACTCTAGATGATACAATTCGGATATTTAGTATCTTGTCCGTGCGGTGTTTATGGACAAAGAAACCAATGCCTTCAACTGATGTAGTTTCTAATCTTCAGTTAGTTAGGTAAATTTTAACACTTTGTATCTCTGAAAACGAAGTACTTTCTGACATACGTGCATATAGCAAACTATAATTATTTTTTATAAAAAATTACCCTCTAAAGTTTGTCGCGCTTATTTACGACATTTTAAAGCTCGGTAACTCAGAAACAATGGATTTCTGAGTCATGGTGCAATAATAACTTTTAATTCAGGATGATCAAAGCTACCTTTCTGCAAATTTTTAGACAATTTAACTAATACCACTCTCACATAAGAAAAGTACTGGAGTTAATTATTCCATTTGTTCTTACTGCCGCTTCAAACAGTTTCGTTTATGATATGCAGATGTTCCAATAAAAGGGTAATCTTGTAAATGAAGTCCAGTACGAATCATTGGGTTAATCTATTTTGCTGATGCTTATATCAATAAAATAATACCCAAATTATCTGGTAAATAGCTTCCCTAATGCATTGTATTAAACACATTATACCGACATCTCAGGAAAGCAGGTATCTTGTTTGTACAAGGGAGTTTATATACATAGGATGTTTGATAAGGGTTTAGTGTCGCAGTTCGCCTCCATTATTTAATATATTGACGGTATATTGGGAAGACGGTATGAGGAAATATAGTCCGGAATTATATTAACAGGGTAAATAATTCCCTTGTTGACAGACCATAATAAATTGCCGTTGCAGACAACTGGGGCATAGATAAATTTGAATTTAATGGTTTACAATTATGGTGTATATACTTATGGTTTAAAAATACGTTATAACAGTGAATTGAAAACAATTTATTCTCCATTTTATTGTATATAGAAAATTTTTATTAATAAGTAGG
This sequence comes from Diabrotica undecimpunctata, assembly GCF_040954645.1. NCBI lineage: Eukaryota > Metazoa > Arthropoda > Insecta > Coleoptera > Chrysomelidae > Diabrotica > Diabrotica undecimpunctata. Next base: position 12,111,764 of record NC_092805.1, read on the forward strand.
TAGTTAATATTATTTTAGAGACATATGTCTCTTTTAAAGCAAAGCTTCTATACTGGCGTTATATTACTTTCTCTATAGTAAAATACTGAGGCGATAGTCACGAAACAAGTGGCACAAAATAGTTGGAAGAGTCCATTTACTCGATGAGGAAAGTCCATTATACAACACTGAGGAGCAACTGAGCAACACGTATTAAATCCAAAATATAATTTTAAGTTATCGACGAAAAACTAATTGTGTTAAACCTAGTTAAAAGTAAATATTTTATTTACTATAAAACTTTATTAATAACATTATTTCTGTTAGAAAGTTGGAGTTTTGTGTTCAGTTTCCAATTTTTAAAGCTTTCATTTTGTTGGATTTATCTCAGTTTGCTACACATGAATAGATTTATTTCGTTTTGCCAAACCGTTGGTTGGATTTATGGCATTTTGCTAAATAAGTAAATATCTAAATGTCGAAAATAAAACACCAGTATACGAAAATACTATTATTTATTTATAAAACAAAACTTCTCAAATATGTAGGCCTGTATCATCTTCTAGACAATCACATTCCTTTCTCATTTCATGACGTTCATTAGCGGTGCCATCAGCAGTTCTCAGTTTTCTTCCCACGCATTTCCAAATTCTTGTATCAGTAAATGTTTACGATTTTATTTTCTCTTCTTTTAGTGGTTTTCGCAATCTCGCGGTTTCTAGTATCAACTGTGAGTCTTTTATACCTTTCTTAAGCAACGTTTTAGGAACTTCAAAGTTTATTTCAAATTTCATTGTTTTTTAAATATGATTCTTCTTCTTAGAGTGCCGTCTCCCTACGGAGGTTGGCAATCATAATGGCTATTTTTATTTTTAAACTTGCTGCTCTAAAAAAATCAATCGCATCAATATCTGCATTGATACTCATCACGTGGCCTAGGTATTCCAGTTTTCAGGTTTGTATAGTGGTGATTAGTTCTGTTTCTTTATCAACCCTCTCCAGTACTTCTTTGTTTGTAATTCTATCAGTCCATATAATATATAACAGCTCCATATAATAATATTGAAAATATATAACAGCGAATGGTACGTAGTCTGATCTCCAAATTTAGATTTTTGCTAGGAGTGGCTTCATTCGTATAAATGCTGATCTGGCACTCTCTATTCGCCTGTTTATTTCTGCAGTATGATCAGTTTTATTGATCAAAGTTCCCAAGTACTGATACTTTTCTACTTGTTCTATCACCTTACCATTGATTGTCAATAGGTGATGTATATTTTGTGGTCTTTTTGTAATTAGCATGTACTTCGTTTTTTTAGCGTTTATAGTAATTCCCATCTCAGCACTATTGATACTTAAGCTTTTGATAAGATGTTGTAGATCTTCTATACCCGTTGCTATGATCACAGTGTCGTCTGCATATCGTAAGTTGTTAATTAATTTTCCGTTAACGGTAACTTTCGCTTTGATATTATTGAGCGTGCTTTGAAAACTTTCTTCAGAATATAAGTTAAACAAAAGTGGCGATAAAACACATCCCTGTCTAACTCCTCTACAGATCTTCGTTTCTTCTGAGTCTTGCCCATCAATTTGAACTATGGCACTTTGGTTCCAATATAATGTTTGCACTATATTTATGATTTAACTGTCAATGCGCTTATTCATAAGTATTGATATTAGTTTTTCATGTCTTACTTTATCGAAAGCTTTTTCATAGTCAAAAAAGCACAAGTTTAGATCAACGTTTACATCCCGACATCTCTTAATCAATATGTTGATGGCAAATAGTCCTTCCCGAGTACCCGTTCCATTTCGGAACCCGAACTGCGTCTCGCTAATTACTTTCAGCAGTACTTTTAAAATATGAGGCTCAGTGTTCGATAATCAGAGCACTCTTTTGCTGCTTGTTTTTTAGGGATGGTTATAAATGCTGACTTCAGCCACTCTTGTGGTATTATTCCTGTATCGTACACCGTGTTGAATAAATCTGCAAATACATCCAAGTTATCCTCTTCCACTAGTTTTAACAGTTCTACTGGTATTTCATCTAATCTAGCTGCCTTATTGTCCTTAGAGTTTTTGATAGCATATTTGATTTCATCTATCGTGATCTTCTGTCTCTCTAAAGTTCTCTAACGTACTCCTCCGATCGTGTTAATTTCTCTGGTAAATCTATTAGTCGTACTCCTTTTTTGTCTTTTATGTATCCTTGCTGTCTATTTTGACCCATTCCAGTCACTTCTCTTATTTTTTTGTGCATATTTCTCATATCATATTTTGTTTCTAGTTCTGCTATCTCTTTACATTGTTTCATCAAATAGATTTCCTTAGCTGTTTTGATTTTTTCCTTAATTATTCGTTGTATTTCTTTATACTTCTGTAGATCTTTTCCTTTATATTTCCTTCTTTCTTCCATCTGTAATAGTATTTCTTCTGTCATCCACTGTTTTTTAGCCTCTGACCTATGTTTAGCCTCAAACTTTCTTGAGCTGGTTTCAGTAATGTGTTTTTTATATTATACCACTTTTTATTTACATCCATAATTTGTTTGTTGTCAGTTAGTGTTTTTTGCATATTAACATTCACATTATTTTTTAATTCGTTTTTTATTTCTTCTTTTTTTAGAACTCTTACATTAATTTTTGGTTGTTGTTTTCTGAGTTCAATTCTTTTTAATATTATTTTCACGTCAGCAACTAACGGATTGTGGTCTGAGTTAACATCTGCTCCAGGATAAGTTTTAACTGAGGTTATAGAGATTTTATATCTGCTATTTACGAGTATAAAGTCTATCTGGTTTCTGACAATGTGGTTTTCTGTATGTGACGGAGACGTCCATGTATATAGTCTTCTCTTAGAAAGCTGAAACAATTGCAACAAAAAATATGATTGCAATTGGTTAATATCATACAGAATCCAATCAGATTAAAGAAAGAGCGATAAATTTCTTTATATTGTTCTTTTGTCTTTAAAGAAGCAGATTTTCTGAAGGCTTTGAAGTCTGCTGTTTGTCAGCTGGTAAAAAGCTGACACCTCTAACAGGGAATGTAAGATGAATTTTAGTTAAGTTTTCAGGGATTTTTTCTTCAACTAATAGTAGAAGGCATGAATAACATTGGTGTTTTTATTTTGCCCTTTACATCCGTTACTAAAAAAAACGAACTTTTTGTTTATTTTAAAAACGTGAAAACTCACTTGTTAACTTGTTAAAATTTCGCCATCTTTTAGTTCTTTTGTGTCGAAATGAGAATGTGCTTTGTCCAATAGCAAGACTGCCTTTCTCGGTAGATTATTTTCTGCTAAATGTTTTTTAACCTTTGGTACAAATTGATTGTGAATCCAAGCTTTGAATAGAAGATTGTTTATCCAAGCAGTCTTTTGATGACGGTACCAAAATTGTCACTCTTTTCTTTTTCTTCTTGAATCCTGTGCACTGTCTTCTTGTTTTGAGGTCAGAGTATAGGACGGCAGCATTTTATAATTGAGACCTGTTTGGCCACAATTGTAAAGCTGGTCTCCAGTAATTCCTTTCGTCTTCTAATAAGCTGCGCAAGGTCTTTTTGAAGACTTTGACAACTTCTGGGTCAGCAGACAGTTTTTCACCACATATCTGTGGCTTCCGCACACTGTACCGATTTTTCCAACTCTCCAACCATCCTTCACTTGCCTTGAAATCATTATCACTTCCAATTTATTTGTTGAAGTGTAAGGCTTTTTCTTTTAATATAGGCCCTGAGATTGGTAAAACAAAGATACAAACACAAAGATACATATATTCGAAGAAAGTCAAAACGGTAGAGAGAGTAATTCAAGGTCACATACCACGCTAGAAATACACCCATTTGTAGAGAACTACCTAAGCGCGGAACTGTTTATACCTTCGAAATATTTGTTACCGAACTGTCCGAATATGGGGAGGTCCGGATGTGGCAGGTTAGACTGTACTTTCAATGTCCAAAAATTGTAAAATTAAATAAATAAACTTTGCAAATCGATGATTGTAAGAAAAATCGTAAAATAAAAAATAATACATACAAAATTAAATTACTTAATTCAATAATTTAATGCAATTGATTGTCCAGGGAAAAATAGACAGTAAGCGAGGGCCAGGCAGGAGAAGACACTCGTGGCTCCAACAACTGAGGAAGTAGTTCGGGCTCACATCGGTCGAACTATTCAGAAGCGCCGCAAACAAGATCAGAATTGCCATGTTAATAGCTAACGTTCGCAACGGACAGGGCACTTGAAGAAGAAGAAGAAGAGAAGAAGAATAATTTAATACTTACTTAAATTTTAAAAATGTGATTTAAAATACAGAAAATATGGAAAATATAGTATAAAGCTTCTAGGCTGAAGCGCTAGTCTACAGTACTGCCTACTATACCACTTTTTTCAATTTTATTTTAATGAAAAGACAAAACTTTATCGTTATATGATTTAAAAAACCAGCTCTATAATTTTTTCACGTATAACCAAATAATAAGTAACAATTTCACTTCACTTTTGTTTACTTTATTACAAGAAAAACCTCCTAATGTTTCCATGTTCTAGCGTAATAAGTTCTTTAGCCATTTCTCTCCCTCTTTTAGTGTGGTTTCCTCCACATAACATTCTACTCAACTTCAAACAGGCACACACGCCAAGTGATTTAGGTTTGTTTATTCGCAGGAATACTTCGGGATGCCGTTAGGCAGATTCTGCGATGGATTAAAATTGAAACTAACCGAATAATGTGCTGTAGCAAATATCGTGTAATTGGATCCAAAGATGTCTTGTCACTAATAATGAGATCAAACATAAAGGGATGATTAAAAGGGTATCATACACGTACATTGTGGAATAAAGAGTTCCTTTAACGTGTTTCCTTAGTTATATTATTATATATAAGGGATATATAAGGGATATATATATATATATATATATATATATATATATATATATATATATATATATATACATTTATATATAATTACGAAATAGAGTATAGTACACATACTGACGCCACGCATAATCCTAGAAAAGTACAAGAAAAAAATAGCAAAAAATAAGACGAATTTTAATAGTTTTTACCCGCATTAAATAAATATTAAAAAGTATAAAAATTATAACAATTTTTTCTTTTTTAAATTATATTCAATGATTGCAGAAAAGGAAAAATGGAAAAGTTTCAGGGATTGGCTTTCAAGGCTTTCTAATTTTATTAATACCTTCATCAATTATATCTTAGTTTTAACAAGTGGCGTAAAATTTCTTCTTTATATTTTCGCTATTTTGTTGCATTCGTTTGTTCATCCATGTTCCATTGTTTAACTGGCATCTGACTTATTGTATTTGTGTATAGATATCTTACAATTGACTTTTGCTCTAACTAAGTGATGCTCTATGTCCTAATTTATTGCTCTGAGGCTCCTTACATTTAGGATGTTGTTTCTATAACCAGACATTTAAGACGAATTGATCAATTTGATTCCTGGCGTAATCGTTTAAATCCCAAGTGGACAGTTCGAATGCAATTATAATTTTTAGTTGTTTGTAATTCCCTGTTTTCGATTCTTCTCGGTCGACGATAACAAAATAAAATGTTGAAATCGTACAGTAAAATATGGTTTTATTGACAGCTACTAAATTATTACACTATGGTTGTTGTTAAGTTAAAAATTTATAATAGACTACGTCCCAAACTAATCCCAGCGCTATATTAAATTTATAATCTCACTAAAATGCTACGATTCATCAAATAAGTGTATTGCCCTCTGCATAAAAAAACCTTTGACTTTTGAAAGCTGGCAAATATAATATAATTTGTACTGAGGAAATGGTTGCAAATATTTCCTTAATACTTATTAGGCAATTTACAGTTTGCAGGAAGTTGAACAAACTCTAATTAAGCTACTAATTGATATGTTTCATAATTATACACGGTGAAACTATAAAAATTTAGGAAATTAAGATTAATGCGATATTACAAGTTAATGGACTAATTTGTGATTAAACACCAAGTCTGTTTGTTAATGTCTTTATGTTTGACTGTATTAGCATAAACAATAATTTCCAATACTAAAGAAAGAAAACAAACAAAAAATGCCTAATCCGTGAAATGAAGAAGAAGAAAAAAAGTGTATTAATGTTAGGAAAAAAGATAAAAATATTCTCCTAATTTTTATGACAAAATTAAGATAAATAATTATCTTTTCTTTAATCTGCTTACTATAAATTTTAAATAATCTCAAGCATGTTCAAATACTTTTATCTAAAAAATATTCTTAATAATATACGTACATTATGTGGCAAGTCTTGCATTTCTCCATCGACGGATTCAGTTGGAGGTGGGGGCTGAGGTGGCACAAACAACCTTTTCAGTATGGGCCCTCTTCCCCCAGGAACAGGTAAAGATCGGGCCAAGTGATTGAGATCTGAAGTCCCGGAGACTGCCTTACATTGCGATATAAGGCTTTCGTATCTCCTGCATTGTTCCATAGACTACAAAAGCAAAATTACAATAAGTTAAAAACAAAACCTAAAAAGCAGAAGATTTTTAACTGTTCGAAACCGAAATTCAGGTTACTACCTAAATCTGAATGGACCGACATGGTGAATCTAAAATTGCATCCACGAGATATCGATTCATCTCGGTAAGAATCTAGAACCCTGTCGTGAATTGGTTTCTCATTCTCAAAAATAAATGATTAAATAAAGATAGAGAAAAGAGAGTTAAGATTTGATTTCACGTGTAGTACCACTGTCGTAAACCAACGTCGAACAAGTGGACAAATATGCATACCTGGGAACAATGATTAACTCCACAAATGACTGCAATCAGGAGATCAAAATAGAAAGAATAGAAAAGAATAGAAAAAACTAGAGCAAATTTCAACAAAATGAGAAGAGTGCTATGTACCAGAGATTTAAAACTGGAACTAAGAGTTAAGTTGGCGAGGTGCTATGTTTTTTCGACTTTATTTTATGAAATGGAATCTTGGACCTTGAATGCAACATCAATGAAAAAACTGGAATCATTCGAGAAGTGGGTGTACAGAAGAATTCTGAAAATATCATGGACAGAACACGTCACAAACAAAGAGGTTATGGGAAGGATGAACAAAGAAATGGAAATTTTAAATACAATAAAAACAAGAAAATTAGAATATCTCGGACATATTACACGTGGAGAGAAATACATCTTGCTCCAACTGATTATGCATGAAAAGATAAAAGGAAAGAGAAGCATAGGGAGGCGTAGAATGTCATGGCCAGCGCAACTTGAGAGAGTGGTACGGATGTACATCAAATAAACTTTTCAGAGCAGCCGTCTCAAAAGTCCGAATAGCTATGATGATTGCCGACCTCCGCCGCGGAGATGGCACTTGAGGAAGAAGAAGGAGTACCACTATTATTCGCTTGCTTATACGTATTTCGCCTAAGCAAGACTCATCAGAGCGAATAGTATAGAAGACCTCAAATTCGTATAAGCAAACAGTAGAGACACTATACGTGAAATCAAATCTTAACTTTTTTTTCTTATACTTATAAGTATTAAGTTAGTTATTTAAGTAGATAGTGGTCAATGGCATCATTAAAAAGTAACTGGTTAAATTTTTGAAAAACACCACGATAAGCAAACCATAATTAAGACTGATTATGTGTACAATCAGTAGTAAATATTTCCCAATCATTATTAGAAATCGTAATTTTTCCTCATTAATTATTCCCATATTCATATCTTAGTGGAAAATAAAAAATGGAAATTGGTAAAAATTCTCCGATTATATCGATAATAATATTTCCAGTTTTTAAATAAACAAACGATATTAACTCGACTACAAAGCATTTTAATCAACTTATTTTAAACGCTACACAGAAATTTTTTGGTAAATCTGTCTGTTAACCGATGTCCTGTACCGTGGTGGAATGAACGTTGTGCTACAGCAATCCGTGAAAATAAATAAATCATAAACCGATACAAACAGCATAAAATATCCAAAAATAAAGTAAAATTTAAAATGCTAAAAGCAAGGGTATATGTACCTGTCAAAACTGCTAAAAAATTTTTATGGAATAACTAAGTATCGGAAATTAATACCAATACCCCTATCTCTGATGTCTGGAATAAAGTTAGAAAAATATCTGGTTTATATACTTTACATAATTTCACCGGTTTAAAAGAAAATAATAATTTTATAACACTGAGCAGTATTAATGCAAACATTTTTGGGAAAATCTACCAAGGCCACTCATCAAATCAACAGTATACCGTAAATTTTCTTTCCCATCCCATCCCATTCATCTGTTTGAGTTCAAAATAATTCCTTAAACCATCCTGCCTGTTATCAATAGATAAACTCATCTCTTCTTAACTTGAAGGATTCTAGCCCTGGACCTGATGATAATTGTTCAGCATTTCTAAAACATCTCCCTGTTTCAGCTATAATTTATCTCTTAAACATATTAAACAAAATTTGGCTTCACCACTAATAGACAGAAATTTGGCCAAAGGCAATAGTCATTCCTCGCCTAAAAGTTGACAAAACTAAATATGACCCAGAATCATACCGACCCATATCTCGGACATGGACAGCATGCAAATTACTAGAAAATATTGTTCACTCTAGGCTGTTGAGTTTTAGAAAATTCCAATTTCTTAATCTGCGAGCAAAATGGCTATAGAAGAGATCGGTCAACCACAGATATCATTTTAGACTGGTAAAGTGAGATACATAAAGCTTTTGCTACAAACCAAAAATTTTTTAATGTAAAACATGCATTTAATAAAGCTTGAAAGCACAACACCTTGAGATAACTTCATAAATAGAATAATTCAGGGTCACTGCCCTGTCTTCATCCAAAACTTTTTAAACAACAGATATTCTTAAGTGAAAATAAATAATATTTTTTCAAATATTAATAGTTTGGAAAATGGTACCACCCATGGATCCATCCTCAGTCCAATATTATTTTAAGTAGCAATAAATGATATTACCAAAAACATTCAAGCACCCTTACAAGGCCGTTTATGCGCTGACGAGCTAGCGGTATCTATTAAAGGCAAAAATATCTGCTTAATATCTTCAATTTTTTAAAATTTTTAGATACTCTCGAAAATTGGTCCCATTTTACAGGTTATTAATTTAAATAGAAAAATCAATAGGAGTTGTAGCTTTTTGCCACAACCCCCAATCGTAAGAATTTATGAGAAACAGCTGGAGTTTAAAGATTATGGAGCAATTTTCTATTTCACTGCTAATTTATAGCTTCTTAAATCATTAGATATTATTCACAATAAAAGTCTTAGATTAATCACAGGGGCTTTTCCAACTTCTTCTCTAGCCAGCATTTATGCTCTTTTAGGAAAACCACCGCTACATCACTGCCTCATGATCCTCGCCCTATCACATGCAGCCTCAGTCGCTTGCAATATTTTAGAGTCAATATATCAAAACACTTTTAGAAACAAATATGTAAACAAATTCTAAGATATTCGCTATACTGAAAAACTATATTACGAAGGAATTAAATTCATACTTCAAATCTAAACACTAATTTTCCGGATGTTTTTTCGTTGGATATTAAGTACTCTAAGCCTTGACTCGAAGTTCGAAGCCCTCTTAGAAAAGTACCCCTGTAATAAATAAGCTTCACTTATGGTATCGTATGGTACATTTATTTAAACACACTAGATACTCATGATTTGGTTTATTAGTTATCAAGTACAATACTAGATAGTACTCAGTTGACGTTGACAATATTAACCTCGACCATTCTCTTGATTCTTCGTTCTTAACAATAATGTTAATGCTAATAATCCCGTGATTTCCAGCTATTTAACACACGTGAGTTTGTTATTATAATACGTTTGTTATTTGTTAATTAATACACGTTATTTAATAATCTTTCGACTACATTGCAAATTTCACTAGGTCAGAGTGTGTCCTCGTTACAACGATATTTTCAATGTCGTAAACAAACAATATATTTTCGCAAATGTGTTTCACGTTATTAAAAAAGATTACTTGGATCTGATGCTTGAATAAATCCCGTTACACCCCGAGCACCCTAAAATCTTCACAGATGCTCGCTTGTCTGAACACGTAGTGGGGGCATCAATCATTTCCTTAAAAAACAATCTTCTTTGCGTCTACCCCTAGTATATAGCACATATTCAGCTAAGCTTTACGCTATATACCGTGCTGCAAAACTTTTTAACGAGCTCTTTTTTGAAAAGTTACCAAAATGCTAGCTGTTCCAAGCTCATTAACATGGAAAAAGAGTTTAATTTTTGTGAGTACCCTCACACGTCAGAATAACGGGAAACGAACAAATGTCAGGTCAAGCAATTTTAAGCAATTATGGGGAGCCTATAGACAAATGTGTTTCTAGTGATTTAAAAGTATATTTTAAAAATAAAGGGTTCTGCTTGTGGTGAAATGACTAGGTTCAGACTAACTCTAACCTACTAAGCTAAATAAAATCGAAAACAATGTTTCTCAGTGGATTTCATTATCGCTTAACAGCCCTGAACAAATTGTGATTGATTAAAAGGCAAAATATTTTATCGATTTCAATTTAACTTATCGATTATCGACAACTTTTTGCTGGTTCTTGCTTCTAACAAGTAATTAGGCTAGGCTGCTGTTTAATTTTATTAAGTGGCCAGGTCCGGCTTCAGATCCTCTGTGCCAATGTACGTATATTCTCAGCGGGAAGATGGATGAACCGGAATCAGCTACTACCTCACGAAATATACCCACTACGTCACATATATCTTACTCCAATGCATTAAACAGTTTCATATATCCTTCAAAAGACCAAGGTATTATACTTCCAACCATACAAGAAATAAAAGTTTTCGAATATGTAAAAGCTTTTGGATCAATAGTATAGCCAAAAAATGTTGTTTGGGCATCCAAAATAGCAAACAACCGCATCTGCATCTACCTCTCCTTTAAATATGTAGTTGATCAATTTCTTAGCTCCCACAAATATATAAATATTGATGGTAACCAGATTGAAGTAAGAAGACTTATAACCCCTGCCCAGAGACTCATCATATCTAATGTATGTCCTACTATACCTAATAGCATAATTGAAGAGCACTTAAAAACTATGGGTATAAAATCCGCCTCCAACATGACGTTTCTACGAATAGGCATGCAAGACTCAGAATACAGCCACGTAATCAGCTTTAAGAGGCAAATGTTCATAAGTCCTTTAGAAAATGGATCAATTCCTGACTCATTTCTAATCTCATTCGGCAATACATCATATCGACTATACATTTCCATAGATGGTTTAAACTGCTCCAGATGCAAGATTGTCGGACATCACGATTCTGACTGTCCTTCTTTATCATCATCAAGCAACTCAATTAATCAAATGGAAACTGACCACCACGTGAATATACATAACTCTACCAATGAAAAATATAATCAGCTACAAGATCAACCACGAAACCAATACCAAGAAGATACCGAAACATTAATGGAACCAGAACCCAATACCATACAAAATCACGCATCAGCTACAAAGGAACAAACCACTTCCTCACAAACAAACAATGAATTACAAATCTTGAATCAACCAAAAATATTCCAAGATAATTCCTTAGTAATTGAAAGCGATAGAAAAACCACTGAAATTACTCCTACAACTAAAAGACAAATATCCTCTCCTGAAATTCTTGAAAATGACCTACCTCCTCCCGATACTCAAGAACCTAAGAAAAACCCTAAAACCTAAGAAGATATTCCAATTATTCTAAATCAATTTAAAGAAAAAGTTTAAAATAGAAACCCTTCCTTTACACTTACTTTTCATGAACTATGTGATTTTCTGGCAAATTCCCTTCACTCAAAACATCCTGAACGCATTGTTAAAAATTATTCAAATGAAAGCCAAGAAATAAAAGAAATTTTAAACTTTATATATTCTCAAATACAAAATAAAACTTTAAAAAACAATATCACCAGATTGAAGAAGAAACTGCTTCTCAACAGTCCTTCTACTGACGAAACTGACTAAAAATCAAGTTCTCAACAATAAATAGTTAACACATAAAGAGTTAATGGCCAGCACATTCATATTACAGTGGAACCCCAACGGTTATTTTACACATATAGAATCCATTAAGCTTCTTATTCAAAGAATGTCTAAGTCAAGTAGGAACCAAATTCATCTTACCAAATAATAGAAAAGACCAAGAAGTCATCATCAACCGACTCCGAATAGGACATACTTTCCTTACACACAAGCATATTTTCAACCAGGAGGCTGCTCCGATGTGTACCAAGTGCAACACACAGTTGTCAGTGAAACATAATTGTTGAGTGTCCAGTGTACCAGAACGAAAGAATCGCGTGTGCCCTTAGTGATAATTTAAAAAGTATACTAACGTCAAATTTACAGTCTTTATTAAGTTATCTTAAAATGACTAAACTATATACCAGATTGTAAAAAATATTTTTTTATGTAACAATATGTATCTTACTGTTTGTGTATGTTCCCCCGCTAATAACCCGTAGTGGTTGATGCGGGTATATTTGTTTAAATAAAAAAAAATTGTGATTGAGCGATTACGTCTAGAACATACCAAGTTAACGCACTCGTACCTCTTTAGAAAGAATAATCCACCCAAATGTGATTAGTATAACTTTCGATTAACAGTCTATTTAATAAATTGTGGTAAATATGATTAAGAAAGTCATCGTTACAATAATCCGAACTCTTTGGCAGAAGCTCTAGGTCAAAAGTGTTCCTATGATAATATCTAAGATCTATTAACATTTTCTATAATCTGTAGTTATTCACTTTTGTTATTTATATTTTGATCCATCGCATTGCTCTTAACCTTTCGGTGGATGCGACTTTTTTATAATAAAAAAAAATACTTTTTATTTTTCACTTTAAATAATATCGAGTCTTATATCACTTACATGTGAATATAGAAGAATGAAAGAATTTCTGATACTGCTTTTTAATTGCTTGAAAGCGTAGTTTTACTCTTGGGACCGCGATTATCTGACACTTTATTCAACAAGATACATAATCTTTGATCTAATGAAATTGTTAGGCCCCGGAATGGTTATAGCTCAACGAATCTCATAATTCAGTGTTAGGACAGATCTCAACGAATACGAATCCCTTGATATTAAACAGCGAGAAAGGTTATTTTTTCTGTGGCTGCTGAAATTACGTCCTTTTCATTTATAATTCGTGGGAAGTTTAATTTTTAACCCAGGTGTGTAAAGCGGTCGTTTAATGAAAAAAGCTCACAAAAACGAATGAGATTGTTTTTTCAAGGTTAGGTATCTCTTGGTGATTCATAGCAAGTAACAGGCAGCATTTTAATTAGTACGAAATTACACACTAGGTTTTATAAGTAAGAAATTAGTTCATAATAAATAAAACAAAGAACATTAAATTTGCAATGCTATACGTTAAAAGTAGAGCGCACGTTTTCTGTGCTGCGTTCTGAGGCGTGCGAAAAATAAACAGCCGCAGGGTAACTGTAAACTCTGCTATTTGCTGAAAGTCGTAATAGAGGATTAGTTACCAGTGTTAGTTTTGTTAAAATTATAAAAAAATTCCGTGTACCATTTGTGCAAGCACGTTGATTAAAATATTGTGCTTAAGTGGTACGAACAAATTGAAATTGTGGATAGGAAAACCTAATAAAATGGCTCAACAATTGATTTTTCAAATTAAATAAATATAGAATAAAAATGAGGTAAAACCTCCCAATTTTTTGGAATTACGTCAATACGGATACATACATCAACCTAAAGCATTAATAAGATTAGTAAGTTTCACAATATAGTCGGTTCACTATATTTACGCGGGTTTTTGATTAAAAATTTTATTGTAAGTACCCAGTTTTAATTACCTGCTCTTTGGGGAAATATCAACTGGTCAAATGAAATGAAAAATAATCCATAACTTTTTTTAATTAAATAATAATGGAAAATCTTTTATATAATTGACAGTATAATAAGGAAAATTACTTCATTAATGGAGTCTAATGTGGCTAATATACCTAAACCTAATAATAATTTTATATTACACTTCACACACAAAATATGTATATTTGTTCCATGGAGAGAATTTCTAATGAAAAATAAAAAAATTTAGCTTGCCAACAAAAATGAAAATCAGTCATTATCATCAAAAATATCATAATCGTCATCATCATCACTGTCATCACCATTAATTGTTATTATGATTGGACTTATTTCGTTTATTTTATTTTCACGAGTCCACCAATCTTTTATTAGTTTCTCGCACTTGAATATACAGTTGCACCACACTTCTGGAGTTACAATTGAAAGTGCCTTTCGCCAAGTTTCCCGAACTGCGTCGTCGCTATAACCGTTAGGCCCAATATGGTTGTCATAATATTGTTTTGCTATTCCCCATATATATTCGATGGGATTAAACTGGCAATGATACGGTGGCAGACGTAAAACTTAATGACCGTAACTTTCAATAATCTGATCCACAACAAAGGTTTTTGGTTTTGCGTGGATATTTGCCAAGCGTAATAATTCTGATTTTAAAATATGTTGTGTAAATGGTATATGTTTCTTCGTCAACCATTCTTTAATTTTATTAACAGTCCAAGAATTCGTTGGACTTTTGTTTAATACTTCAGAATAGTAAGGTACTCTGGGCTCACTGTTGCGTAACAACAATACTTAATATTTTTAGTCTATTTTTGTATCATATTATTTAGTTTATTTTTGTATCATACTGTTTATTAGTTTAGATATATAAAATTTCTTTGTACTAACTAATAATCTGTAAAGCGCCGTTATCTTGCATTTAAATAACTTTCTACACAAGTTTCTAAAACCTTCATAGAATCGTAACAATGAAAGGATTAGTATTTTCCAAATTACCCTCTGACGCATTCCAAAATTCCGCAAGTTGAGACAAATACCCTTATTCAGGTAGTTTTTATCAATGAAAGAGGTTAGTCTTTGTATGTGGGTATATTTTATTTTATAAAAACCCTTAAAAGGGCAACATTACAAGCACGAACGTTTTCGGAACAACTGTTCCATCATCAGGTTAAAATGCAGGTTAACATGCCTGAGCCACCAAAATATTTGGGTAAAAACCCTTTAAATTGAAAAATGTTACCGAAGAATGTACATGATGTTTATAAAATTATATGATGTTTAATATTTTAATTAGATTTTACTTCAGGTAACATACACCCATGCTTAAGTGAGTTCCAGTGTCCGGAGAGTAAACCTCTTCAAACGGACTACGGTTGGCAACTCGTAGTCTGCCAACCGTAGTCCGTTTGAAGAGGTTTACTCTCCGGACACTGGAACTCACTTAAGCATGGGTGTATGTTACCTGAAGTAAAATCTAATTAAAATATTAAACATCATATAATTTTATAAACATCATGTACATTCTTCGGTAACATTTTTCAATTTAAAGGGTTTTTACCCAAATATTTTGGTGGCTCAGGCATGTTAACCTGCATTTTAACCTGATGATGGAACAGTTGTTCCGAAAACGTTCGTGCTTGTAATGTTGCCCTTTTAAGGGTTTTTATAAAATAAAATATACCCACATACAAAGACTAACATCTTTTGTTATACGTGGTATACAGCCAGCTACAGGAATTATTTTCCTTGTGGATTTTTTTTTATCAATGATTTGAAAGTTAAAGGTATTTGAAAAATAAACATATCTTTTAATACGTCGAGGGGTCAGGGGGGAGATTTCGGAATGTTTGTGATTGAGGGGCGAGAGTGGACATCAGTATCAGTTCAAATTCCAGCACTGAAGGAGCGTCAGGCTCTACTCGCCCTAGCGGCATATTAGTGTTTTAAACCAGTCGGTATATTAATAAGTTCGTGTCAATATTGTATCACCGACAAGTGTGTATCATATGCAAGTTATCGGCGTTTAAAATACATTGTATTTGTTTAAATATATTTGTTCAAACGTTCTTTTCGAATCTTCATTTTTCCCAGTTTTCTGGGTGGTCCTTCAAAGAAATATATATATAAAGTGAACCTATTTCCCTAAGGAAAAACCTTGTTCCCCAAGGGAAAAAACCAGCGACCTATTACTGGTGCGTGAAACAAAGCCATCAGGACAAAGGTGTAAGGACAAACACCTACATCTTCGCTCACTCACTTAAACCTGGGAGAAGTTTTTCATGTAATCATTTTACAAACATTTCTGTGTTCATATTATCGTGATAGTCACTTGAGTTTGATTTAGATGAAAATATTAAATCAGCACCTTCTATAAAACCCGATTTCCCTCCTGCATGTAAAATTATGTGTCGCTTCCCTTCTCCATCAGTATGTTTGATAGACTTTACGTTATCATCTTACCATATTCTCTTGGTTGCACCCCTAGAAAATATCCATGTTTCGTCTAAATATATAAAATTTGCCCTTTCTTCTTTTAATTTAAAATATTTTCTTAGAAAGTTATGCACAACAGAACTTCTTTTACAAAGGGCTTTTCTGTTATCCTCCTTTTGACATTTGAAACCCAAATTATGTATCACTTGCCATAGACTTGTTCTGCCAATTTCGTCAAATTTTCTATCTTTTAATTCCGAGAGAATTGCATTTAAGGTCACATGTTTCTTGTTGGCTCGCATTCGATAAATGGTATCACGAATTTCAAATTTTTTTCCATCTGGAATATCTTTCGTTTTAAATGATAGGCGAGTTTTTCGGTGATCTTCTTTCGGCCGTTCATTATTGCGATTTTGTAATACTCCTCTTAGTTTGGTTTCAGTAATTCCTAGAGCATCACATACGCGTTGTTGAACAAACATTACCGATTTTAAAGGACCGCCATTTTCTTTTTCATCCGTAAAATACTTATGTACACTACAAATTAGACTATCTACATCTAACACACGTCTAGGCATTTTTAAATATTTCCACCAAACATACAATGTCAACAGTGGCAAAGAATCAATTCAACTGCAATACTGTAACAAATTTATACCTACCCTAATGTTATTTTAATGTATTTTAAAATATGACGATTAATGCAGTTTTTACCTAATTTTCTGGGAAGTCGTTTACTGCAACTGGTTATCAATGAGTCATTAGCATAATCTTGTTAATCCGAAACCCGCGTAAATATAGAGAACCGACTTTAACCGAAACCATAGCCTAGAGCTTTTTTTGGGTTGATCTTATCTTTTATTTCAGTCATTATTTCATTACTTGCTCCACTTGAACTGGTTCTTCCCAACTTTGCTCATCTTTACTGCTAGTGGCGTAATTATCGTCCTCTAGTCGTTATAGTTCTTTTTGTAGCTTTTCGCAGAGAACAATCAGTTTTATTATCATTCGGTAAATCTGTTAAATATATATTAATTGTTTCATTCTTTAGTTGGTAAATTTCTCTTTTGAGTTCTTGACTCGCATTGTTTAATCTTGTTTTATCTTGAGGAGACCTAGTTTGTTGCCATATTCTTCTTAGTTTTCTTTTAACGGTTACTAATTTTCTTATTTTCTTTGGATAATTATTAATGAAACCGAGGATACCTTTTATCCTCGGTTTCAACACAAAAGTTTTTTCTCATGCTGTTTGATGGATATTGTCCACAACCAGTTCAACTTCCTCATCTAGCTGCTCTGAGTTTTGTAGCTCTACTGCCAGGTTGACTTTCTCTTCAAGACATAGTTTGAAACGTTCCCCATCAGTTAGTTTATTAGTTAATGTTGAAGTATTATCTTTTCTAATGATCGTATCGCTTAGAGTTATTGCTATTGGAGTATTATCCGATAAAATTGTCCCAACCATCATCAATGTCTGGGTAATTGACTAAAATATTTGTAATTACGAAAAATCTATATCAAGAATTTTATGTTTATCTGTAGACCCATAGGTTGGTCGGTTCGTAGATATCAATTTGCAACTATATTCGCTGATAGCCAATAGAAGTTTCTTTTCTTAAGTTGAAGTTAGTCTAGAGCCACAGTGAGTATTATTTGCATCAAAGTCTTTTACCATATATCTCTCTCCTAAGGTCAATGTTAGATATGCGACTGACAGATGGAAAGAGAAACGACTAAATAAGATTAAAAACAAAAGTACCGGATATCGTAATAAAAATTGCCAGACTTAAATAGGGCTTCGCAGGCCACACACCGCCTAGAGATCGATAGAGTATCGATCGAGTAAGATAGAGATCGATTAAATGAATTGGAAGAGGTTGGAAGAGAGAGGTTGATGTCCAAAATTGGAGTATAGAAGGCTAAGAAAAACAAAAAGGGACAAAGAGATTGCCAAAGTAATGTGTTCTCATGCTCAAAGATCAAAAAGGTTATGCCTCGTGAGACGGTATTTTGCTGGTCCTGAAGCGACCAACACCCCTCCCCAATCGCAGACAACGTAATGAAGGCTTTAGGAAGAAATGGAGTATCTGAGAAACCTTTCTGAGGTGATGCTGCTTTAGTAGGGGTAACGTTATGTACCTTTTTTCCTTGTTTAAATTTCGTTTTGTGAATCCTTATTAGTATATAAAGAGGCCTATAAAGCGCTGAACGGTCAAATAAAACGACTCTGCAATATGGACAAGAACACACACTTGAACAAAATCTGCATGGACATAGAAGGGCATAAAACAAAAACTGAGACCAGAGACATGTTTAAAAAAATAAAGCAGATAACACGTTCCTTTACACCAAACTACCTTGCTATCAAAGACGATAATGGAACTCTACTCACTTCTAAAAAAGATATTTTACACAGATGGAAAGAATACTGTGGACGACTGATGATGGAGGAAAGCACAGACGCCCCATCACAACAAGAAGATGCCAGTTTTGCGACGGAACCTGACGTACTCAAAAGTGAAGTTGAAGCAGCAATTATGAGGCAAAAAAGTCAGAAAGCTGCCGGTCCAGATAACATACCTATTGAAATAATTTGGACCCTAGATGACGTTGGAGTGGATATAATACATCAAATTTGTCAAAGAGTGTGGGAGACAATTAAATGGCCTGAGGACTGGACACAATCACTATATATTCCCATACATAAAAAGGGAGCGAAAGATTTATGTAGCAACTATCGCACAATTACTCTAATTGCGCATTGCAGTAAGATACTCTTACACATAATTCTCGAAAGGATAAAGCCCTTTTTACTACCTAACATTGCGGAGGAACAAGCAGAGAGAATTCAACATTACAACATATTTGTGCTTCATAGATTATAGTAAAGCTTTCGATTTGGTCAACTGGAGTAAAATGAGGTAAGTTTTGTCTGAAATGGGAGTCCCCAATCATCTGATACTGCTAATTAAAAGCTTGTACAATAACAATTATGCCAGAGTTAGAATAAATGGGGAACTAACCGATAGTTTCAGGGTCACAAAGGGCGTGAGACAAGGCTGCATACTAAGCCCAATTCTATTTAACATCTATGGTGAATGGATAATGCGGAAAGCTACTGAGGACTGGAACGGTGGCATCACCATTGGCGGGGAGAAGATTCGCAACTTGAGATATGCAGATGATACTACTATCCTCGCTAGTTCTGAAGCCGAATTGATTCACCTGCTACAACGGATAGAAGACGTAAGCTTAACGATGGGCCTTAAAATAAACAGAGATAAAACGAGAATCATGATAATTGACAGAGCTAACAACAATCAGAATCATCTGGTCATGATAAACAATATCGCTGTTGTAGATAAATTTGTGTATCTGGGCTCATTAATAACCAACAAAGGGGGCTGTACTGAAGAAATAAAGCGGCGGTCAGCAATCGCAAAAATCGCTATGGCAAAATTAACAAAAATTTGGAAAAGCCATGAAATAGCTACCGATACAAAAATGAGACTAGTAAGAAGTCTAGTTTTTCCAGTTTTTACTTATGTATCGGAATGCTGGACCCTTACTGAGAAAGACAAAAAGAACATAGATGTATTTGAGATGTACTGCTGGAGAAGAATGCTGAGAATACCATGGGTGACCCGAAGAACAAATCAATCCATACTGGACCAGCTAAACATAAAGAAAAGACTAAGAACACAAATATCAGAACAAATAATAAGCTATTTTCGACATGTGCTTCGAAGAAATGGTCTTGAAAAACTTACCATCCAGGGAAAAGTAGAAGGCAAAAGAAATAGAGGTAGATCGCCCACACGATACACGGACCATATTGTTGCTACCATTGGCGCTCCATTGTTAGAATGTGCTAGAATGGCAGAAGATAGAAAAACGTGGAGGAACATTGGGAAATTTAGCTAATAGCTTCATGATATCACGATACTTGCATCAGATTAACGGCTAAGAAGAAGAAGATTAGTATATATTCTCTAGTGTTTCCATTATTTATTTTGTTCTAATTATATCAGGTCTAATTTATGAAGTGTTATAATATGCTGTGATGTTAGTTATAAAAACTGACAAGGATCGCGATGTCGGGCTATCAACCTTGCGCCCAACTCGGGTTCAGATCAACATCTTTTACCAAGAATCAAGAAAACACAGATATTAATTTTCAATTTTTTAATACAACTTCTAATATGTTTACAATTGCAATAGGTCGGAATTTACGACCTATCATAATGACCGAGCACCAGTTTGTTCTTATTTCTTCGTCGGTTGAAAATATAACGCTTTAAGTATTTGTTTTCAAGGTCGGTTTACATAATAGCGTGAATAAACATAAAAATGTATAGAATATATTATAATAATATCACGTTATTGTTATTGACATAACTCCAATTCAAATGAAAGTAAATACTTAAATTTAAACTCTATTAAGAATTATTAAATAATATTAGCAAGAATAATCGCTAAAACTTGTTTAATTTATTATTAATCGCTAATAATTGAAACAAAATGACAAAGTTGTCAAAATCGTGATTGACATGATTCTGATATAAGAGAAATTCAGGCATAAAATGTTGAAAATGATTTTTTGTCACAAAAATGAAAATACTTTCTCCAAAATAACAAAAATTATTCCCAAATAAGGTAAAATATTTCTGAAGCAAACAATCTCCGAGCGTATTTGGGGGTAAGGAATATTTCAGGGGAACACCATTTAAAGATAGAAAAGATAAAATAAGGTCTTAGAATATTTAAAGTATTAGGGAAACGTGGATAGAGACAGTAGTTGCCCAACTCGGAATGAATTTGATATAATTCCTGTAAAGAAATAAAAGAAAAC
The DNA here is from genome assembly GCF_040954645.1 of Diabrotica undecimpunctata. Taxonomy (NCBI): domain Eukaryota; kingdom Metazoa; phylum Arthropoda; class Insecta; order Coleoptera; family Chrysomelidae; genus Diabrotica; species Diabrotica undecimpunctata. Next base: position 12,132,920 of record NC_092805.1, read on the forward strand.
GAAAAAAAGGAGGAGATCTAGAGATGGAATATTGGTAGTGAAATTTTTTCTTGATAAAGAAGTGTTGAATGTTGTGTGTGTGTGTGTGTGTATGTGTGTGTATGTATGTGTGTATGTGTGTGTGTGTGTGTGCGTGTGTGTGTATGCTATTTAAAAATGTCTGGGTGAGAATGGCATACAATTTTTCTGTTGTCAATATGGAGACATATTATTATGGTTTAATTTTGATCCATATTTTCTATTTTCTCTTTTAGAGATTTTATATTTCCGCGTATTCTCGGAAAAAAATATTTTCAGATATTAAATAGAGGAAGGCTTTATTTTGGTATATTTTGTACAAAATTTGTAACACTTTATCCTTATTAGTTGTAATTGTATTTTAACCAATAATCAATGTTAATAATTTCAAACACCTTTTAACAAACCGAATTTGCAACTAAACAATAAATTTACCAAACTTCGTTCCCACACTCAAAGCATTAACCCAATAAAACGATTCAGGAAATAACACTTGCCGCTCGATAAATTACCAAACTATTATCAGGATTTGTAACAACATTATAATTACACCAAGTAGTTGTCCAATTACTCAGGTAACTTCCTAGTGTGCGATCTCGAAAGTTGAAGTACATTGCTTTAAACTGCAGTCGCCTGGAAGACGGATCCCCTTATTCTATTAATCTGCTACAAACTGAGGCTAATCAATACAGGGAGTTTCAACGTTCACGAGGGAAATTATTTTCATAAAAAATAAGATTTTATTTTAAAAACAATTTTTAATTGATTTACAAAGAGTAAACAAAGTTGTAGAAAATAAAAAGATTTTTTTTACATAACCTCAAAGTTTACGCAACAAATTTTAATATTTTATTTCACACAAAAAACATTTTTTCCCAAAATTTGATAAAATCTTACCTTTTTATATCCCAACTGCATTTTTTTATTTAAAATATTTATTTTTTTTCCTTATTTTGATTTATAATCGAAAAATCACCCTAATTTTCAATCAATAATTTTAACATCAAAATATCTGCTTTTTTAAATAATATTGGTGTGATTTTTGTTGATAAAATCTTTATTTTCTGACAGTGTCAAAAAATATACTTTACTATGACGAATTTGCTCAGAAAATACATAAAAACTCGATTTCGAAAGTTTCAAAAATCATTACGTAAAATTTTGTGCTATAGTAGAAACCCTAGTTACAATGCAGTGTAGGTAAGATAGGCAATATATTTCTTACGGGAGAACAGCTTTGGTTTGCCCCGAGCGGCGCATCAGGACCAAATTTAAGAATCATAGCACTGGAATATACGTACACATAACAGTTAGAGGGTTTTCAGACGAGGATACTGTATGCGAGATACTGTATGCGAGATACTGTATGCGAGATACAGAATTTTCGATGGCTGCTGTATCGGATTCACGGGCATGCTCGTCAGTATGAAAATAGTAGCAGTGCAGTGCGGTTATATTTTTGGATTATGGATGTAGAAGAGTGTGTTATGCTGTGGTACATATTAAATAAAAAGAAAAAGAAACTTAAAAGATGATGTAATTTGTATGTTCATCCTATTGTAGAATTAAGAGAAACCAAGGGAACGTATAATTTGCTGTATCAAGATTTATTGCAAGATCCATCGAAGTTTTTTAACTATTTTCGAATGTCTGTGAAGTAGTTTGAAGAACTTCATAAAATTTTGGAAATTCAATTGAGTAAAAAAGACACAACTATGCGTAAAAGTATTTCATCAAAAGAACGGCTTTCTATGACCAAAAAAAAAAAAAAATAAACAAAATATCTGACAATTGACAATTTCTTGCTAACTAAAAATTCGCAATCTAATTCATGAACCAAATGGACTGATCATGAATCAGTTAGAAACATCGAACTCTTTGTCAAAGTCCCGGATTTTTAACACCGCGAACGCTTGAAAGTAGAACTGCGCATGCAGATCAGTCAGAAACCAGTCAGGGACTGTCTCCGCGAACAAAACTATAGTGTGAAGAAAGAACATACTTCTAGAGAGAAAACACAGTCATTTTTGACATCAGGTAGGATAATATGTCGATTCCTATAAAACGAATTACCAAATTTTAATTCCGAAAAAATAGATATCTTTTTAAATAGTTATCCATATTTAACCATATTTTGTATGAAATATTGAAACCGTATATACAAAATCTTTCTAGTTTTAAAATAAACTGAAGCATACAAATTTTATTGACCTTGAAATACCACGATTTTTCCACCATCTTGGGACACCCCTTATTATAACTGTAGTTAGCAACCTTAACTGGGACATGGGAAATTTAGCACTAGTTCCTACTGCGAGAAGAACGGCAATGAATGTTTAATAAGTGGCGTTGAGATGGAGGCAGGAAGTCATTAAGTGAAAGCTTAATTGAAGAAGGAAGTTTCTTGAGAAATGTAATAGTTGCTTGGATGTGATTGCTATCTACATTAATAAAGAAAAGTAAGTTTTAAATCGTTTATTTTTATGTAGTTGATTTATTATGCGATTATTGTTGAATTCAATATTTTCTAGGGGTATATTAATAAGTAAGGTAACTATATATTCACCTTCTGATGTATATTATTATTATATAGGGTCCATAATTATATATTATTATTATATATTATTAAAAGAAAGGATAAGGGACAGACGAGTTTAAAGATTTTGTTCATTTCTATAGTGGAGTAGGAAAAGACAGAAGAGCAGCGGCAGGTGTACGTATATTGATAAAGAAAAGGCTGTCACGAAATATTAAGAACTGGGAACAAATAAACGAAAGGCTAATAAAAGTTGAGATGAAGCTAAAAGGACGTGACATAGTGGTAGTGGGCGCATATGCACCTTCTGAAGATGAAAAGAACGAGGTAAAGGATAAATTTTACGACGAATTGACGGACCTGGTAGAGAGTATTGGAACTAGGAAGAAAGTAATTCTACTAGGTTAAATGCTAGAACCGGAAGAAAAGTAAATAGCAAAGTGGTCGGTCCATTTGGAGAAGAAAAAATAAATAAAAACGTTGAGAGATTAATAAGTTTCTGCGATCATATGAATTTAAAGATAATGAATGGATATTATCAGCACAAGGATATTCATAAATTCACGTGGATTTAGCCAACGAGGAATTTGAAATCAATAATCAATTACTGTATATGCAAAGAAAACTCCACAATAAAGGCTAATAACGTTAGAGTCCATCGAGGACCAGAATGTGGATCTGATCACCATTTGCTTAAAGCGTCACTACTATTTACATTTAAAGGAAGCCAACGACAAAATGAAAACGAAAGTTCAATGATACTGCAAGACATTTTAACAAAGAGATATAATCTACAAGGTTTTGAAAATGAGTCCCCAGTCCCCAGAAAATGAAACCCAGTTTCTGTATCGAATGAGGTTGAATCTGAAATTGCACGATGTTTGTTACTCCTTACCAATTAATACGTACAACGAAATTATGAAAGCTCTTGACGAAGCTGCAATGGAAGCTATTGGAGAAGTGAATAGCATAAAAAATAGAAATGAATGGTGGAATAAAGAAATAGAAGATCTTGTGGGGAAAAAGAAGAATATGTATAACAAATGGCTAGCAACAAAGGACCCTTACTATCGACAACAGTACAACAGCTTAAACAAAGAAGTAAAAAAAGAGGTAAATAAAGCCAAAAATGAGATTTGGAATAAAGCCTGCGATAACGTAGAAAATTTTATGGGTACAGCAAGAAGTAAATAAGCCTGGAAAATAATTAGAGGTACTAGAACAGATAGAAAAGAATGCAGTAGGTTAACTCTAATAGCCCCAGAATTATGGGTCGAATATTATGAACAAATGCTGACAGTAGATCGAACAGAATTCCAAGATATTGACTACCAAAAATATGATATTTCCTACCGCGAAGAAACTGAAATAACACCAGAAGAAATTAAAAAACACGCCAACGCTATGAAAAATGGAAAGGCTCCAGGACCGGGGGGAGTACCCATTGAACTGGGTAAATATGGGCCTGACAAACTATTTCAGCTATTGGCTTATACTTTTAATTTATTCTTGAGAGGAGAAGAGCTACCCCCAGAATGGAAAACTGCATATATCAGCAATCTATACAAAAATAAAGGAGACAGAAAAGATTGTAAGAACTAGCGAGGGCTTAGTGTAACTAACTCAATCTGTAGAGTCCACGGGAAGATAATTAAAAGCCGAGTTGAAGATTGCTGGGAAGACGCTGAAGATCAGAGTGGCTTTCGTACTGGTCGTTCTTGTATTGACAATGTGTTCTGCCTAAAATAAACAATAGAAAAGCATTTGGTATGTAATATGGAGACACACATGGTATTTATTGATCTTCAAAAAGCGTATGACAGTGTCCCATTAGCCAAGCTATGGCAGGTGCTAGAAGACAAGAATATTCCACCGATTTACATTACTGCTATAAGAGAGTTGTATGATGATATGACGAGTGTAATAAAGATTGGACAAAAAGGCTGCTGCATTGCACCTACGCTCTTTAAGATTTATTTGGAGGGGGTTTCGGATATTTGGAAAAGAAAATGTTAACCTATGGGTGTTAAAATTGGAGACCATACACTGTACAGCTTGAATTTTGCTGATGACCAAGTAATACTTGCAGAAGATCAAGATGATATCCACTACATGTTACGAAAAATAGATGAAGAATATACTAAGTGAGGCTTATCAATTAATCCATCAAAAACAGAGTACGTAGTAGTGGGAGGTGAAGGAAAGCACTTAGAACTAGGAAGCAAACAAATTCAAAATACTGATAGCTATAAATATCTCGGTGTAAACATTACAAACAATGGTCGGAATACAAAAGAAATAGCTACTAGAATTGGTCAAGGAAATTCAGCAATACGTTAACTGAATAGTATACTTTGGAATAACCACATCACCCGAAACACAAAAATTAGGATATACAAAAGTATCATAGAAAGCATTGCTACATATGGTTCAGAGCTTTGGGTAATAAATAAAAATGACGCATCCAAAATAAAAGCAATGGGAATGAATTATTGGAGAAGATGTTGCCAACTCACTAGAAGATATAGAGTAAGGAATACTGAAATCAGAGAGCGTATGGGCATAGACATTGACGTCCTGGAAACTATAGAATGCAAAAGGCTGAAATGGTATGGCCATGTAGAAAGGATGAATGATCAACGATGGCCAAAGAGAATGTTACAGTGGATCCCCACCAACCGCAGGAAAAAGGGAAGACCAAGAAGATCGTGGAGACAAGAAGTAAAAGGTGCAATGGAAGATAGGGGTCTACAAGTAGATGACTGGAACGATCGCAAGCGTTGGAAGCTAGGTTGCGAGAAACGGCGGCAGCTGTAATAAACTCGTTATATATATATATATATATATATATATATATATATATATATATATATATATATATATATATATAATTATATATTATTATATTATATAGGGTCAGCCAAAACCAAAGTTGTTTTTTTTAAATTGAACATATTATATATTTAATGATTTTAAATATTTTATAAAAATATTATGAGCTTGTACAGTTCCCGTCATATAAAACTGGTACACTTTTTTTCCCAATGTAAACCTGTGTTTAGACTTGATACAATGGTTCGCAAATCAATTCGTTGTTGCCATCACAGATAACGGAATTGCACTAAATCTAAATAAAAAAAGAACGTTCAAAAATGTTTAAAGTTTTTATATAGGTATTATTATTATCATTGACAACAAAAAACCGTATCTAATTAATTTAATAACCACAGAGAGGGTTGAGTTAATGCCCAAAATGTCTAAAGGATCTTTAAATGTAGGGTATTGTCACAGGGAACATTGGAATGCATCTACTGTAATTTTATAATGTCTCTGTCGTACAGCCTTTTAGCTGATTTGGTACAATATTTTCGTTGAACTGGCAACGTTGCTCTAGAAATTAGAAGGGCATATGTGACAAGATCAACTTACACAACTTGAAAAACACGATTTTCGGTTATACGAGTTGTACCAGTTTTTATGACGCGAATGGTACATGATTTATGGCCCTGAGTTAATAATTTTCAAAATATTTCCACTTTTATTGAAAAAGTGATAATATTTAAAGTTCTGTGGATTATATTTTCACGATAATAAAAATATAAATGGCATGCCAAAATGTTTCCAGTGTAGTGCAGTTTTTAAATAATTTTTTTATCATTCCATCCATCACATCCAGTCATGATAAAAAGAATATTTTGTAATAGTCCTTCACATAAAAAGAACATCTCGATATATAAAACTTATTGCTTATTTTGGTCTAAACTATTATTTTTCTTCCTTCTTGTATGTAGGCTTAAAAGCCTGTTTCTTCTTCAATAATAGCCTCCTAAATTGTTTAAATTATTGCAATAACTTTATCTTGATCTGCCAATACTTCTTCGTCCATTTGGTGACTTATTTCGTGCTATTCGTACTATCCTATCCTCTGCCATTCTACTAATGTGTTTGTTCCACTCCTGTTTCCGTTTTGTCACCCATCCATTTATGTCTTCTATATTGCATGCTCTTCTTATGTTTTCGCTTCTCTCCTATCCAACAGACTTTTCCCTGATATTTGTTGGAGTATTTTCATCTCTGTTATTTCTAGTAGTCGTCTCGTTTTAAATATGTCAGGTCTTGCCTCCGCCGTGTACGTTAATATAGGTCTAATTGCTGCTTTATAGATTCTTGTTTTTGTGTCTGGTCTTAGGTGTTTGTTCTCCCAGATTGTGTCATTAAGAGATCCCGCCGCTTTACTTGCTTCTAAGCTTTGGTATCGTATTTCTTCTTCAACATTTTCGTAATTAGTTATATCTAATCCCAGATATCTAGACCTTACTTCCTGCTTTATAATTTTTCCATCAATTTCGATTTTACGTCATAGTGGGTATTTAGCTGTTGTCATACATTTGGTTTTTTCTGCTGATATTATCATATTGTATTTCTTGGCTGTTGTATTGGAGATTTGTGTTAATCTTTGGAGCTCGTCTTCTATCTCGGCGATTAATGCGGCGTCATCTGCATAACATAATATTTGGATTTGTTTGTTCCGCATTCTGTAACCATGACTTTTACGTACTGCTTGTATTATTTCGTCCATTATTATATTAAAGAGAAGTGGGCTTAACAAGTCACCCTGTCTGACTCCGCTTTGTATTGGTATACACTTTGTTAGTTTTCTATTTATCTTTGCCTGTATTCGATTATGGAAGTAGATGTGTTCGATGTTTTGTTTAATATTGATTGGTACGTGTCTTTTATACAGTAAGTGTAAGATGTCTTCGACTTGGATGCAACCGAAAGCTTTTGTCAGGTTTATAAAATACAGGTATGCTGGTTTATTGTACTCGATGGCCTATTCTTCCGGATCTGAATCCTTGTTGTTCATCTGATAAAGTTGTTAGTTTATTGCATTTGTTGGTTAGAACTTTTGTGGTAAGCTTTAGTGCCGTGTTCAGTAGATTTATACCTCTATAATTGTCTTTATCTCCATTCTTGAACATTGGTATCATTAAGCTGTTTCTACATGCGTCTGGTATCTTCCTGTGTAATATTAGTTTTTGTATCAGTTTTGTCATTTCTAGGGTTATACTTTCTCCTTTGTGTTTTAGAAGCTCATTGGTTATTCCCTCTAATCCTGGTGACTTTTTATTTTTAAGCGAATTTATGGCTATCTCTACTTCCTGAAAATTGATTTCTATTTCGTGTCTTAATTCAGGTAAGTTATTGTGTTGATTATTATTTTCCTTTTCTTTAAACAGTTCCGTCAGGTATCTTTCTCATTCGTTTGCTGGTATGTTATTGTATTCCTTCAATTCTGCAATTTCTTTTTGTTGGTTTCTTATCAATCTCTATATTTGTTTTTGTGTAACGTAGAAGTCGCTTTTCATCCTTTTTGTAAACTGTTTCCGGTATTTGTTCTTCTTACCAACTACTTTGTTTCATTTCGTATTCTTCTATAGGTGTCTCGGAATTCTGGAGTATTTGATGTTTTGTACTGTAGGCCTCTTGTTTCTCTTTACATTTATCTTTTATTTCTTTTCTGAACCATGGTGTATTGTTGTTGTTACTTTTGTTCATTATGACTTTGCGTTTTCCTAGAGCTTCTGTTGCTGTTTCTTTAATGTTGTTTTTAATTCTCTCCCAGCTCGCGTTTATATCTTTAATGTCGTCTATTCGTTTCAGCTGTATCTTCTTTGCTAGCTCCCTCTGGTACATTTCTCTTGTAGATTCGTCCCACAGTAATTTTGCATTGAATTTTTCCTCGTTGGTTTTCCTATAGGAAATGTTTTGGTGTTATTTTCATTCTTATTTTTACTAGTACTAGTTTGTGTTCACTCCCTGAGTTTGCTGAGTTTAAAGTTCGGATATCTAGAATCTGTTTTGGGTAGATTTTTCTATTAGTGACTATAAAATCAATCAATTGATTTAAGTTTACGTGAATATACGTTTAAAGCATCGTATGATTAAACCATAGAGATTAGCCATAAGTACTCAATTTACATTAACACGGTTTTCGCTAAATATTTCTTTTCCTCCTGGAACTATTTCATTTTCGATTCGTGCATTAGTCACCCCTAAGAATTAAGGGTTCTTCATGAGGTACTTCATTCAGGATGGTTTGCAATTGTTTGTAGAATGCCTCTCATTCCTCTTTAGGTTAACAGTAATCAGGACTGTAGATAGATTTTTGGTAGTCCATTGTGATGTCCATTTCTTTCGGAGATGTAACGGCAGTCATTTATGTTGTCTTTAAATTTTTTTATGGACGAGTATACCTACGCTTGCTCATGCTCGTTCTTCTTTCTTCACTCCACTGTATGCTAAAAAATATTGGATATAGTCTTTTTGGCCTTTACCTTCCTTCTTGGTTTCTTGGATTGCACAAATGTCTATTAATGGCCTAAAGTTATTATTAACAATTTCCAAAATTTTTTTTGGCTTGTTTATCGATTTAACTGATGTAAATTTTGAAAATACAGTATTGACATAATTATATTAGGAAATAGAGTTGTTAATTATACGAATAGAAGCCATTTTTAGTAAAATACTTACTCTATTTGAAACTACTTCTGCACCCTGTAGTACCGCATCAGTCACAGTTGAACACAAGTCTACATAAATATCTTCTAATTCCTGAAACAAGTAAATTTATTGATTATAAAATATTTTAAAAAAGAAACCAACACGTCACCTTAACATCACTTGCCATACGTTTGCCACATATAAAACGTTAACTCAATTATATTAGATGACAACATTACAGTTATCGAATATGTCCAAGAATTTCAAAAACTTGGGACGAATACACCAAAGCTACATACATATACAGGGTGTTTGGTAGGTCGATGGAAATTTTTTAAGGGATAATAGGGGACGCCATTTGCAAAAATTTTTGCTAATAATGTATCGCTCAAACTGTTAAGGTTTCCGAAATAAAGTTAAATTTGTCAATATTCGAAAATAAGGCTGTTCGTCTATTTTATTTTTAAAAGTAATTATCTAAGCGAGATACTTCCCTGACATACAAAATGTTGAATCTTAATGAATTGTTAAAATAACCTTCATTAATGAAATGGGTAAGAAAGGTAAAACACAACAACGATATATCATGCTTTTTGCAACATTTATTATGCCATATTAAGTATGTACATAAACTTCAAAAAACAGTCATTGTTGTTCAAAATGAGAACCACCATTCCTAATGCACGCTCTTGCCCTGCATCATATTCCTGATGTGGTTACTTTTAACCTCAGTTCTGCCCTTATAATGTCAGCTGCTTCGATAATCCTTTCCATTAAATGAGCTCTAGTTCGGATTCGAACTTGATAAACAAGTTCTTTGAATCTGCCACAGATGTGGTAGTTACACGGTGTTAAGTCAGGCCACAAAATTGGTCCAGTTTGTCCGATCCACCTATTGGGATAGTGATTGTTGAAGTTCTTATATCAATGTTCTTAATCACTAAAAGAGATATCTACCAAAACTCATTACATGACCTTCTTTAATATTAACACATTTCAAATGTCTAAAGTCTATTCAAAGTGATAACTTTTAGAGTTCATGCTTCACTCCCTTACAAAAGTGTGAAGTAAATGTAGCACTTGGAGGTTACCATATCATAATGTTACCAAAGCCCGGAAAAAATAGCACATTCCCGCAAAACTACAGACCAATAAGCTTACTATCTGCAATTAGCAAGATTGTAGAGAGAATAATCCTCAGCAGACTCCAAACTGAAATAGACAGATTAGATATAATACCCGAAGCCCAATTAAGTTTTAGACCAGAACACTCCAGTGAGCTACAAGTACTCAGATTAACAGAGTACATAGCAGTTGGATTAAATGACAAACAATTCACAGGAGCTACCTTCCTAGATGTAATCAAAGCTTTCGACAGAGTCTGGCATAAAGGACTGATCTACAAAATAAGAATATACTGTTACAGCGGAGCAATGACAAGACTAATCTCTTCGTACTTGAACAATCGTAGTTTCAGAGTCCGGATAGGACAAGTTCTATCCGAACTCGGGAACCCGGAGGCTGGAGTACCACAGGGAGCGGTACTGTCACCTCTACTCTACACGATATACACAGCAGACATACCTACAACACCAGGTACACTACTAAGCCTCTATGCCGAGGACACAGCGATAGCGGCCAAAAACAGAAATGTAGACATAGCGGTAAACAACATACAAACAGTGCTAGACGACATAGAAGAATGGAGTTTAAAATGGAAAATCGCTATAAACTTCGAAAAGATACAGCCTTTACTTTTCAAAAAGAGGCACCAACAACCAGAAGAACAGGTAACTGTGCAAGACAATCCCATCGAGTGGAAAAGTGAAACAAAATACCTCGGAGTAATCATGGACAAAGACTTAACGTTTAGCAAACATGTAGAAGCTAGAGTACAAAAAGCCAAAATGGCAAGAGCATCAAAAAGAGGCCTAGCAGGAAGAAAAAGCAAACTTAGACTGAAAACAAAAATAGTATTAATAAATAGTATAATGCTTTCTATATTATCATATGCATCTCTCGCATGGGGATACATATGCAATACATCAAAAAAGAAAATACAAGCGGCACATAACAACAGTCTAAGAGAAGCAGTCAACGTACCGAGATACGTAGCAGAAAGTTTTTTCTTTAGAGAACTACAACAAATCAGAGTGACTGACATAATGAAAGAAAAAGCTAGGACAAAGTTCGCGGAGATAGAGAACCACCCCATCCACATATTGCGAGAGATAATAAGGTACGACGCTTTCCACAGATGGAAGCACAAAAGACCCAAACAACAAATAGTAGAATAAAATCATAATACTAGAGAGAAAATCAACAATTTTTAATAAAATCCTTTATAAAAAGGTATATAAAAACCCAGTCGGGCTATGTTAAATAGACAAAACGTTTTCGGAATAAATATTCCATCATCAGTGTCCTAAAAAAGTTTTTAACCACTTAATTAAAAATCAACAATCACACCAGAGAGAAAACAAAACACCAGAGAGAAAACACTTCAAAAAACAACAACAACCCACAATGAAGATAGATCGTAGCTCTGAAAACTCGTCGACAATCGCAACGTACAGCGTGGATCCAGTTAATTTTAAGTAGATAATTTATTATATTAATATTTACTAATTTCTTATTTTATGTTTCAGACATCTTACAAAAAAATCCAAAAAACAACAAAAAATGGCTTCAGCCACCAAAAAAATCAAAAAACTACTAACAAAATCCAGCGCAAGCCACAAAAAAAAATATTAACAAAAACCATTAAAAACCCGGGCACGTAGGGCCCAACCCCTTGAGCACCAAGTCGCCGAACTGAGCCTAGCTCAGAGCGGAGACTTGAGGCCCAAGTAAGCAATTTTAGTTCGCGGATAAGCCACATTAAGATAACAGGAATATAGCGACAATGCGCTGTCCTCAGTTTTGAATTCGGTTAGGAAACCATGTTGGGGTTCTATTACCTAGGACCTCCACATGAATAGCATTTAGCTGATAGTTGTACCCCTATCTATCGCGCATCAGAGTGCTGTAGGGAGATAAGGGATGGTCTGGAGCATTGGAACGCGGTGGAGTGACTCCTGTTTTTACTTGAGTTAATACACCCCGCTCCAATGAATTCTTACACCCGAACGTAATTCTTAGGTGTGAACATTTCTCACAGGCTGGGTTTAAATAAATTGCTTGCTTGCTTAAAATTTTAATACCTAAATCATTGAAATGATCAATCAAAATTCATCCTTCCTTTGGTATGAATATGGGTAAATTTAAATTTGAACCAATTGAGAAATATTACAGAAACCAAAGTTTCAAGAAATCTGGAAACCTCGACAAATCGTGTCTGATTCAGCTGCTTTGTCGTCTTTTAATCCCTTTAGAGCCTTTTCTGTTTCTGTTATTATACTTAGTCCCGTGTCGGAGATTTTGGCTACGAAAGGGGGTATCGATATCGTCAAAAAGATCTGTCCATACCATTTTTAGTTTTTTTCCTTGGATATCTGTGTGAGATTGCCTCAACTAATAACTTTATTTTCATTTCTGCTCTAATTTTTTTGTGAATCAAATAGACCACCTCTTGGTAAAACAACAAACATTTTTTACGTAAAAAGTAGACGAGGTGGTATAGAACATAAGTAATAAGTATAAGAATATTCTATTATCTTTCTTAAGTAATAAATAGATATCACAGCTCACTTATTATAGGATTACGCGATCCTTCAAGCCCGATATTGGTTCTCGAGGCCTCTAAATTGGCATATCAAAGAAATTTTTCAGTCGACTCGCTGCCAGGATTCTCCTAATGGATCGGGGAGTTTTTCCCGGAAATATGTGAGAGTTATGAAATAGCGGGAATGAATGATAAGTATGTGAAGTGCTTGAAGTCGCGGGAGATTTGATTTGGATTCAAAAAAAATCTGCTGTGCCATTATTATTTTCGAGCAAGCTCCGAACAAAATGAGAAAGGATCAACAAGAATCTTGACGAGGGTTTAATGGATGGAGGAAGTTCGATGGACCTTTTCAGTAAGGTTTTATTGTAAAATGGCATTGGGAAAATGTTATTTTTTATATTTATAAAAGGAAATGTTATATTCTATTAAATATAACTTTAAATATATGTGGAAATTAAATTCAAATAATCAGCAGCTATACAATCACTATTTTTTTTAATAATTTTCATCGTTAAATAAATTAAATGTTCACTCATATTTATATTAAATTTATTTAATTAATCAAATATCTAAATCCATTTTGTTTCTCAGAAGTCAAAATTCTAGGACAGTGATATAGTCAAAATACTATTAACCGTAAAATTCAGAGTTTTCTAATTATTTAAGTAATATTCAAAAACGCATTTCCTTATTAAATGCTTATTAAATAACCCACACCAAACTTGTTAGATTTTAAAAATTCAACTATCTAAATCATATATTAAAATATTATTTCTGTTAATAAGATCGCTCCAGTATCTAGGCATGATCGTAAATAAAAATTTCTTGTGATTCAGACATATAAAGTATGTAAAATAAAAGTGCGAGCGTGGAATTACTCTTCTGCGTTTTGTTTCCAAAAAAAGATGGGGTGTAGATCAACAAATCTCTTTAATATTTTATAGATTCTACATACGATCCATTCTAGAATACCGTTGTATTCTTTACGGTTCAACATACAAAACAAATCTTTTAACAGTTGACAGAATACAATTAAAATCAATAAAAAATTGTCTAGGAGCTATAATGTCTTCACGGACGTGTACGAACTCATCACTATATAGCCCCCAATAAAATTATTAGACCCTCGGAGATATAGTAAACTGATCACCGGCATCCTTTGGAGATTGGTAAACTCATCACCGCAGATAGGTAAACTCATCACCGGGATTTTTACCTGGTTTCTAATGCGAAAGGTTGCCTCTTACCTGTTATACTTCTCGTTTATGTGATAATTTAATAAATTCAGAAATTATTTCAAGCACGTCGCTTTAAAATTTCACTGAGATATTAATGTGTCACACGGTGTGGCCTATTAGACGTATCTGTCAATCTAAGTGGTTTTGAGATCTAAAAATTTAGTTGCATAGGATTTCGATAGTGAACTTTAAAATGAAAATATTTGTCAATATGTGCTATTTTTGTTTATATCGGAAGTAGTCCCAACTTCGTTATTTGATTTTCATTGCATTTTTATATTTATCATTGAATTCTCGAGATAATTTGTTAAGCATACATTCGGTCTAAGTCTTACCGTTTTGGCGTTATTTGACTATCTTGAAAATAATAGAAGATTTTGAAAAGTTAGTAAATATAAAATATCTGAAAAATAGGAAAAGCTAAAAACTTGAGTGTGCTATTAGTGCTGAAGTCGAAGGAAACTTAATTTTTTACACTTGCAAAGCTTTACATTTTATGGCATCATTGGCGGAAATTTTAAATTTACAAGTAATCAGCAATGCAGTTATTGCGACAGAATGCATCAAAAGAAATAAGTGCTTTTAAAAGAAATTTTTTTAAATATCTGAAAAATAGGAAAAGCTAAAAACTTGAGTGTGCTATTAGTGCTGAAGCCGAAGGAAACTTAATTTTTTACACTTGCAAAGCTTTACATTTTATGGCATCATTGGCGGAAATTTTAAATTTACAAGTAATCAGCAATGCAGTTATTGCGACAGAATGCATCAAAAGAAATAAGTGCTTTTAAAAGAAATTTTTTTACATTTTCTTGGTTAGTTTTCGCCATTATTTGTAGGAGTCAGATGACTTGTTCATTTCATTTTATAAACATCATGACAACTAACTTCAATTAGTGTAAGATACAAAATAATTTTTATTCTGTAATTTGTACTAATTTTGTTTATTGTAGCACCCTGATGATGCAAATAAAAATTTGCGAAAGCTTGGTAGACTAAAAAGAGTACTTCTTTGTCCTATCTTCGGCTGAATACCCAAATATGTAGTTGTGTTTTGTAGTCTAAATGATCAGCGTTGACTACAAGCGTTTATCGCTTTTTCAGTATATATATATATATATATATATATATATATATATATATATATACATATATATATATATATATATATATATATATATATATATATATATATATATATATATATATATATATATATATATATATATATATATATATATATATATATATATATATGTATATAAGTAGTCCAAGTCGGTACCATATGGAAATTTTTTTTATTTTTAGTTTTATGAAAAAAAAATTATTCTCTAGTTGTGAATGATCTAGAACTTCAATCATCAGAATCAGATATTAGTATTCTTCAGCCATTTACGCGGTTCGTTAAACAACATGAATTTTATTAAGACTTGAGAATATCCACAATTCCTGTTTTTTGACAAAACGGGTCTACAACTAAAAAAAATTTAATATCTGATCATTGTATTCTAGGGTTTAGATCATTCAAAACTTTTTATGTAACATAATTATTTTATATAACAAAATCCATAAAACTAAAAATAAAAAGGTTTCACATATGGTGCCGACTTAATTGGATACCCTGTATATACATATATATATATATATATATATATATATATATATATATATATATATATATATATATATACATACATATACATATATATATATATATATATATATATATATATATATATATATATATATATATATATATATATATACATACATATACATATACATATAACAATGTGACTTTAACAATTTATCAAAATGTAATATCGGAAAAGGTAATCTACAGCAACAAAGTAATATTATGCCTTGCCTATAAGAAACATCTTATACAGTTAACTAAAGAACTTAATTACGCTGTTTTTTTCTGTTTGATCAGGATGATTCGCGAAAACCAGTGCGAAACAACTAAACAAAAACAGTATAAAATTTCTACTTACCAGTTGTATGACATTTAGCCTTACACCCGTTCGTCGCAAAAGTCCACAAAAGGCAATTCGAATTTTTTAGAGTTTTTTGCAATTAAAATTTGAAATTATTGATAACCATCATTTTTGTCCGCGTTGGCTCAGGACGTAATCAATTAGCAGTTTAGTATCTATGTTGAAGAAACAAGGGCAAATAAAGAGAAATTTTTCTTTTCGCATGATTTTAGGTAGCTATCAATAGAATTTTGTGAAATTCCCAAATAAAAACCAATAAATTGCAGTTGCATTTAACTAGATTTGGATTATTCTGTGAAATTACCAAAAACTAACCGTTTGCTGGGATTTTATGGTCTATACCTGATCCGGGGTGCAGGTAGGCTAGTGATCAGTTTACCAATCTCTTAGGGTCTATTTTGAAAACTCTACTTTTATGGCGGTGATGAGTTTGTACTATGTACGAGGGTATTTATGGTAATTGGTGATGAGTTTACGTGTACCCGTCTTGGACCAAACCAAGCAGTTCCAGCAGACGCTTCAGAAACACCTCTACACATACGTAAGCAAATTTTAGCCAACAAACGTCTAATAACATACAGATCGTTTTTATACAACTATGGTTCACAAAATAGGTTTACTTTTGACAGAAAATTTAACAAATTTTTACTGGGGAATAAAAAATTCTCCTCCTCTTGCAGAACCTTTTATTGATACGAATTGAATTCAATCTTATATATTACAGCAATTAAAATTTCCTTTTTACTAAAATGACCTTAAAGTTCTGATAGACAAACCGATCTTTATATTGCCCTTTTATTCAAACTTGCCAATTTTAACTAATCTGATATTTGAATCCATACTAAGCAAATTAGGGGAAGATTTAACAATAATGGATACAGATGGATCAAAAACTGATGAGAGTGCTGGTTTTGCATTTTTTGTTTCAAACACCAATTATGTTGAGAAATATCGAATTCCTGAATGTTGTTCTATTTTGACAGCCGAGGCTGCTGCTAGACAGAAAGCACTAACTTTGTGTGTTACTAATTATTGTTAGAACATCGTTATAGTATCAGATTCTCAGGCAGTATTACAAGCTATTGGTAGCCATCCATTAGATAGTTTTTGAAACTCCATTATCCTAACATTAACTAAAATTCACAAAAAAAACAGATATTTTACTGTTGGTAAAAGGAGAGAGTGGAGTAATTGGAAACGAATTAGTGGACAGTATGGTAAAGAATACATCTGACATATCCAAAATTACAAAAGTTTACTACTTTAAAGATCTTTTTTCTATTAGCAGGAGTTTTTGAGGGAAATATGGATGTCAAAATATAAAGAGGTTTAGAAGACTTCAAGAAACCATTACTGTTCTATTCATACATACTTACCAAAAAATATTCGTATAATGAAAGTTAATGTTCTGTAAATAACTTAACATTTTATTATCATCAACGCTATCAAATGCCTTTTCGAAATCAGCAAGGCATAGGAAACATTATTCTCTTGGTCGTGACACTTCTGCAACAATACGTGTAGAGAAAACTGTAGAATTTTAAGTACATTACTCATAAGACTTATTAATATGAAATCTGCACATTAGAAAATTTATATTTATAGGAAATGTTTGCTTTATTAAAATTAATTTGCTTAAATATCAAACCGTCTTGGAAAAATTAATTCTTCAAATTTCATTTCCCATGAGCTGACGGGAATCACGAACGGTTGACGAGGAAAGAGTCCGAAATGTCATACGCTGCTTTGTGTTTGGCACGATAAACCCATATCCCACTGAAGTAGTATATGTCCATCCGAATAATAAGCCTTTTGTAGTGTCACGTCAGTGGGAAAGGACCACATCTGTCGGTGGCACTTGCTGAATTGGAAAATCAAACGTACATCCAATTCTTGTCTGGTATCATATAGGTCAGCGAATAGTTCTATCGCTTAATACAATTTTATCAAAAACTTTGGTTCAAAAAGTGGTCTAGTTAGAAGCAAGAATATGATTTATAGAGTTATAATCCAATAAATAAAATTAAAAAGACAAATTTAAAGAAATTGAGCAATCTAAGGAGCACTAAAATACTGTCGTTTTTCTTAGTTTATCTTTTTAAAAAGCAGGTAAGGAAAAGTAGAAATCTTCTTATACAAAACCGCTTATAACTTCTGGTTCTCTCTTATTCACTTTTGCACACTGGGTCTTCTCAAAAACAGGTCTTTTCCAGTAATAAAAAAGTTGTGATTTTGAAAAATCTTATGTAAAGGATACGCTAGAAGGCACTATTTTTTGTCTACAGACAAATAAAATCTTGCTTAAGATCTATTTGAATATTATATAGATTTTCTTGCAGATTATATATTGTTTGTAGATACAGAGGCCTCATATATCTTTCTTCACTGCGATCTGCTGTTTATTCCCTCTCACCGGACCTTTCCCGCCCCATCTTACACTCTAAAGGGGTTTTTATTTTGCTGCTGTTTAATTTTTTCTGTGACAGAAGAAGCTATGGAGTGGACAGTTATTTACAATAGAGCCCTAAGTATCGGCAGATGATTAATAAAAGTGGGGCGCTATTTAAAACCCATATTACCATACAGTAATAATGACGGATAACAACAATGATTTACAGAACGTAACTTAATGAACGCTGTCATGAGTACGGACTGAAGATAAATTTAAAGAAAACTAAATGACTATTGAAGATACTGCAATTGAGAGTGTTAATAACTATAAATACTTAGGAACATGGATAACATCAGATGTAGACCAAACCAAAGAAATTAGGACACGCATTGAAATAGGACGTGCATCATTCATTAAACTTAAAAAGTTTCTTTGTTGTCGGGATATAAGGTTAGAACTACGCCTGAGAATACTTCGATGATACGTGTTCTCTACTCTTCTTTATGGCTTGGAAGCGTGGACACTAAAACAAGTCCATCTGAATAAGTTGGCCGACTTTGAATTTTGGTGTTACAGAAGAATCCTACGAATATCATGGATTCAAAAAATGTCAAACGTGGAAGTAACTAGAAGGATAGGAAATGAGGCGGAAATAATATTAACTATCAAAAGACGAAAATTTGAGTACTTCGGACATGTGATGAGAGGGCAAAAATACGCATTATTACAACTTATTATGCAAGGCAAAATCCGAGGAAAGCGAAATGTGGGAAGGCAAAGAATATCCTGGCTTAAGAACTTAAGGGAATGGTTTGAATGCATACAGAGTCCGCATAGCTATGATGATTTTCAACCTTCGATAGAAGATGGAACTTAAAGAAGAAGAAGATTTGAAACCCAGATCACATTATCCTTATCCTTCCATCGGTCGTACTCACCTCACAAACTTAGCGACCATACCGAGAATCAAGATCTTCTATACCACGGCAAGACCTCAGTGATTCCATACAGGTAGTTGTCGGCTTTTTCTTCGATCAGTCTTCTTATTGAATTTGTCCTAAGGTTTGAACAGAATAATTATTGTAAGTTTTGGCCTGTGAATTTAAATGAAAAACTTTATGCAAATCCGTAGTACACATATTAAACAACAGAGGACTCACTATTGATACCTGTGGTAGTCCTAAATTGTTACATCTAGGAACTATCCGTTTATTATTGTTAGTTTTCTAGAGTATCTTTCTTCAGGAATAAAAATTATAAATAGCTTCTACCAACTAAGGCGGCATTTAAAAATGTTTATTCAATTTTTCCCTTAAAATGTCAAGACTCATATTTTCATACGCACTTTTAATGTCCATATTGTAGGTAAATAAGTGTTGTTGCAAAATGTGTTTTAAATATCTATTACTAGTGTAGTAAGTGCATCAAAAGTACCACATCCTTTTTTATAATAACCAAACTGAAAATCTGGAAGAAGTTTATTTTTTTCTAGACACCTTTCCAACCTTTGTTTTAATATTCGTTCTAGTGTTTTCAACATAAAGGACATAACAGAAATTGGTCTATATGAATAAGTAAAATTCAGGTTTTTAGCTGGTTTAAGTATTAGTACAACAATATCAAGATATGGTCAATAGCTGATTTATTGCTGCTTACATGATCAAAGGTAGCGAATAGATACAGTTAACGATTCCGGTAAAGTTATCTCTACTTCAGGGTCGCGACCCTGTCTACGAAAGCCATGGTTAACTCTCATTCCCCGACAATCCTTTTCGATCACCCCAAATTTCCTTCTACCAACCCGCACCCGACAGTCTCCGACAGTTCCTTGAAACCAAGCTATGGTAGTAATCTAGAAGGTAGAGTAACAGAGGATGCTTTTACAAACGACAATGGCACAGAATATGTGTTATGGCAACATAAAACACCAGCACATTCATGGACGACAATTAACTGTTGTGTTCAACAAAAGTTAAAGAACTGTTGGTAATTTCATCAAGAAACCTATTGCAGAGTGTCTTTTAATGATGGCGTAGGATATATGATAAATAAAAAATTCACAAAGCATATACTTACAACTAAAAGCATAAGTGATAGAGTTGTTATCGTATCTACCAAGTTAAAAAAAAATGAGATTAACGATCATAGGTACTCACCTACAAGTGCTCACAAGAGTAGTATATAATATTATATAGTCAAGATTCTCACATTCCAGAGGTAGAAATTCCAGCAAAACAAAATCAAGGATCTGAGGAACAGAAATAACCGAAAAGGAAATTAAATCAGCAGTAAAATGTATGAAGAACAACAAAACACTTGAAGAAGATGGCATTGCAAGAGAGAGGATAAAACTAGGAGGCGAATGCATCATAAAAGCTTTAAAAACTCTTTATAATGCCTGCCTCTTTGAAGCAATTACACCAGAAAAATAGAACAAATCTCTACTTCATTGGATAAAATCTGTCTCCTCAAGAACTTTCCCGTTTACTGTTAAACAATTACAATAGTTGACTTGAGTTCTCCAATCAACAATACAAGATAGTTTGAACCATGTTCTTTCAACCATCAATTAATAGAGTACCGGCATGTTTTATTTATTTGTTTATTTATTAATTCATTACAGTTTAATAGACTATTTTACCAATTTGTGGGTCTTACCTTGTCTGAAACATTTTATTCATTTTGAAAAACCACAGACATGTAATATTGGCATAATTACTGTAATTTATATAATTTATATCACCTATCTTTGTTTTATCTTTATTAGACAACACCGTAATATGGGTTTATTATTTTCAGCATTTATTTAACTTTGTATCGTGACCTGAAGATGCTTTGCATATTGTAGAAAGCGAAACCGGTCGTCTGATTAGTTAAATTAAATTGATTGTGAGTAAGTCTAATTTATTATTTCTTTTACCTTTTCATTACGAAAATATTACTTAAAAAAGGAGATGTAACAGAAGTTGGAAACTACAGATTTATCACCTTGTTAACTGATTTATATAAGCTCTTTATGAGAATAATTGCAAACATACTGGAACTAAAGCTATATTTTCAACCACTTCAACAAGCCGGATTTAGGTGTGGCTTTGGAACGAATGACCACCTTTAAGTAATAAAATATCCGTTTCTCTGGCGACACAGACACATTTCCTTGGATAAGGTTTTGAAGCAAGGAGATACCATCCCTCCTAAACTATTCACTGTTTTATTACAGAGTGCTATGAGGCACAATAATTGGGAAACTATTGGAGTCAACATAAATAGGGAGTTTCTGAACAAATTGAGGTTTGCAGACGACATAGTCCTTGGCCTGTGTTGATCAGTGGACTCAAAACGGGTAGTAATGACATAATTAAAACGGAGCTTGGCGGCCACATTTTTAAAAGCTTTTCTGTCTTTTGCAACGTGGAATAATTCGTCTACAGTCATGTTTGTCCAGTCTCGAATATTTCGCAACCATGACTTCCTCTTTCTACCTATTCCCTTTTTGCCATCGACTCTACCCTGCATGATGACCTGCAGAAGACTATATTTATCATTTCTCAGTATGTGTCCAAGGTATGCAGTCTTGCGTACTTTTATTGTTCTCAACAATTTTTTGTCTCGACCCATCCTTCTCAGCACTTCCTCATTGGTGACCCTGGCAGTCCATGGAATTCTCAACATTCTCCGGTATATCCAAAGTTCAAAGGCTTCAAGCTTCTTCTGCCTGGTTCTGGATAAGATTATTTCGGTTTTTAAGAAGATATTCTAATTCTGTAGGACTAAAAGATTGTAATAAATAATGGCTGTGCTTATCTGCAATATAATTATGATTTTTAGGTGGCTCAACAGATAGTGGAGCAATTTTGTCAAAGATTTTATTTTCCAAAAAGTTTATCCAAATTGTTCGTGTTTAATGTTGATTTCCTAGCTTGCTTCCACAACGTTGTAGTTGGAGTACGTTTGTTTAGAGAAGACATAAATTCTTTCCAATTCTTTTTTGGTTGATAATTTTAAGTTTTTATTAGCTTTTGCTATGCTTGACAATTTATATAATTTTCAAAATTAGCATTTTTTAAAATGACAAGAACAGGCAATGATAGAACAATTAACAACATTTTAATAATAAAATTATAAAACTCAATGGAGAACGAGCGAACTAATTCTACTATTCAAAAAAGAAGATAAAAAGCAGCGAGAAAACTACAAAGCTGTAAAATGTGTGCTAATCTGTGCTAATAAATCAGAGGATAAGTTTAGCAGATAAACAGCAGGGTTTTGTAGTGGAAGATTGTCTACAGATGCAATATTCGCTATAAAGCAAATTACTGAGAAATCACTAGAGTATAGTATTTCTGTGTCTGACTTAAAGAAAGCGTTTGACAGAGTAAGACTCAAAGATGTAACCCATCTTCTGTATAATAGAGAAGTTCCTCTAAATATTATAAAAACTATCGAAAACATCTACCAAAACAACAAAATAAAAGTCAGAATAGATGGACAACTTAGAGAACCTATAGAAATAGGCAGTGGAATAAGACAAGGGGATTCACTGAGCCCCATGCTCTTCAATTTGATCATGGATATATATATATATATATATATATATATACATATATATATATATATATATATATATATATATATATATATATATATATATATATATATATATATATATATATATATATATATATATATATATAAGCGGGAATCTACAGCTTCTGCCGCTTCCCGCATTTCGATCGCCATCTTTTTCTATCTCTCCAGGTGTCTTCATCAATGGCTCTGTCTTTCATGGTTTCCATAACACCTTGTATCCAAGACTTGGCTGGTCTTCCTCGTTTCCTTCTATTACTTGGATTGTATTCCATAGCTCTTTTTGGCCATCTGTTGTCGTCCATCCTCTGTACGTGTCCATACCATATTAACTGTCTAGTTTCTATTCTTTCAGAAGTTGTATGTACTCTATCTGTTTTTCTTAAAATTTCAGAATTAGGTATACGTTCTACTCTTGATATACGGCAAGCTCTTCTCAGGTAGTCCATTTCAACCGTGTCAACTTTTTTCTTTTCTTTTACTGTCATTTGCCAATATTCTGCTCCATATGTAAGAATGGGCTCTACAATTACTTTGTAGATAGTCATTTTAGTTCTCATAGTAGCTTTGTTGGACCAAAGTATCGAATTTAGAATTTGAACACTCTTCCTGCCTTGTTGCACTCTATAGTCTATATCTCGTTCCGTTGTTCCTTTACTGCAGATAATACTTCCCAAATATTTGTATTCGTAGCACCTTTTCATTTGTCTAATTTTCAAATCCGGGCCTTCGTCTTCACTGCCTATACGCATATATTCTGTTTTAGACATATTCATACTCATCCTCCATTTTTTGTATTCATCTTTGAGCTTTCTAAGCATATAATATGCATCTTCTTCACAGCTTGCAATTAGTACTTGATCATCTGCAAAGAACATCGTTGTCAGATAATGGTTGTTAAGCTTTAATACCATTCCCGCACACTTTTGTCTCCACTGGTGCAGTGCTTCTTTGTAAATACCTTTGAGAAAGTATTTCCTGTTTTTACAGTGCTTTGAGGACATTTATAGATGTTCAGTATTGCTTTTAGATATGTTTTACTAAGGTCCGTTTTCGTCAAGACACTAAATAGGAGTTTTAAAGGAACTGTATCATAAGCCTTCTCCAGATCTATAAATACCAGATGCGTAGGGAGGTTTCGAGCTGTTCGTTTTTCAATTACATACTTGTTGAAGGGTAAATGTGTTGTCCACACACGATCTTCCTGCTCTGAAGCCGCTTTGTTCTTCAATTTCTTTATAATCCTCTTCTGTTCTTCTTTTCAATATACCACCATATAACCTTCCCAGCGAGCTAGTTACGCTAATGCCTCTATAATTTCCGCATTCTTTTCTGTCTCCCTTTTTATAAATGGCGCTAATGTGGGCCAAATTCCAATCGTCTGGAATCGTTTGGCCTTCAATTAAGCATTTATTAAAAATATTCACTAAGCTTTCCAAAAGAGTATCCGGTCCATATTTCACCAACTCGATGGAAATGTCTCCAGGCCCGGGTGTTTTTCCATTTTTCATTTGTTTTAATTCTTTTTTCAGTTCTTCTTTGTTTATCTTAAAACTTAAAAATATAAATAATAAATAAAAACTTTAAAACCGTTAAAAAAGGAAGAGGATACAGAATGGAAAACAAAAAAACAAAATCCTCTGCTACGCAGATGACGCAATATTGATAGCCCAAGATGAAGATAATTGCAAAAGAATTTAATATGACAATCTCATCTCAGAAAATAAAAACAATAGTAGTTAGGAAAGAACCAACCAGATGTAAAATAGAAATTGATGGCATTAGTATTGAACAAGTAATGGAAATAAAATACCTGGAAATTACACTGTCTAGGGAT
The DNA here is from genome assembly GCF_040954645.1 of Diabrotica undecimpunctata. Taxonomy (NCBI): domain Eukaryota; kingdom Metazoa; phylum Arthropoda; class Insecta; order Coleoptera; family Chrysomelidae; genus Diabrotica; species Diabrotica undecimpunctata. The sequence goes on from NC_092805.1 coordinate 12,157,693, forward strand.
GGAGACCTGGATAAAGAAGTGATAGAAGTGAGAGAAATGTGTAGACTGACAGGATGCCTTAATAACAATATATGGCGAAACAGATGTATTAACACTGAGATGAAATCAAGAATTTATAAAGCCAGTGTAAGACCAATAATCACATATGCCTCAGAAGCAAGACCCGACATAGCCACAACGCAGAGGCTACTGGAAACGGCAGAGATGAGAGTACTGAGAAGAATTACAGAAATTAGAATGAGAGATCGAAAGAGATCGACCGCGCAAAAGATGGAGTGACAACCTTTCATAGAGGTATTAATCCGCCAATGAACAAGCTGAATTACTTATAAAGAGGAAAAAGAAGAAGAAGAAGCATTTTTTACATTTCGAGTTAACAAGTACCTTAGAAACAGTTCTTTTGATGTCTAATTTTATATTATTAGGTGTTTCTATGATCGTATGAAGTAATACGATTTAATTAATGTTTATTCTAGCACCCACACTAAATTTTCCAAATCAACTGAAGTACAATTCCACTTGAATTAAAGTATTGATTTAACCGAATAACATAAACGAGTTAGAAAGGAGAGGTAAACACTTAATCATATTTTTCATGGAAAATGTGTATGCGCTTCATTCGACTCATTGAAAATTCATCTTAAAGTAAGTTATTCAATTAAATAATTTTAATGGATTTCTCAAGAACATCAAAAGCAGTCGGTGCACTGGAAATGCTATTACTATTTCTCTTTCAGAAATGAGATAATTACGCGAGATGCAGTTTCGAATAAAATGATTGAGTGAAATTTATTCGTCGTTCGTTATATCCGGATTGTAAAATTACATTTTTTGTTTTACTATTCCAACTTAAACAAGCTTTTATATGTAAAAAGATATGGCTAATTAACAACCAGTCTGTCCATATCATCATCATCGTCATTAATATCTTGGCATATATATATATATATATATATATATATATATATATATATATATATATATATATATATATATATATATATATATATATATATATATATATATATATATAAATCAGTTTAAAACGTTCTCCTACGTCTTCTGATACTCAATTGCCACTCCTCTCGATTCATCCATAAGTCTTCTTCTATGTCGCTGTCTTTCATTTCTTTATTGATGCCTTCTCTCCAACTAAGGCGGGGTCTTCCTCTTTTTTTTTTTCTTGGGGGGTCCACATTAAAACTTGTTTTGGGAGTCTTTTTCAGACATTCTCTGTACATGACAGTATCATCTGAGTTGTTGCATAACAATATCGTCTACTATTGTATGTTTTACTTTCATAATTTCTCTTATTCTGTTGTTCGTTACTCTTTCTAGTCTAGATTTTCCAGCTGAACGTCTCCAGAAATCCATTTCCGTTGCCTCAAGCCTAAGTTCTTAACGAACAGTATACTACCTTAGTATACCGTTCGTTAAGAAGCTTTTTCGTAATGTTCGACTATCGATGTGAAGATATGCCGCATTGGAGTTGACTCTGAGGCCTTCCTTGAACCACCAACTGCTCTATTTTGTGATCAGTTCGATGGATATGACTAAATAACTTTAAAATTATAGAGAAAAAAATTCTAGAGAGATGATTATTGAGTTTAATTTCATCTAGAATCTAGATATTCGTACGGCGAGCCGTCCATGGAATTCGAAGCAATCGTCTTCATTTCCACATTTCTATGCGTCGTCTCATTCTTTGACTGTCCGTGTCCATATCTTGCATTCATAATAAAATATGGAAAATACTAAAATTAAAACGAGTCTCTTTTTGTTTATCACATTAACGTGAAGATCACGCCAGACCTCTCTTAGTTCAGTCATTGCTGCTTTTGCTAGTAGAATGAATCTTCGTATTTTGGGTTCAAAACTACCTATGTTGTTTAAAACCAGGAAAAAAACCTCATAATACTATCCCGACATGGTAAATATTTGGTCGTGCATTTAGTTTACTTTCAATAAACACCAAATTTTGATTTTATATGTTTGTTATTTAAAAAAGATAAATGATGTATCCTCTATATGTTACCGACTTACTAATACTGGTATTTTCCTAAGTATTATAATTATTATATAATTATTAATATTATATAATTATTATATATAATATTATAGTTATAGTTGTAGTTATTATAGCTCTGGTGTATGGTCCTCAGTTTTTTGAAGGCGCTTTAGTAGCTTTTCCGAAGATAAGGCGGAACTGCAGCTATGCTGGTATTGAATAAGTGTGCAGCATTAGTAAAAATATGATAATTCTTACATAGTCGACAAATATTAGTGCCAATGATTTGTTTTATTATGTAAACTTCTCTATCAGGTTCTTTATCACTAGTAAGTGGTCGTTAGTGCTGTATGTCGATCTAAATCCAGCTTGTTCTCTAGGCTGATAAATGTCCAATTTAGCGTCCAGTCTTTTTTTTGAAAATGTTTGTGAAAAGTTTATATACGTGTGAAAGCAAACTGATAGGATGGTAGTTTTTAAATCTGTTATGTCTTCTTGCTTGTGTAATAAAATCATGACTGCATTATTCCATCCAATTCCAGCAAAATTATCCAATATCCAATAATGGATCATTTTATTTTCATCTAGTTTGATCGCTTCAGTCACTACTTCGTCATCGTCAGAGGATTTGTTTTTTTATTTCTTGAAGTGTCATTTTGATTTCGTATGGAGTTATTTCTGGCATTAATTCTGATCCCTGGTTATACATTTCGCGATAAAAGAATTCGACAACCTCAATGATTTTAATTCTATCAGTAGTAACGTTTCTATCTTTGTTTTTTATTTTGTAGATATTGTTGTTGCCTTTGTTGTTCGTATTTCGCCTTATTACTTTTAAACTTGTGATTTCTTAAATTATTTTAGTTATTTCTCATGTATTGTTTTCTCTTATGTCTTTTCGGATTGACTGGTGGATGTCTTTATTTAATTTTTTCATTGTTGTGTAGTTGGAGCCGTATTTTTTCGTCAGCTGTCTTCTTTTACCTATTAGCTCTTTGGTATTTTGGCTTAGTTTATCTGTATGGATCAAAACGGTTAAGCAACAGTTTCTTTCCGTTTCTTTTGAAGCCTTCGTTATACCATCATTTGCTTGATCTACATCTTCTATTTCATCTTGCAAGTCTTGAGTATGTCTGGTTAGTGTATCTTCATACAGGTAGTTGCTTTCTATTTTCTATTATTGTTGGCCATATATAGCATTTAAGGACGTGAATCCGGAGACAACGGTAGTTACTGAATCTGGTAAAAGTATTTCTAGCTATTGTTACTCATATCTTCACTTCTTTGTTCCAGTTCCACTTACTGTTTAAAGTAGCTTTGTAGATATTTAAATTTCTCAACTCTAGCTATAATTTGGCTGTTTATTTGTAACTGCGCTTGCATATGAGATTGTCTGCTGATCACCATTAATTTCGATTTTGTGATGTTAATGCTCAGACTATATTCCTCTCCCACTGTATAAATATTATTTAATACCTCTTGTAATTTTTGTATGTTCTCTGTTATAACAGCTGTATCTATGCTATTTGCAAAAGATTGTCCAATTTAGCTACTCTTAATCCAGAGCATCTTCACTGTTGTGCTAATTTTGGTCCGCACTGTGTATTTTATTTTCCCGGCACCATCCATACTGAGACAAACTTCCAGTGACTGCTGTATAATAAAACCCGCATATATTCCTAATAGTCTACAGAGCCAGTGATTAAAAGAATAACACCTAATATTGCTATAAAAGGCCGCCTTGAGCGAGAGCTAGAAGGAAAGCATGCGCTGAGTGACCGCCAATATGCGGTAATGCCTTTAATATGGTATCATGGGAAAAAATCATGTCCAGGATGAGAGAATTGGGCGTTAGTGAGTACCTGGTCAACGTAATTGATAGATACTTTACTGACATGTCCATAAGAGAAAAATATACCAGCATCAGTTTGTCGCAGGGTGTTCCGCAGGGTTCAGTACTAGGTCCCATCCTGTGGAATGTCTTGTACGACGAAGTGTTGAGGCTACAGATGCCAAGGGTGCCACTCTTGTAGCTTATGCTGATGATCTCGCACTGGTTGCGAAGGCGAGTCAGAAAACGGACATGGATAATGCAGCTAACACAGCCCTGCGTCGCATTAATAGGTGAATCAGAGACGACGATCTACAGCTAGCGCCTCAGAAAACTAAGGTGTTAGTTCTCAAAGAGACCCGAGAAAAACCCTCTCTTCCCTTTATAGTGGAAGGTGTGGAGGTTGCACCGGTAAAATCAATTAAGTATCTAGAAGTCTGGTTGTCGGAAGGCCTAAGGTTCGGAGTACACATCCAAAAGACAGTAGAGAAGGCGAACCGAAATCTGGAGGTCCAGGAAGCACCAAAAGAAAGGTGCTAAATAGAGTTTTCTAGTCGGTGGTAACCTACGCTGCCCCTGTGTGGTGTAGTGTTCTAAACACGCTAAGCTGATGGAGACTTCGCAAAGGCAAATGCTCCTCAAGGTATCTAGCGCATATAGGACAGTTTCAAATGAGGCTCTATATGTCATTGAAGCGGTGATACCGATCGTTTTGCTATGTAAAGAACGAGCGAGGATGTACGCGACGAGGATGGATGTAAATATAGATGAGAATGAGAGAGAAAGAACGATAGTAGAGTGGCAGAGAGAATGGGCGAATGATAGTGAAAAGGCAAGGTGGACGAAGGAGCTTATTCTCGATCTGAGACCATAGTAGGAATGTAAGTTCAGGAAACTAGACTACTTCCTGACGAAGTTTCTGACCGGACATGGTAGTTTTGGCACCTTTACAAATAGCAATCAAATCTGCCTCGGCAGACTGTACCGTTTGTACGGTACCGGACACTCCCGCCCACATTTTTATCTGCCAGAGATGGGAAAATGAGATGGGAGATTTCGAGAGGACGAATGGGTTTCGGGCTGGATGAAAGAAACATTGTAAATATAATGTTGAGAGGAGAGAAATAATGAAGAGAAGTACACTGTCTGATTTCTGGGGTGATGAAGAAAAAGGAGCAGGAGGACAGAGGAGGAAATTGAGCCAGGGATTTAAAATTTATAGTTAATATTATTTATTAGTTTATGCCCTAATGTATAAACATTTTCTGATTTACGGTAATAGGTATGGTTATTTATAAATTTTTAGTTTTTTTATTTTTACTTGTTTATTGAGTGGTAAGACCACCTCTTTAGGACTGGTGTTCTGGCCTAGTATCCTACTCGGCTGAAAGATACCAGGGTGTCTAGTTCCGTGACTTAGATGTCCAAAAAAGATTTCCCCCACTGTTGCCTGTCAGAATTCAATGGATACCTTCTTAGGCTCTTACTGGAATCTGGCAATACGGCAATTAAAAAAAATATTGCTATAAATAACTGCTTTAATGAATACATTAAAGGAAATAGAATATTTTGAAATATGGAATATACCTGCTAGGAATAAATGCTTCATAAAAACCATTATATATTTTGTTGTCTACTTTAGTATACGCGATTAAAATACAAATTAAATATTTTCCATTTCACCCCGTAGTTCACATACTTGACATGATTTCTCACACTATTTAGCTCGAGCCATTATAGCTTAGAGCTAACCTCTTAGCCACAAAACCTTCGAAGTGACTTGACTAATTAACATCGTGCATCCACTTGATGAGGGTCCATGTGAAGCTGAGCCCAAAGGGTTCAAAATCCTTCGTTAGATGCCCTCGAATGAAATTCAAGCTGACGCTAAAAGCAGAGGTGTACGATTAAAAATTTACGAGGCGAACGAACAAACTAAGTAAACTACATACACGAAATGTTAAAGTAGATGGAAATGTTTAACTGTGTACTAGAGATTATTAAATTACTAGAGACATTTATAAGAGGTGAAGTATATAAGTAGAATACTTTAAAATAATCCAACTTAAGGATTTTGAATGCTGTGCGTAATACGATTTTGTGAGTCTGCGTTGAAATATTCCAATAAACTCCTTCAGGATTTATACTACATAAAAAACGATATGTTATTCTGGTTGCGGTGCTAAAAATTGTTTTTACCGTGTGCCTCAAGAGGTCAGCTAACTCCAGAAATCTTTTATATCAAAAAAATAATCTAGATTGGCAAAGATCCTTATAAAATATTACAGTCCAAGCATAATATACCCAAAAAAAAATTGTGATAAGCTTTTGTAAAACTGCTCAATCAACACAAATTTGACGATTTTTTTTACGTTGGTGAGTCCAAAAAGTGAACTTGTAACGTAGGCAAACTATTTATCAAAATGCGAATATACTGATTTATCATAAAGATTTTAAAGGTACAACTTTTTAAGAGCACCCTGCATAGTACTACCTACATAAACATTCTAGGCCCATTCGTTTGTGTCGGAAGGAGATTTGGGTATATAGTCCAGGAAATGAAGCATTTCACCTCGCAATTTTTTCGTCCTGCGTGGATTGACTTCAAAATTGATTGACTCAAAATCTATATCGAACCAAAGTGCGCCAAATCCTTGGGGGTGGTTGCCACCCCATCTCGGGGGTGAAAATTTTTTTTACGTTTTAACCACAGGTTTCGATTAAAAAAGTGATTCTAAACAAAAAATGTTTTATACATTTTTTTCGTAAAACTGATATTTTTCAAGTTATTCGCGATTGAAAGTAACAACTTTTATAATAATATAAATAACTCGACAATGGTGCATTTTATCAAAAAAATTGTAGAGAACAAATTTGTAGCTTTTAAAAAGACAAATACAATTCATTTTTTAAAATGTTTTTGCGATATAATAGGAACCGAAATACGGCCTATCAATGTTCAGCGGTTTTCTTCAAATGCCAAATTTGAAAAATTCAAAGTCAAATATCGGGAAAATGATGCATTTCTGGAAGAAAACTCATACAACCTTTTTTAAAGAGCATAAATAGACCTATCATAAACAAAAGACTCTAGCTCAAAAATTGAGTGAGTTATGATGAAAATAAGGTCAATACCTCATTTTTTTACGAAAAAATCGATGAAAACAACCCCCTAACCACCCCCATAATTAAAATCGATCTTCACCCTTCTTTGTACATGTATTGTTAATACGTCCAAGAAGTTTGACCCATTTAAAATGTTTAGTTTTAGAAAAAGTGCAGCTTAAAGCGAGAAACGATTTACAATTTCATATTTTTTACCCTTCTTTTTTTAAATATCCCCGAAAATACTGAATATATGAAAAAAATAAAAATGTACTAGATTGTAGCTTTTTTAATGACTAAAATTTTACTTTATTTAGATTTGTTGTACAATGAATATTTGGCGAGATATAGCCGTTTAAAGCATCGATTTGCGATCAAGCACCATCTTTTTCGAGCCCTTTAAACTCACCCCATTTAAAAACCAAGGGTTCCAAAAAGATTTAATTCACAGATCCTTGTAGCTCTTAAAAACCTCTACAAAAAATAAAAGATTTGGAGGCTTTTCTCGAGCAGATGCGGTACGAACAGTTCATCAAAGCTACAACGAAAAACTGTGCGGTTAAGCTATCATCCCTTCTGCCCAATGTTGATGCCTTAGATGAGCATTTAAAAAGATGCTATTACCAAATTCAACAGTGGCTTGGCAATGAAAATATCAGAGCAACAGATTGGGGATGGTATTCCAAAGATGGTTTGTTATTACCCGTACGCATGAACAAACAACCTGCACCCTATGAACTTTTGAAAATTATTTTTTGCCAATGCAAAAAAGGATGCGGCGTTTCATGTGGGTGCAGAAAAGTTGGTTTATACTGTAATTCTACTTGTTCTGGGTGCTCAGGTGAAGGGTGCAATAATAGTCCACCAATAATTGAAGAAGATGAGGATGACATAGATCACGATGAAGATGTAATTGATGACGAATAAAATTAATATTATAATTGTTTTACCTATCAATGTAAATATTTTCAACTATTTATGTAAATGTATAAGAATATATGGTGCCATTTTATGTTGATAAATTTTTTTGTATTTAATTCTACGTTTTTCAATTTATATCTATTAAATTAGTTTATAAAAACTGCAATGTTGTAAAGGGTGATTTTCAAAAGTTGAAAAGTTGCAAAATTTTGGCAAAAAATTGTTTTCACCTATAGCACTCATAACAATTGATTTTTAGGGGTTGAAAATTTATGAAATTGTATTTTAAAGTATAAAAAAATCACTCTTTAACTAATCCATACCAAATTTCACTCATCTTAAGATTTGTAATGTTATTTTACAATTTTTGAAAATTAGGGGTAGTTTTCACCCATAAGAACAATCAGGGTTCATCGGCATGACATAAACTATAAAGCAGAGGGTGAGTTGAACTTAAATCCCAATTTTTATTCAAATCGATCCAAGGCGAAATCATTTTTTTAGAATTAGTAATTTTTTTACATTAATCTCTAACAAGGGTTGCTTTTTAAGGGTTGAAATATGATGGAACTCTATTTAAAAGTATAAAATAATCATTATTTAACTAATTCAAACCAAATCTTACCCATATTCAGGTTTAATATGTTATTTTATAATTTTTGAAAATTAGGGGTAGTTTTCACCCCTAAAACCCTTCAGCGCACTTCGGTTTGATATAGATTTTGATCCTTGGGCTATCACCTACCTTCTGTTAAAATTTCAACTCAATCCATGCAGGACGAAAAAATTGCGAGGTTTTAACTTTTTTCGAGCTTTAGTTCCTGAACTAATAGTTCTTTTAAAATTCATATACAATCTGGTTGCATTATATTTAAAATTAAAATGAATTGGGCGCCATCCGTGATTTATCCTCGTAATTGTTAGAAGTTTTAATGCATCGAAAATTTTTTAATTTCATAATTATAGAAAATATTTTATAAAGTAATAAAAACTATTGATTATTAACAAAATAATAATAAATTTAAAAACCGCATAAAATATGTAATATTAACAAAAAAAAATGTAAAAGTTTACCACTGAGTTACATCCCCTTTATTTTTAATGACATCCACAATTCTTCGAGGCATAGTTTTTTTAAAGTTGACAAAATTCTAATGTAAACGAATCCCATATTTCTTGCAATTTTTCCTTCGATGCATTGACGGACCTGGCAGGATGTTTCCTCAAAGCTTTTATTATTTCGCGCCACAAAGTCTCAATCGGGGACCAGTCCGGACTGTTAGAAACCCATTCCAGAAGTGATATGCCATGGTCTTTAATCCATTTTAAACTCTTTTTTGAGGTATGGCATCCTGCGCCGTCCTGTTGAAAGACAAAATATTCCGCTGATGTTAAACCGTGTACCATCGGTAAAAGAGATTCCTCTAAAATATTCAAATATTTTTCCGTTTACAATCCCATCAATAAAATGTAACTTTCTCAGACTTTAGGCGACATGCTGCTGCAGATCTTGACAGATACAGGAAATTTTATCTTCAGACAGTCGGGATGGGAAGCTTCATTTTTCCTGCGAATGACGAGACTCATACTGTATCCAACACACACTTTAAATCTGGAGTCATCACTCCATTATATTGAATCCCATTGCTCTTTTGATCATCTTAGTCTATTTTTCTTTTGTTGTAATGTTAAAAGTGGCTTTTCCTTAGCCTACAATAAAATGAAATTTATTAAAAACAATTCGTACTAACTTTTTCAACCATAAAACTTAATTTGTAAGTACCAAATCCTAATTTGTGGGCCTCTCGGTGACATATTGATCTAGAAACGTGTCTTCCAATAACGGTACTCCATAAAACTCGTAACTCCATATAATTTGCTCGTCAATTTTTCACTATAATGCGTCTTAATGCCATTCGACCTGCTTCGGTTGTTTTACTTTTTCGTACATTTCTAGGTTTTGTAAGGACCGAACCTGTAGTTTTGTATCTTCTGACTATATTTCTTACACTATAGCGTGACAATTGCAACATATTCGCGATTTCCGAATTGGATTTTCCAGAATTTAAAGAATCTAATAATGATTACTCAGTCACCCTGAGACAGGGTGATACAATATCACCGAAACCTTTGAATTATGTTCTGGAAGATATTTTTAAAAGATTAGAATGGGAAGAAAAAGGTATAAAAATTTGTGGACAACGCTTGAACTATCTAAAGTACGCTGATGACATCGCATTGATAGTAGATAAAAAAGAAGAATTATTTAAAATAAAGAAAGAACTGGACGTAGAAGCCGGAAAGATAGGCCTTAATATGAATTATAGCGAGACCAAAATCATAACAAATACAGATGAAGACATCACAATGAGGATCGGACAAGATGAAATAGAACAAGTTCAGGATTATATATATCTGGGTCAAACTATAAAACTTAACAAAGAAAACCAAACAGCAGAGATAAAAAGACGAGTTAGACTGGCATGGGCGGCATTTGGCAAACTAAGCTACATTCTTAAAAACAAAAGATATCCACAGAATCTTAAGACCAAAGTATACAATCAATTCGTACTCCCTGTTCTCACTTATAGTTCCCAAATGTGGACATTTACAAAAGCAAACATGAACAAAATCATAAAAACCCAAAGAGCAATCGAAAGACAAATGTTGCACATAAAACTAATGGATAAAAAGAGAAACGAGAGGATAAGAGAGGAAACAAAAGTGAAGAATGTTAGACAAGAAGTTGAAAAATTAAAATAGAGATGTGCCAGACACAATATAAGAAAAAAAGAAGACCGATGGAATAAAATGCTTAAAAGTTGGAGACCTTGGGAAAAAAAAACGAAGCAGAGGAGGGCCCCAAATGAAGTGGGCAGATGATATTAAGAAGCACGTGGGTTCTAGATGGATGGCTGTAGCGACAGACAGAGAAGAATGGAAAAGGATTGGGGAGGCCTATGTCCAAAGATGGACCAAAGAAGGCTAATTAGAATAATGATTGAAAACATTTTCTTGTCGATAACTTTACCTCGACCCATTGTATAATCCAAAAACGGCAAAAAGTTTACAATAGTATAAAATACATTTGACATTAACTGACAATACTATTGTTTCGTACGATATCTCTTCTTTTAAGTATTTGTTAGTGTGTAGCGTTATAACTGCTACATTGCCTGCTTTCTTTCTTATGTTAATATATTTCGTTAATTCTATTCTCCAGTTTCCATATCTTCTGTCATAATTCATATTCTTCTATATCCTCCATTGTATCTCTTATTTTTCTATATATTTTCTCAGATATAGATTGTATCAGAATTATGTCGTTACTTAATTGATTCATTATTCTCTTTTCATTTTTACTGGTATTTGGTATAAAAACCAGTTGGCGTCCAAATCTATCTTCTTTATATATATATATATATTTCAGTATCTACCTTTCCTATTTTCTTAATAATCATCATTTTTATCTTTTACTCAAGTTTCTAAAGAATGAATTTTATTTTGATCTCTATTTCTGTTACTTTGGAACGAGAGGTGCCATCTTTATTCTGTGTTTAGTTTAATGCTAGTGACCTTGTCATTGCATTGTTGGTTAACTGTCTGTCAAAGACTCCTTTTTGTTGACATTTCCCCCTTCCCGTTCGATACAAAATTCGATTTAATGGCTTCTATTTCTTAAAATGTGGATTTTCTCCATGACTTCTGTAAAAGTACAATAACCAATTGTTGTGTCGTCTCCTAATTAGGAGTTAACCTCCGGGATACATTTCTCAGGTGCGGGTCAAATTCTATTAACATCCAGAAGACCAACCGGCCTGAGAATGGCACTATCATTCCGATAGGGGAGTTGACTCCGGGTGTCAAGAAAATCCACAGCTAACAACATGGCTTGCTAACAACCATAACAGAAAAGACCAGGATAAAACCTAGGGTTTGGTGACAAACATTTTTCTTTACTATAATGTAACACTGTAGCAAGAAGTCGAATAATTTTTATTTAAATTCAATATCATATTTAAACATGTATTTTTCTGTCATTTTTTTTTTAATATTTTAATAAACATGTGTTAATTTAACTGTGTATTGTTTCTTCTTTTTACTTGTTTGCGTATGTTGCTCCAGAGTAGGCCATATTCACGTCCTGAGTGAGCTAGCCAGGGAGTGTTTCGTATAACGTCTAATGTAGCAATTTTGCAATTGATACATTAGGGGTTATGACGTTAAAAATTGGTCCCAACGGGAAACGATTTGTTGCTCCAACGTTGTTAGTGATGTTAGTCGGGTTGTAGCAGCAAACTAAGGTTTGCGGTTATAAGTTGACAACAGCAGCTTAACGTTGGGATGTTACAAATTGAGCCTCGAAGGGTTACAAATTGGCACCCAATGAATATTTGTTGGCACGTCATAGATTGACGTCCAATGAATGTTCGTTCGAAAGTTACAAGTGAGCTACATGCTTGTTTGCTTAAATTTTTGAAATTCAATATCTTATTTGTTTTCATACGTCTTTTTTTACGTTAAATATCCACCGCGGCATAAAATTAATCTTATACTTTCCAAAAGGCACTCCATTAGATGGTACTCTGTTATATGCCACTGATATAAATATATGCCTCTGTTTTTAGCGTCAAATTCAACAAACAGTTTTAAAGTCTGTAAACACAAGTCATAATACCGATATTTAGCAATACTATGACAATAGTGCATACATTGAAAAATATATTGAGCAATAAAATGACAAATTTTTCTATGGGCCAACAAAGAGAGATAAAAAACTTATTGGTTCCAATGAATTACCTAAAATATTTACTTCAATAATAGGTCAGATTTATAAAATTTATTATATATTTAAGTTTTTTAATGTTTTAGTGTCATTTCTAAACCTGGTAATGTAAACGAGTACATTGAATTAAAAAACAATGGTATATAAAGAATCAAAAACCATTTTAATCGAGCTTTCACTTGCCTTTAATTTCCACTTAAAAAGTTTTGAGGGATTAGAGATCCATGCTCGCTTAGGATTTAATTTTGACGAAAAAGTTGTCTCCCTCACAAACAAACTTTAAGTATTTTAGGCTTTTCGATATAATCTTTAACTGGCAGTAATTTCTTTCGTTAAGTTTCCGATGTCTCTACCCGTACGTATTCTATAAAGTATTGAGTAAAACTTATATGTAACTTGTGGTTTTTCCTTAGTAATATTTATATTTGTTTTCTGATTTTGTATTTCATAGATTTCCATGTGACGCCGCTGAAAATTACGAGAACGAGCTATATCTAAAGTAACGTACTGCCGAAGACTAGATAGGAATAATGATTACGATAAAATCAACGATAATAACCATGTTAATAGAGGTTTGAAAGCGTGCATAAACCTTTTTAGCAATTAGGCAAGGAGTCCCAATTCCAAAAACACGCTTTTCCCTTTTACTTGCCAATATTTTATCGCTGAGGAATCATTGGAAAAGGAGTCTAATATCAGACAATGAAAATCGAAAAGGCGGGAACCCTTCTTCGTTGGGTCAGTTATTGTTTTGTAAATTTAGTTATAACAGAAATTGGGTTGCTAGGGTTTAGGATATTTTATCTCAAACATTGTCGGTATATCGAAAATATTAGAAATTAATAATGTTCAAAATTGTGTTTGGAATAACAATAAAGGGAAAACGTAGGTATACTAGATATATTTCACTCTCTAACACATTAGTGTATTTGAACTTACTTAATGTCGTTAATGACGAAATTAGTTATTTCTGCTCTCTTCTCACAGTAGCACAAAATTAAAAAACACTACGGATCAAAATTACAATGAATCAGGTTAGTCAAGTTGTTTGAGAGAAATATCTATACCAGACTCATCTCGCAAACCCAAATATTCCTAAGGGCAAGTTGTTACGATCAAGTTCTTACCCTAAATAGCTCTGTTGAGAATCTATGCCCAAAGAAACTTTAGTAAGTTTCATTTACCTTCTTCTTTTTCTTCTTTCGCTTTATAAATAATTCTGCTTGTTAATTGGCAGACTAATATCTTTATTGAAGTTTGTCATTGCTATTTTGACGACACGGGTCTCCTTCATTCTGCTTATGTGGTTATTCTATTATTTTTTCTATTTAGTGTCATTTATACACTGTACGTTAGATTTCTTTCTAATGCCTTCACTTTTCTTTCGATCTCTCAGCCTATTTCCTGTAATTCTTCTCAGTACTCCCATCTCTGCCGTTTCCAGTAGCCTTTGTGTTGTGATTGTATCGGGTCTTGTTTCCTGAGTAATATGTCATTATTGGTCTACCACTGGCTTTATAAATTCTTAACTTTATCTCAGTGTTAATGTGTCTGTTTCGCAATATAGTGTTAATAAGACATCCTGCCAGTCTTTTGCACTTGATCTTTCACTTCTTTTTCCAGGTCTTCATAGCTGGACAGTGTAATTTTAAGGTATTTTATTTCCATTGCTTGTTAATACTGATGCCATTAATTTCTATTTTATATCTAGGTGGTTCTTTGCTAATTACTATTGTTTTAGTTTTCTACGATGATATTGTCATATTAAATTCTTTTGCTGTTATGTTAAATCTGTGGACCATTCTTTGCAGACTATCTCCATCTTGGGCTATCAATATTGCATCGTCTGCGTAACAGAGTATTTTTATTTCTTTTTTTCCCTTCATGATTAAATTCAAGAGCATAGGACTGAATAAGTCCCGTGTCTTATTCCGCTTCCTATTTCTATAGGTTATGTAAGTTGTTTTTCTATTCTGACTTCCATTTTGTTGTTTTGGTAAATGTTTTCGATAGTTTTTATAATATTTAGAACAACTTCTCTATTATACAGAGGCTTTTGAACTCTGGTTATACCGCATAGTATTAAAAATATCATGGACTAATAGAATTACAAATAAAGAAGTACTGGAGAGAGTTGGTAAAGAAACAGAACTAATCACCACTATACAAACCAGAAACCTGGAATAACTAGGCCATGTGATGAGGGGACCAAAATCTGAAATTTTGAGAGTCATCATACAGGGAAAGATTCAAGGAAGAAGATCTATTGGCTAAAGGCAGAACTCATGATTGAAAAATCTAGGTGATTGGTATCAATGCAGATCGACTAATTTGTTTAGAGCAGCAAGCTCAAAAATAAAAATAGTCATTATGATTCCAACCTCCGTAGACGGCACTCTAAGAAGAAGAAGATTTGTCAGTAATAAAGTTTCATTGAATTTCTTACCACAAAACGGTATGGAAAGGGCATATTTTATTTAAAATATACCAGATGGTACCGTGCCGATTATTCAATATTTTGATAAATCAAATTCGAAGCTACAAACTTTTCTAAATAATTTAAAATTCATAAAAGCAGCAAATTCAAGATTTGCAAAAGGGTCTGCCACAAGGATTGCTTTTGGTCTCTCTCTTATTTAACATTTACACATTAGATCGTAGCATTTTCTTTATGTTAACATTGTAAATTATAAAAATTTTCCATAAATAAAAGTTTTATTAATAAAAAATTGCGTCTTAAAATCGTCGAAGAGAATAGGAATATTTTAAGTGTTTGTTTGTACAGTAAGTTGATCCTAACAAGTTAGGTACTCTCCTTCTCTTATTTTAAAAGTAAAATCTGAAGAAAATAACTAAGTAGCCCGCTTATAATTCAACGTCGAAGAATATTTGGCGTTTAGATTAAATTTTTGAAGACGTTTTGAAAAACATTTGAAGAATACTTCAGTTTGGATCATGTGTACCGGAATGATCCTAGTACGAGCGACGTCTGACTTTTGGAAGAACACTGTTTTTCCGACATAAGTGTTTGTTTGTCAAAGTTTGTGATTTTATTTTTAAAAAATCTAATACGGTTTTCTTAATTTCTGGTTCACCTCTTGTTATCAAGATGACAATATGGTCTTCATTAAGAACATGACACAACCAGCACATATTAGTATAAAAGACAATCAAATTGAAAAAGTATAAAGTTACAAATACTTGGGGACTTCAATAAACGAAACTGGAGACCAAAATAATGAAATAAAAAGACGTATCGAAATTGCCAGGACCACCTTCATAAAGATGAGGAAATTCTTCTGCAACAGAGATATAAGCATCCCTCTACGATTAAGAATGCTAAGAGGCTACGTATTTAACCCGCTATTATACGGTGTAGAGGCCTGGACTCTCAAACAGAACAACATAAAAAATATTGAAAGTTTCGAGATGTGGTGCTACCGTCGAATGCTGAAGATGCGAAGGATAGGAAAAGACCCAGAAATTTTGTCAACGATCAAACGAAGAAAACTCGAATATTTGGGTCACCTGATGAGAGGACATAAATACGCATTATTTCAAAATATAGTGCAAGGAAAAATAGAAGGAAAACGGAATCCAGGCCGTAGAAGAATGTCATGGTTGCTTAATTTGAGAGAGTGGTTTGGCTGTACCACTAACGAACTCTTTAAGTTAGCTGTAAACAAGGTAAGGATAGCCTTGATGATTTCCAATCTCCGATAGGAGTGGCACAAGAAGAGGAAGAAGATCAAGATGATAAAACATATAGAGCTGACATAGTGTCTCTGTTCGATGATTTCTTAAAGTAGCTTGAGTCCAAGCTGTAGTCTAGAACCTCTGGAAAGCAGATTCGTATAGACTACAACCAAATTGTATGGTAAAAATACCCATAATTTACTGTAAGTTGGTTTTTTATTTTTGTGTTCTACTAAAGAAGATTACCATGAGATACTCTTAACCTTAAGTCTATTTCATGGATTCTTAACCTTAAGTCTATTTCAACTTAAGTCGATATTAGCTAACGTCATTATCTTTACACATTCATCGTGGCTAGATTTCTTAAAATACGGGTAATGCTAACCAACTGTCATAAGTAAAGCAGCAAAACAATTAATTGATTGTAAACAATATTATCAGTCTAAAACTCTCCTGTCAAATATTTTGATTTTTGATATCTAAATACCTGCTTATTTTATATATAATAAGCGAGTCTTCTACAGCTGGCGCCGCTTCTCGCATCCTAATTTCCAGCGTTTTCTGTCGAAGCAATCTTCAGTTGTTAAATCTCTGGCGGTCATTGCATCGTCGACATCGTCTCTCCAGGATCGTCTTGGTCTACCTCGTTTTCTTTTAGTTGGCGGAGTCCATTCTTCTATTTTTTTGGCCATCTATTTTCAGGCATTCTCTGAAGGTGTCCATACCAGTTAAGTCTTTTGGCTTCGATTGTGTCTATTATGTCTAGATCGATTTCCTTTTCTCTCCGAATATCTTCGTTTCTCACCCTATCAAGTCTAGTGAGCTGGCAACATCGTCTCCAGTAAGTCATTTTCATGGCCTTAATTTTTGATTTGTTTCTTTGGTTTATTTCCCAGAGTTCGGCGCCGTACAGCCCAATACTTTCTATTATTGTTTTATAGATTCTTCTTTTATTTTCTTTTGGTATTTTTTATTCCGTAATAGTCCGTGTAGCTGTATGGTGGCTGATCTTGCTTGGCCAATCCTGGAGTGTATTTCTTCGCTACTTCCTGCTTTTGATGTTATTTGGACTCCCAAGTATTTGAAATTGTCTGTTGGTTTTATAGTTCCCATTTCGATTTGTAGGCTTTATGGTTTTTCTCCTACAACTAAGTACTCAGTTTTTTGTATATTAATTGTGATGCCCCATTTGGTATACTCATCTTCCAGTTTTCTAAGCATGTAGCCTACATCACTCTCGTCTTCAGCTAGAATGGCTTGGTCGTCAGCGTAGTGTATCGTGTACAATCTATCATCTCCGATTGGGATGCCCATATTGCAGCACTTTCTTCTCCACACTGAGAGTGCCTCATTTAGATACATTTTGAAGAGTGTAGGTGCTATACAGTAGCCTTGCTTTAGGCCCTTACTAATAGGAATTTTTCTAGTTAATCTATTTCCAGTTTTAATGTTTGCCGTCATATTTTTGTAGAGCTGTTGTACTGCTTGTATATTTTTTTTGCTTATTCCTTGTTTTTCCATTGCTACCCAAAGCATTGAAAGTGGTACACTATCGTATGCCTTTGTCAGATCTATATAGACTATATGAGTTGAAAGGTTGTGGGCGAATCTTTTCTCCACAACTTGCTTTAGAGAGAATATACTGTCCATACAGGATCTGCCTGCACGAAAGCGATTCTGTTCTTCAACATCTGTCATCTCTTTTTCAATTTTGTTTTTTATTATTTTTCCATACAGTCTTGAGAGTGAATTTATGACACTTAGCCCCCTGTAGTTTGAACAATTCTTTCCATCTCCTTTTTTGTAGATGTTGTTAATATGTGCTTTTGTTCACTCCGGTGGTAAGTCGTGTCCATTATAGAATAAGGTAAAGACATACGCCAGTAATTCCCGTAATACTTGTGGGCTATGTTTTAATAATTCACTTGGTATACCTTGTGGTCTGCATGACTTCCGATTTTTTAGAGTTTGTATTGCATTCTCGACTTCCTGTACTGTTATTTCATCGTCTTCACTGAATTCCAGTTCATATGTTGTCGAACTGATGTTCGTGAATTGAGGTCTTGTTTCAGTCAAAAGTTGTGAGTAGTGTTCGATCCAAGATCTTTCTTCTATTAAATCTATTCTACTCGTTTCTTTTCTGTTTGTTCTCAGATTTTTTACCGTTTTCCATGCTTCTCTTGATCTTGTTGACCCTATATATTATATTTATATTAATAAGTATTAAAATATAATATAATCACGTTAGACTTTCGACGTACTTTTCCTTTTTGACAGTAAAAATATCAATATGATTTCTTTTACGAAAATGTTGAGAAAGGGTCAATCTATCTCACAAGGTTAATAAGATGTAAAGTTTTTTTCTAGTAAAACATTGACATTAGTCAGAAAATATCGTACATTAATTTTTTAAAAATAGACCTATAATGCGAAATAAAAATCATACAAATCCAGCTAACAGTTCAAAAGAAAAATATGTTTAAATTTAAGGTACATTTAAGGTTGTGCGTTAATTTTGGAGAATAGTCTATTTCTATATCCATGATGATATACTCATAATAATAATAACAAAAATATGAGTACAATACTATAGATATATTCTGTTTATTTGTCTAAAGATAATCGATACACAAAGATTCTATATTCAACGAAGATGTTTGTGTTAAATCATGATACTAAGTATATTAAACTGTCAAGTCAAAGCAAATAGTCTAGACAAACTTGAAGCTGTTGTTGAAACTGTTCGTGCCAGATGTATAATCCACCCTATTCGGTTATCGACTAATTTTAGCAACTGTATTTAGTTTCAGACGTCAATTGAAAAGTATAATAACAACCTTCAAATTGCAAAGATACATTTCTGAAGAAGAAACTTAAAAAATTGGATAATTTGTGATTATGTTTTGCAATTGTTAAAAGTGAATGTCATAAAATATTTCAACAAGTAAAACATAATGTTTTTATTGATAAAAAATACAATTCTAAAATTTATAATGATATAACTAAAAACAAATGGAAAATTCAGAACAATATTTACACTAAGTATTAATAATATAATGTTTGTATGGGATTAAGCCACAATTATTGGTTGTAATTAAAATCACATTTTTAACTAACTCATGTTTGATTTACACACTTGAAATCGTTTTCAAAAAAGATTATTATACAAATTCTGCAAAATGTATCACTAAAGTTTTTGTTATTGGTTATGTCATTTCAAAACTTGCATGTTTAACCTCGATCTTGTAGGCAAATAGTATGAAAATGGCTAAAAAAAAAATCTTAGGGTGGTCTTTTTACCATAGAAATATCAAATTCTGACTGTTTTGTGTGGTTTTTCTTATATGTTTGTGTATAAACTGTATCGTAATTAAGGCCACATAGCATAAATTACGCTATATTAGATTTGTGTTTATGTGTATTGTGTGTTGCATATGTGTTGTATCTAATATTGTAGATGCTGGTTCAAGATGGTTCTAGTTACAACGAGATAGTGGTCACTATTTATCTTAACTCCTAGTTTTATTCTTACGTCTTTAATATATTGCCTTGTTGTTCTGTTCACTAACACATAGTTTATAATGTATCTTCCTCCTCTGATTTTGACTTCTCTTGTGCGCATCTTTGTGTTGAAAAAACGTATCCAGTTTTTTAATTCTTCTTCATATGGCCCTAATATATCTGGGGTATGTTTATCTATTTCACCCACTCGATCATTTAGGTCCCCTAATACTATAGTATTACCTTCTTAACTGTGTATTATCTCTCAGGCCTTCTCCTAGAATAAGTCTTTGCCAGCTGCTAGTTCGTCATCCCACAATTTATACACATCACATATGGACCCTGTTCTGCAACAATGGTGTAACCCACAATTTGTTTACAAATGTGATATACATGCCAACAACGAAGTTTATTACGAGTGGTTTGACAAAAAACAAAAATGGTAGAAGCCGTATCTGGTACTTTAGCGACATCTATTAACCAAAGTTCTAATCCACATTCGTCAAACTAGTGATAATGCATAAATCTACAACAACCAGGTAATCCACAGTGCGGGTTACATTGTTGTTGAAAAATATTTAATGGGTATATGTATCAACATAAACTACAATAAATCTTTTTCAAAACAGAACACGTTTTACGTCCGTTGCAGTTTTCTGAGTAGTTTAAACTACTAGTAGTATTTAAAAACATTTATAAAGTGGTTCGTGTAAAAGACAAGGTATGCATTAAAATATTTTTTAAACTATTAATCCGTAGGGTTTGCAAAAAGTAAATTAAACAAAAAATTCTGTAAAAATAAATTAAACATAACCTCTCAAAATGTTTTTCATTAATATCAGTATTTGCACTGACAGAAAAAGTAAATCAATTATTTTATTAGGACAAATTGGCTATAGATCTCAGTAATCATTTGTTTTATAATATGCTGTAGTTTACTATTTACACAAATAAACTTAGCGGTTGATACCCTGGTGCTATAACATGTAGTGGGTTACGCCGTTGTTGCTTATTGCTGCATTATACATTGGGGGAAAAACTAAGACAAATTAAGTTAATTGCGTTATACATTACATGCTTTTTTATGCAATAAACGACAATTAGACCGAAATCATTAGACTGAAAGCAGTAAACCAAACTCATTGGACCGAAAAGCCCTTTACCGAAACCTCACTAGACCGAACAGCATTAGACCTACAGCATTTTCATCCGTTAAACAAATTAGTAAAGGTAAAAATAAATTAGGAGAAGAGTGACGTTAACACCATTTTAGGCACCCTGTTATGTACATATTCCTTTCCGTCTTCTGCTTTTCGGTCTCCTACTGTTAGGTCTAGTGAGGTTTCGGTTAAGTGCTTTTCGGTCTAATAAGTTTGGTCTACAAATTATCCAAAATCCTATATATTATACAGCACACAATACACAAACACATAATCTACGTAAACACACATCAAACAAACAGTCAAAATGCAATACTCCGAGGGTCCTCAGATTTTTAAAACCAACAGCAGGCATCAATTTTGAAAAACATAACCTACAGTACATTCAACCAACTTAAACCTCTAAACGATTAACGGAATTCGCAGAAAATCTTTCGTTGTAGTAAAAGGCACGGTAAACTGCACTGGAGTTCTCCATAATCTTTAACACTTTGCTAAATTTTAGGTATAAAATAAATATATGTGTCATTAACCCGTTGTTGGTAGTTTTGCATGTTTTAATACATTTTTTTTTTATTAAATAGTATTCTTGCATTATGCTATTTAACGTAAATTTCTTTCACCTACTTGTATAAATATTTTTTTTTGAAACAAATACTACCGTGCTAAGGATAATTTATATTCAACGTAGATATACAAAGTACTAAAATATCACTTTTAATTTTTGTTAAAAAATACTCCGGAGTAAACTAGAACATTTTGTCAATTTAAATAGTGGTGGTTAGATTGACCATATGTCTGTTAGAGTGTACCGTTTTTGAGACGTCTGCGATTATGAGTTAAAGTTAGGGTTTTGGTAAATATATTCAAATTTTTATTGTCAAATGAAAATATTTGTACTAAAAATAAAATAATTGTGGCATTCCTAATGATTATAAGGCTAATTTGCTTAATGTGTTTAGGATCTTTGTAAGCGGTTATATTATATTTTACCTCTCAAGCACAACAGTTAGAAAGTTTCCGTCATATTGATCTAAACCCAGTATATCGTAATTCAAACGTGTTGTTTCAAGTGACCATCATGCCAAAACGTAAGTTGGATATTGATGAATTGTAATGAGGACTGTCATAGATTCTCAAGAAGATCTTCCTGTGACTAAGTATCACGAAGACGGGAAAACAACTCGTAAACATTCTAGGAGTATTGAGTTACCTGATGGAAAAAAAATTGAAATTCGCAATATTTTGTATCGAATGCGTGAAAATAATCAACATGTCAATTTAGATACTTTACTGCCCAAAATAAGGGAAAGACAAGTTTCTGAAATAAAGAGAACTAATCTTCGGAAAGTGTTGAGAAATTTAGGATTTAAATTTAAAAAAGAAAATAAAAGGTTACTTTTATGCGAAAGAAGTAGTGTGGTTCACAAAAGAATCAAATTTTTGAGTTAAATCTGGAAATGCAACATTCGTGTACTTAGATGAGACATGGATATTTGCAAAGGGTAGAATTAAAAATAGTTTGGCAAGACGACAGCATAAAATCAATAAAACACACAGCGAAGGCAAAAGACACATCATTCTTTATGCAGGAGAAAAAGAAGGCTTTATAGAAAACGGAGATTTCATTTTTTCTTCAAAATCAAAATCTGCTGATTACCATGAAAACGTGAATGCAGATATGTTTGTTAAATGGCTTAAGGAGAAACTCTTAACTAGTCTCAGTGAACCATCAGTTATAGTTTTAGATAATGCATCTTACCATTCGGAGATTTTGGAGAAATAATTAAAACAGTCGTGGAACGTACCGAGCATAAAAAATTGGTAAGTTCCATTCTTTAATGGGTCTTCCTCTTCTGTTCTTCCCTATTGGTTTGGCGTCCCACACTCTTTTTACTTGTCTATTATTGTCCATCCGGGTTAGATGTCCGAACCATGCCAATTTTTTCTCTTTGATTGACTCGAGTATCGGTTTGATTTTGAGTCTTTCTCTTATTTCTTCATTTCTGATTCTATCAGTTCTTTTTACTCCTATCGTTCTTCTGAGGTATTTCATCTCTGCTGCCTGAATTCTGCTCTGATGTCTTTTGTTTAATATCCAATTTTCTGCTCCATATGTCACTGTAGGTCTATATATTGTTTTGTATATTGTCATCTTGGTCTTTGTTGATATTTCTTTGTTATTAAGGAATCCTCTATTTAGTGCTTGGAATAGTTTTCCTGTGTTTTCCATTCTGTTGTTAAGATCATCCTCGATGTCTCCTTTGTTGTTGATTACTGTTCCTAAGTATTTGTATGAATTTGTCTGTATTATTTTTTGTTGGTCTATCATTACTTCAATTTGATCTTCCGTCCCTTGTTTCCTTGATATTTTCATTATTTGAGTCTTCTCTTTGTTTACGTTTAAGTTGTATTTGCTTGCTTCTAGGTTCCATTTCTCTAAGTTGTATTTCAGTTTTTCTGCAGTTTCCGCAATTAATACTATGTCGTCTGCAAATATACACATCTCAGCATTTATCATTTGCATTCTGTTCCAACCGATGCAGTATTTCTTGAATGTTTTCTTACATTCTTTCACTATCTCATCTATTACATTTATGAATAGTACTGTGCTGAGACTTCCCCCTTGTCTAACTCCTTGGGTTGTTTCAAATGGTTCTGACTGTATATTTAACATTCTTACTGTATTTGTTGTTTTCATGTATATACTCTTTGTTGCTTCTATCAGTTCTTCACTTACTTGTTTCTTCTTTTTTCCATATATCTTTACTTTTGACTGAGTCGAATGCTTTTTCCATGTCTATAAAGCTCAGATGTATTTCTTTATTTTTCTTTAAGGCTTTTTCTATTACTTGTTGCATGGTGAATATATGGTCTTGTGTGTTGTGTCCTTTCCTGAATCCACTTTGTACATCCTCTAATTTATGTTCTATTTCTTTTATAATTTTCCTTTCTATTATTGTTTCGTATACTTTTGCTGCTACACATAGTAGTGATATACCTCTATAGTTCCTACAGTCTCTTGTGTTTCCTTTCTTGTATATAGGTATAATTACTGCATTTGTCCATTCTCTGGGTATTACTTTTCTCTTCCATATTAGGTTATATATGTATAACAATTTTTATTTTGCTTTTACTCCTATATATTTCATCATTTCTGGTGCTACTTCATCGCTTCCTGGTGCTTTTCCAATATTTATCTTTCTTATTGCTTCTTTCAGTTCTTCTTTTTCTATAGTTTCTGGATTTTCCGTGTTTCTCATAAATATTCTCCTGTTGTGGCTTTCCTTCTCCATTGTATTCGCTTGATTTCCATTCAGTATCAGCTGAAAATGTTCCCTCCATCTTTCCATTATTGTCTTATCGTCGTTTATTATTGTTCCTTCCTTGTTCATTATTTGTTTCAGTTTCGTTTCTTTGTTGCTTCTTAGGTTTCATGCTTCAATAGTTTATATAATTGACCAAATTGTATCAAGTTATGGACATCAATTACGGTTACCGCTGTATCACTGCCAGTTTAATCCCATCGAACACATCTGGGGTATATGTAAAACATATTATGATAATCACGTTGGATGCAGAGGATACAGTGACCATGCAGGTAGGGAAATGTGGCAAGAAGCTCTTAAAACTGCAACAGCAGAAATATGAGTCAAAACTGTAAAAAAATGTGGAAAATTTATAGAAGAGTGGTGGATCCGGGAAAATAAAATTAATTTTGACCCTTGGTGAAATTAATCCAGTGATTATAGATTTACATAATGAGAGCGGTAGTGAATTTAGTGACGATGATGATGATTTATAAATTTAAATAATCAGTAAGAACACTATTAAAATGTTATTTAGAAAATAATTGTACAGCAGGTTAACCATTATATTTATGCATTATAAGCCAAATTAACAACGATATTTAAAATTCCATTTGAATTTTTGCTTCTCATTTTATACAAATTAACTCTAATTGATAATACAGGCAAAAATATTCTAAACAAAGTAAGTAATTAAAAAGATAATGGAGAACTCCAGTGCAGTTTACCGTGCCTTTTGCTACAATGAAAGCTTTTCTGCGAATTTCATTAATAGTTTAGAGGTGTATGTTGGTTGAATGTACTTTATTAACAATTTATTAGTTTTACGTTTTGGCAGATTTTTTTAAAATAACTTCTTTTGAAAACGATTTCCGCAGTGGAATTCGAAATGTCAAACATTAGATAAATATAATTTTTAATAAAATCAATTTTGTCTTAACCTCATATGAACATAATAAATGACTAAGTAATTTTTGACCCATTAGTGTGTATCTTAAAGGTCTCCTTTGGTTGTTGTATAATATTTTGTAAAATTATCTACTTAAATTATAGTAATGCTGTTAACTTAATACTAAGCTCATTTTTCTTATTATTTTAAGAACAGGTAGAACATTGATGACAGTCGATTTTCTACAAATTCTGAAAATTTATCGGCTACCAAAATAACAATAATTTCCTTGCGGTTATCATTAAATAATACACTAGTTTCAGTTAACAACAATATGGAACCTAATTTGCTTGTTGTGTTCAGAACTGAATACATAATAAGCTCTTCGTTCTACAACAACGCGCACACAATAGAATGATTTTGTATTAGGCATTGTTTGATTACAATATTACAGGAAAACCCATTAAAGGCTAATAAAGTAAATGTCTAGTAAATCCAGCAGACATTTTTCACACTAAAATTCAAAAGCGAGCGACATATCTCACAACAAACTTTTTATTTATACTCAATGACATTAGAAGTGTTACACTTACACCTAGAAGGACTAAATTCTTGAACTCAATTTTTTGGCAACAGAATAACATTTTTTAAAACATGCTATGATAACAATATCAATGTTTTATCTTTTCTACTTTTTGTAAAAATAAAGTTTTACCTTTATATTTTTTTGTGAAGATACCGATTTGTTAAATCCGGTTTGTATAGAAATACTTAGTTATTATTCCTCAGTATAATTGTATTCAGTGTAAGAAAATGCCTCGAGTTCGAAGACATCAAAATTACCACCATGTAAGCGATTTTGACAGGGGCAGAATAATTGCGTATAGAGATGTGGGTTTTTCGTATCGTGAAATAAGCCGTCGCGTTAATTGTACGGCAATGACGGTTATGCGTGTCTGTTGTGTGTGGACAAACGAAGGTAGAGGAACACGAAGAAGACTTACTGGTCAACCGAGGCATACCACAGAGCGTCAAGATAGGCGCTTTAGATTACTTGCTCTGCGAGACCGTTTTGCTACTACGCGTCAAATTGCTAAGCAATAGTTTGGAGTAGTAGGTAGACCTGTTAGTATGCGTACACTATATCGTCGCATTCTAGCCTTTGGACTGGTTTTATTGCGCTCACGCCTGGTGCTTCCTTTGACTACGGATCACTGTCATCAACGTTTGAATTGGTGCAGAGAACAGCAGTATTGGGTGTCAGAATGGCGTAATGTAGCATTCAGGGATGAATCAAGATTCTGTTTAGGGATGCATAATGGCCGTAGTATGGTAAGATGCCGCCGTGGAGAGCGACGAGATATGGGGTTTGCTGTTGAGAGACATGTACACAGGACAGTTAAAGTAATGATTTGGGGGGCTATTGCCTATTCGAGGCAATATGACAGCTGCGCATTATGTTGATGACATCTTACAATCCACTTTACTGCCTTATCTCGACGGCTATCGAGACGTCCTTTTTCAGCAAGACAACGCGCGTCCCCATATTGCTCGTCAAACTATGGACTTTCTCCAAAATGCTGGCGTTAATGTTTTGCCGTGGTCACCCCGTGCTCCGGATTTAAATGCTATCGAACATGTATGGGATATGATGGGAAGGAGACTGTCCACTTTGCACCATCCTCCACAGACTCTGGCACAGTTAACACATGAAGTTGCTTGGAACGAGGTGCCACAAGCAGACATCGATCATCTCATTTTGTCAATGCCTAAACGTATACAGGAGTGTATTCAGCTACGGGGTCGCCAAACACCTTATTTTTTTTTGTGATTACTTGTTAATAAAAATTCTTGACGACGTTATCGTTTCATTCTTGATGTAAATCTACCATGTTGCCAAAAAATTAAGTTCAAGAAATTATTCCTTCTGGGTGTAACACTTCTAATGTCACTGAGTATATTATTTAGTTTGCATCAACAACTTACTATTATTAGCATAAAAGACAAAAAATAATAATAATATACATAAAAATATTTTGGTTTTATTTTTCGTATTTTATTTTAGGATGGTATAATATCACTCCTAGTGTTGGAGATTTTATCGGTAGTGCTAGTATGAATTTCAATATGGACTCGCTTGTATGTAGTGAGGAAGGCGCAATCAGTTGATTTAATCCGGCCGTAGATTATGTAGGCTTCTCATTATAGTTTTCGATAATTTATTGGTTTTTTGTAGTTCGTATTCTAGTATCTTCGGGTTTTGTTGGTTGGTCGGTCTTAGAGTACGTTGGGCCGGAAATTTCACTTATCTGTTTACATATAAAGTATTATAATTTGTGGACCAATACGAAATTCTGGTTTCACTGCCATCAAATGCACAATTTTCTACAAGATTTTGTAAAACACAAGTCGAAACATTTGACTTTACTGATCTGTTGACAGAAGAAATTATTTCGCTATTTATGAAGAAATTCTCGAACCAATCGAAGAATTCAAAATAGGACCTATAAACATTATACTTCCGCTCACAATCCCGTTTCAAATTTAGCTCTAGACTAACATCATTTCCATGCAGGTCACAAAATTAATTTTAAAAATTTCAGGACTATAGCTTCTACTTACTTTCATATAAAAAAATTTCGAGAAGCTATAGAGATTGAAGAACGCCCGAATAGTATCAATAAAATAGTGACGTAAACTAGTGAAGCACGTCTCCGCCGGCAGTATAAATAGATAGTGTCATATTGAAAGCAGCATTAGTGGAGTGAACAGTAAACAGTATATAAGTAAAGTGATCAGGGCTAAGCAGACTGAAGGCCCTGATGAAGACTTCAGAAAGAAAGTCGTAAGCTCAGTGTATTACAATTCGACACGATTACACCCGGAAACCAGGTGTGTTTGATACTAATATATATTAAACGTCATTAATATTATCTATAATTTAATAGTACAGATCAATTAAGATTATAGCACTATAAGACAAGACAAGTATATTACAGTAGTCATATAATTTAAAGCACTGATATCCAAGATATACTTTAAATTGGTTAGTAGTAACATAATCACACAGATTCTTAGTCACTTCGATGAAACACTTTAATCACGCTAGAATTGAAAAGAAATGTAACCGCCTACTTTTATTTAAATCAATAGTCTTTAATAATAATTCATGTTTCTATTTCCCGTTTTCATTAAGTGGTCATAAAAGAGAGTTTCCGTTTACTAATGGATTACATCTTGATCATCTTCTTCCAAAGTTGCGTTGTCAAAAAATAAATTCCTGGTCGTTGATATGTAGTGAATAATTCCTTGTTGCAATGTTTGTTTACGCCATTTAGTTTTATTTCATTTAATTTCTACAATATTCAATCTAGTTTCTTCAAATAGAGAACCTTTTTCTTGTATTTAGGTTAGATTTTAATGTAAATTATATATACCTAATTGTACGAATTGGATATTTAATATTTTCAATCTCTTAAAGTCATTTATGTCGCTGATAGACTTCGCAATAAATGCAAAAAAAATAAGTATATTTTTAGAATGAACTATAATATTCTACAAGAGATATATACAGGGATTTTTGGTATAAATGACACAGTTAATAGTGACTTCTAATTTGAGCAGCAGTCGTGACAAAGTGTCAATATTTTAGAATGACTTCAGTCATGCAGAAGTACAAATGTTCACTTAAAACATCTAATTTTTTTAGAGAGAAGCCGAGTGTGCAAGTCTACGTTCAACATCCTGTATATTGAAGGTATAAAAATTGATATTGTTGCTTAAATTCTGTACCGTGTTATTCCGATCCAAGTGGATATCACTTTGATTTTTTATTTCTTTCTAGATTTTATATAAAAAATCACTCGTTGCCACATAAATCCCCTTCAAATGAAACGCGGGTTTTCTTGGTAAGCAATTTTTAAGCCACGTGCTTGTTAAAAGATTAGTCAGCACAATTTATTTCGTATTTCTTAGGATTTTCTTTTCCACGACGTATGAAAATTACTTATGAAAGTTCGTTTAATTTGTAAACAGGCAGACGAGTCTTGAAAAGCATGAAATATTTATGAACTTTAAGAAATTCAGATCAAAACTCTAGCGAAAAAAATGTCAACACAACAATACATTAAATCCAGAAGTAATTTAATTGCAACGATTACTAACACAAAAAAATAATATTGGCAATATTCCATGAACAAAATAAAAAGAGATTCTAATAGGGTAAAGAGATAAGTGTGAAAAAAGTTAAGAAATAAAACGACATGTCCTGAAAAATATCTCACAACTAAGGAGAAAGTGTTTACAGTAGAGCAATATTTCCGCTCAGATATAAATGGACCGAATTGCAGAAGCCATGTGAGTTTGCTGAGTGTGCTGATGCCAGTAGGGACATGTTGTTTCCGAAGAGTTATATCTGTAAACCTCAACGTTATCTCATCATCATTTGGCTCTACAACTCTATGTGAGTCTTGGCTGCGTTTACTATTTGCCTTCATTGTTGTCGGTCCTGAGCAGCTATTTTCCATTGCTTGTATACAACAAATATAACTACTTTGAATGTATATTATAAAAATCTCAACAAAAATGAGAATTTGTGCTGGTTTATTTGATGCCAGGTCTCTCCCAATTGCCTCTATATTTCTCTATCTGCCAATCTAATCTACTTATTGTTTGCCTGTCACTATTCTTATGTCATCTACCCATCTTTTTTGAGGTCTTCCCATGCTTATTGTTGTAGTTCTTGGTCTCCATTCTAGAATTCTCCGTGTCCATCTGTTGTCGTTATATCGGACTACGTGACCTGCCCACCTCCATTTCATTTTTGTAATTTATTCCACAATATCCCTAATCTTCGTTCTACGTCTTATCTCGGTGTTTCTAATCTTGTCTCTCAGTGATATTCCAATTATAATTCGTTCCACTGCTCTTTGCGTTGTTTCTAATTTTTTAGCAGATTTTTTGGTAAGTGCTACTGTTTCCAAGCCGTCGGTTTTACACCTTTTTCTTTAAGTTTACAGGAATTGAGGTGTGTTTCAGATATATGCTAGTTTGCAGAAAGCGCCCCATACCAGTTGTGTTCTTCTTTTAATTTCAGCATCTTGATTTGGTTTTCCCAGTTTGATGACATGACCTAGATATACATAATGTTCAGCATTTTCTATGGTATGATTTTGTACTTTCATATTTTGTCTGGTCTCGGCTCAGTATTTTTGTTTTGTTGTAGTTTATTTTTAAGCCTACCGCTACTGAAACTGCATTCAATTGTTGTAGCATATTATTTAGTTCCTGGATACTTCCATCTCAAGTGGTTTAAGTATGATCCGTCGACGTTGATACCCTTGTGGTTCCATTCTAGTTTCTTAAAAATATCTTCTAGAGCAAGAGTAAATAGTTTGGGAGAGATGGTGTCTCCTTGTCTTACTCCCGTTGTAGTCTTATGGGATTAGTTTTTGTGCTTTTGTCCAGATTTAACTGCATGGTGGCATTTTCAAATATGTTTTCAATTATGTTAGCGAATCTTAAATCTATACGTGCATTTTCTAGAGATTCAAGCACTGCCCATAATTCGAGAATCGAATGCTTTATGGAAATCGACGAACGCCATATGAATTGGAACGTTATACTCGGTGCATTGTTCTATCAGTGTTCTTATGGTGTGAAAGTGGTCCATGGTACTAAAATGTTTCCTGAATCCAGCCTGCTCGATAGGTTGATAGAAATCGAGCGTATGTGTTAGGCGGTTGGTTATGATTTTAGTTAGTAATTTATACAGATGTGATAGCAAGGATATTGTTCGGTAATTCTCGATGTTTGCTTTGTCTCCTTTCTTGAATAGTAGAATGACTTCGGAGTTGTACCATTCTTGAGGAATCCTTCCTTTATCAATTACTTTATTAAATAAAATATTTAATACCTGTTCCATTTTTCTGCCACCAATTTTCAACATTTCAACTGTAATTTTATCCTCTCCCGGACATTTATTCGTTTTTAGTTGATTTAGGGCCATTCTTATTTCATAGTCGTTTAAGTCCGGTATTTCTTCTGAGCCGGTGTTAATTATTGTTCGTTCAGTACGTCGTTGTTGTGGTTGTGTATTTACCGAGTATAATTTAGTGTAGAATTCTTCAATGACCTCGCTTATTTCCTTTCTGTCTCAGACGGTGCCGTTTTTCTCATTTTTTATTTCTATGATTTTTGTTATGATGAGTTTTTTGCTTTCAGTACTTTCATATTGCAGTTATCTTGTATTGTATCTTTTATTAGATTGTTAGTATAGTTTCTATGATCGTTCCTAATTTCTTTCTTCATGTTTTTGTTTAAACTTTTGAAGCTGTCCAAAGTTCGATCTGATCTGTTTCTTCTTTCTTGGAGTAGTTTAATTGTATTAGGTTGGAGTTTAGATGTTTTGGCTGTTTTCGTGTTTGAGCATATTTTCTTAACCGATGTTTTTACAGTTACTTTTATTTTATTGGCTAGTCCATTTATATCCATTTGTTTCAGTAACTCTATTGATTTTAGTCTTGTGCTTAGCTCTTTTTGGTTTTCTGTTTCTTTTTAAAACAGAACATCGGTGGTTGGGTATCGTTCTCGTTTAATAAGTTTGTTTCGTTCTATTCTCGTCTGTATTTTAATATTCGCTCTTATGGTATAGAATTTGTTATACCGGTATAGAATTTGTTAAGTACTGTCTCGTCGGTGCATAAGTTTTTGTTATTGGAGAGTATGTAGTCTATAATTTCGTTCTTAGTTTTCTTGTCTGGGCTGATCCATGTCCATTTACATTGTTCAGATTGTTTAAAGAAAGTGTTGATACAAATTAAATTTTCCTTATTTTAAGTAGTTGTACAACATCTCACCACTTTCGTTTCTGTTGTCCAGCCCAAAGCAACCGATATATTGTGTGTCGCCCTCTTCTTTTGTTCCAATTTTCGAATTAAATTCTCCTGTGATTATTACGAAGTGTGATTTTTCTTGGTCCCTTGCTGTTGTCAGATCCTCGTAAAATGATTCAGCTTCCTCGTATGTTGAGCTTCTTTTCGGTGCATATCCATGTTTTATCTATAAGCTGTATCTGCTGTTCAAAGCGATGACAAGATGACAAGTTTGATACTGCACAGGACTTTGTTACTTTATAGGCAGCTCGTTTGTTTATCAGGAACGCTACACCGCCTATGTGATGATTTTCCACGGAGTTTTCCTGGTATAGCTGGTGACCAGATTTAGAGATGATATATACTTCTCTTGGTAAGCGAGTTTCGCACAGTCCAATTATATCCCATTTGATATTTGAGAGCTCTTGTTTTAGTTCGTCAAGGTGTTCTTGGGTCTCCATAGTTCTTATATTGTAAGTGGCTATACGAAGCAATGATGGGTTGTTTCTCTTATAAGATTAAGTCGAAGATTTGTCTCCCTCAGAATCCATAACGTTGACTAATTGCTCAGTGTGAGATTCTGAGTGTATAACTCTACTCACCTGGGGTAATTTCGTATTGATACTCGACATCTTCCACTTGAGATGTTTTAGCATATTTAAAACGCCACGCTTGCCGCGCGGGTTAGCGAGTGCTTCTATACACTCCCTAAAATCAGGGATTTCATCCGTGACCCTAGATAAGGGACCCTAAGCAGGTACTAGTTTCCCGAGTCAGGAAACCCCTGAAATCTGCGGAGGGCAGTGATTGATTCATTTTTCCTGATAAGACTATCCAGAGGAGTTCCTACCCGCTACCTGCAATGTACAAATACAATAGCCAATGTACAAATAAATATAAATAACAAAAAAATAAAACTTTAATAAAATGCTAAAATTTTATTAAAAAAATTCTGTTTCCTGAAAAGTTTCTCAAAGTGGAGATTGCTGGTTTTGCATCTAGACCCCTCAAATAACCCGTTTTTAACAATTTCAGTAATCGTTCTTTATAACTATGTTAATTACGGATAATTTGCAAACTCGTTACGAAGCTTATTTGCGCCGTAATGCTTCAAATTTTGAAGATGTAAGATGTAATTAAAAAATAAATACAATATTGTACTATTTTTTATTCGATTCACCATGTTTTTTGCTGTCTTTGTATATTCCAGTTAATAATGATGATAATTTAATTATTGCAAACAATTAAATAATATTCAAAAAAAGTTTTAATACTGCAATGGTGCTTTATACTTTTTATAAATTTATTGGTATAACTAAATATACATAAAAAATTATATGATTATTTTAGATCTTCTAATCGTTCATGCCTTGAAAAATAACTGAATAAGGAAAGCCATTTCACATTGGGAATTTTATCACGAAGACGTCAAAAATATTTTTAAAGAATTTGTAACAATCTTCCTCCAGCAACATCGTTTATATTCCTAGAAAGTCTCTTCATAAATTTTTCGC
The DNA here is from genome assembly GCF_040954645.1 of Diabrotica undecimpunctata. Lineage (NCBI taxonomy): Eukaryota > Metazoa > Arthropoda > Insecta > Coleoptera > Chrysomelidae > Diabrotica > Diabrotica undecimpunctata. The sequence continues at coordinate 12,191,284 of NC_092805.1, forward strand.
CACTTTGCCGAGAATAATTTCACACACGCGATAGCTTGCTTTTACATTTTTAACATGAAGCGTATATCCTTCTGGTGTTTAAACAGAGTGGTTAAACATAATGGCACAGGGTGTATATTTTTTAAAAAAATAGCCAAATTTGTTCAGAATAAATCCCCTTTTTTGGTATAACGTGGAAATTTTTAATCCTTATCCGGAAAAGACTTTTTACTTTACTACTTAAACGGGCAGCACAGTCCGCAGGATTCATTGTTTAAAGTGTGCAGTCATTTATACTTTAAATGTTTTATTTTACTATTAAAAAATGACTTCATCAACATTATCTTTGCCTTTATCCCATTGCGGGGTCGGCTTTCCTAGATAGAGCTTTCTTCTAAGTTTGTATCTTGGGTTATACCAGTATCAATCTTCTGTATTGACATTTCCTGCCTAAGGATCTCCCCCCGGCAATCCTTGGTTTTTTTTTCCTACTCCATTCGGCGTGCAAATCAGCTATTATTCAGATTGGGTAATTAAATTATGATGTTGAACTTGGCCGAACTATTTTAACTTATGCTCTTTTATCTTAGTACTTATTGGTGCCGCCCCTAAAGTTCACCTTATATACTAATTTTATCAATTTATGTCACTCCACGCATCCATCTCAGCATTCTCACTTTCGCCACATGAACTATTTGCTCTTCTTTCTTTTGAACTGCTCAACATTCAGTTTCGTATATTGTTTTATGCCCCTGCTGCATAAACGAAATTCGAAAATAAAGCAGAATGTTTTTAAAGTCAGTTAAAACAGACGCTAAAAGCCTAAAGGAAAATAATATTAATTAAATGCTTGACCATTTTAAAGCAAAATTTAAAGAGGTCGAAGATCTGACTTGGTAGGCGAACATGGACTAAGAGAGGGTAATGAACGAGACGATAGGCTGTATCAATTTTGTCAACAGCAGGATTTGATAATGCCAAATACCTGGTTTAAACTACATAAGAGGAGGCTTTATACATCGAAGGTACCAGGGGATAATCCACATCATACAGTACGTAAATCTTTCAGCTGGACATAAGTAATATACATTAAGGTAATTGTGGCAACTGCGCTTTCTTAAGCCCACTGCTGTCGTCAAGGCCACCTGTTGGAAAATCATACAATTCCAGCGGCGTGGTTAGTTCCTTATTTTTTTAGAATTCAAATATTTTATTATAACTTAATTCTCTCATTATATCTCTGTTAATGCCTTTGTCCTTCTGTGAATTTCGTAATTACCCGATCTTACCTTACTATTATGGGAATATTATAGGTATGTGACTTCCTATAATTAAAGCTCTTACCGAATGAATATCTTAAATCCAGACATATCATTGAAAAATGATTCATGTTATCTAAAAACAAATTATCTGAAAGGTATATAATCGACTAAAAAACACTACTTTTAAGGGAAGCTGTTAGTCGCTGTTATTTTTTAACAGAAGTATTAGTGGCAACAGTTGCTGCAGTTGTCTTTTTACGAAGGCAATAACTTCGTATGATTCGTGAAGTGGTTCGAGAACATTCTCCATCTTGCAGATAGTTACTCTGTTATAGTATTGGATAATGCATCTTATCACAGCCGCCTTGTTAAAGGCATTCCAACGATGCCTGATAAAAAATTATCATGCAGAGCTGGCTACGAGGAAAATGTATTTTATTTACAGAGGATATAGCCAAAGCAGAACTAATAAAAATAATCAAGAAGCATCGTGGTAGCTATCGTCAATATGCTGTTGATTTAATGGCTAGACTTCATGGTATTACTGTTTTGATACTTCAACAAAAAGAGAAAAATACAATACTTGAGTCATGTGTTGAGAGATGAAAGATATGAATTACTTCTAATCATACTGGAAGGTAAAGTGCAGGTTAAAAGATCAGTTGAAAGACGCCAGAGCTCGTGTTCATTCGCTTAGTTCATGGTTTGACCGCTCATCCACAGAAACCGTTCATGGAGCAGTTTCCAAAGCTACAATTGCTATTTGGACCGCCTACCATTGGAAGGGAGACGCTGCAATAAGAAGAAGACACTTTGCAATAATTGTGCAGCAATATCGTCAGGAGGTTGGGATTTCTGCCATGGTTTGGCCTGCGCAAAGTCCTAAACTCAACTTAATAGAACATGTTTGATACATCGTAGGGAGACGACTATTAACTAAGACAAGATAGATCTAGATAATTATCTAGGACACCAAACACATTAGATCAATTGTCTTTGCGACTAGTTGAAGTTTGGAATCCAATTGATCAAGATGAAATAAAAAGGGTAATTTTCAGTATGAGAGATTGTTGTCGAGAAGTAATACATGCCAGGGAGGGCAATACTCGCTACTATAATCTATTCACAATTTGTCGATAGCTCACTACAAGTTTAACCCTAATTAGAGAACTGAAATACAGAGAGGATAGATAATACGATATAATAGTAAAAACCAATCTGAAACTGACGGTTTAAGATGTTTTCGACTAACCCACCTTGTATCTTAAGGAATACAATACCTTATAATCCGATTACGAAGGTATTTTGAATGGTTACAGATGACTGACCAGTGTCGTAGAGTATATGATTGAAACATTTATTTCAACTAAATAAATATATTTTTTAAATTGTACTTATGTAAATTGTATTTTTGTTTTAATAAAACTTCTTTATTTTATTCAAAAATAAAAAGTGTCTTGCCATTTGTAAGAGATACATTTATTTAATTAAGGGGAAAGGCGCCAAATGTCGTCTGGCAAAATTTTCAATGTGTTTTAAATGTATCCATTATTTTGGAATCCGGAGAAAACTAATAAATATTTTTGAAAAATTTAAAAGCAGAATGAAAGATTACATTATTACTGAGGGCAGAAAGTCCCTGAAAACTTCTACAATGTTTATTTTACTACGTTATGTAACAGGGGTGAAAATAAAAGAGAAAATATAGTATAATTTTTAATTGAAAATATTGCATGCAAAAGAAACTTTCTATTTATTCTAATAAATATTTCATTCTGCCTTTAAATTTTTCAAAAATGCTTTTTAGTTTTCTCAGGATTTGAAAAAAAAAATGGATACATTTAAAACACATTAAACATTTTGATAAGCGACATTTTGCGCCTTTCCTCTTTAATTCCTTACGATTACAACTACTATTACTTACCTTATATAATTACGATTAGAAATCTATTCAAGTTCAAAATAAATAGGATCAACTTCGGAATCCGAGGCGTCTTGAGGGTTAATAATTAGCGGTTGTGTCTCTACGATCGCATCAATTATGTTATCAAGATCCCACATTTTTTGTTCTTCTTCTATTATATGTCTTACTGCATCTTTCCAGTTTTGTTCTGTAATATGTTGTAAAGACTCGTATAACAATTCACGTACAGCTTGTATTTTATATGACGTATTTTTTCTAGCCACATAACTTTTAATTTGTGTCCAAATGAGTTCAATTAGATTTATTTCGCAGTGGTAGGGTGGAAGTCTAAGAACTGTGATGTTTCGCCTTTCCGCCATTTTGTCATCTACGTATTTCTTGAACTTAGATTTGTGTTGTCGGGCAATTTTTAGAAGTTCTGCTTTTACCATTCCATTTTTGTAAGGCAGATACTTATTTCGCAGCCATTCAAGAATATCCTGTTTCTTCCATGCAGTCGTTGGAAGTCTTTTTACTAGTCGTGAATGATAAGGTGCATTATCTAATACTATAAGTGAATTTGGTGGTATGTGTTCAATCATCTGCTCATAATACTCTTCGAAAACATCAGCTGTCATCTCCTCGTGATGGTCTATTGTGCTTTTGGACTGAAATTCCAACAAACCATGCTTAACAAATCCTTTTTCACTGCCAATGGGAGAAATTATTAATCTACTGCCTTTACCAGAAAGTGGGGGGATACCAGTAAACCAACCTTCCATAAAGGCTTGCCTGGAGCTTAATATATTTTTATCTGACCAATTTTTTTTTAGAGTATGACCTGAGTTTATCCACGTTTCATCCCGGTAGAAGATTGGCCTTCCTTCAGCCCAGAATTTTCGTATGGATCGTAGATAATTTCTTCCCCAACATATTATCTCCTCCCGGTCAATCAAAAGTGACTTTCGGTCTGATTTCTCCCACTGGAAATTTAATTCTTTTAAAACTTGCCACAATTTAGTTCGTCTGATATGAGGCAAATCCGGGTCGTCTCTAACTTTAGGTAAAATTTTGTTTAGGTTTCTTTTTAAAAAAATCCATGAATTTTTCTTCTAATACCATTTTTGGCAAATTCATCAATTTCAATAGGCTTTTTCCCTCTCTTTAAGTGCTCGTTTGTATTTGGGTTAGCTATACCGTGTTTTTTTTTTCTGATAAGAATCTATATATAGCTAGTTGACTCCCCTACGCCAGTCATGTTGGCACAACTTTCGACTATGTTCGATTCTAAGAAACCAGAGCATCGTGAACATTTAGGACAATAGTCTTCTCTCTTGGTGAATAGACAGACTTACTGACTGTACGCAACAGTACCGGTGTAAAACTTGATGATGTTGATGAAGAAGCCATCACAAACAATACAACAAAACGAGCACGAGCGAAAGGTACGTGAAATACTAAACAAAAAAATTGTTTTCGTTCGTAATAACTTCACCCTTTCAAGTTAAGTTTCGAATATAAACTGAACAGACGAGGCACGTGGCCAAAGCCGGCATCTTTATACCCATTATATTATTAAAAATCTAGGGAATTCCATCTTAATTATCTTGCAACGAATAGTACCTTCGGATATGAATTCCAGGTTTTCTAGTAAAGTGATTAAACGCGAAGATTAGTATTGAAATATCCAAAGAGATAAGGTATTCTTATTTACAAAATTGTTAATGGTTAAATTCTTATTTTTATTAATATAATATAATAACCAACATTAGCCGTGAAAGTTTTAATTGTTTTTTTGCTAAATATATTATTATAAAACATTATTAATATTATATATAACAGTATTAAAACATATTATTATTTAATGAATAAACACCTCAGCAACGCCTATGATGATACCAATTTTACGGCCGTTTTATGACTTTGAGGCACATTTCGTGCTCTCAACAATTTGTGAACGAAGTATAGTTTAATTTTCTTTTTAATATTTTGAAAATATTTCAATTCCGTCATTTATTTATGATGTTAGGTAGTTTTATTGCAATACAGTTTTCTTAAAAAAACGAAAAGTTTCTTATCTCAGATATTCTTAAAGCAACCTTAAAAAATAAAACAACAAATAAAATTTTTTTCATTAGGACTGAAATTATAATTTTAAAATTATGCGGTAATTTTGACGCGCAGTGTATTTGTAGGTACATAATTTTAATACTGCGGATTTAAAGTAATAATATAACAGTTGTGACCTTACCTGTAGCAAAGACGGTAAAGTACTCTTTCCAAATTCGTCCATCATTCCATTCGTCGCATGAAGCTGCTGGATATAAGCGTTGTGGGTGTTGAAGTAAGCGCTCAGGGATTCGGTTGAAGGTGCAGCCAAGTACGCCAGGTAAGCACTTTTATATTCTTGCCGACACTAAATGAAAATGATTAAATTATTAGAGATGCGATATTATATGCGAGATTATATGAGAAATAATTAAATTAATAAAGATGCATAACTAATTAAAAATAAAGCGAAGAAATAAGATAAAAATGACCATTGTTTATCCAATTTCATGCAATAATCGTAATCAAATAAGTTTTTTTAAGTAATCAAATATCTTAAACTTAAGTACTGCTCATTAGTCGGAGTAAACAGCCCCCATGTAGACAATGTTGACAGAGTATGAAACCAAACAATAAGAATAATCCCTGGGACTATGATAACGATCGTACTATTTTGGTTGATGGTCCTGAGCAACATCAAGCCACCTAAATTATGGAAATGTAGTATAATTATAAAACACTTCATTAAGATTGTTAACAACCCAACTCACCAGGAACTTATTTATTTCAGAAGACTTAAATCCATAAGAAACCGTGGACCGCAAAACAACTCTAAAAACTACAACATCATTGAAACTGGGCCAATAGACCAGACAAATATAGTCAAATCCAGATAGCATAATCCTATTTAATCCCTCCAACCACCCAGCGAACTTTCACCTCTTAAAGAAAACATGGGCAGCAATAAACAGAATGTACAGGCCATACTTAATCGTTAAGGATCCTCCCTATTTATATGGAACTGCTATAAACCTAACGCTAGCTGCGAGAGCAGAGAAAAATAAACAAACAATCCATCACATCATCAAGGAATGCCCGCTTAGGGTTTTTACTGGTAATGTACGACTGGATATTCTATGTTCTAGTGACTTATGACCACATTTCATTCCTTGAAAATGGTCCTTGTGAATTTTTAGAACAAATGATGATGCCGACCACATATTTAATGCTTTTTAATCGCACGCCATTGCTCAGAATTGCCGTCTTTATGTGGTTACGAATAACCACAAGCAACTATTTTAGAACAAATATGATCGATAACGGCTACGAAACTTTTTTGATATTTTTTGTGTTGCTATTTTTCATATTTTCTTATGGCGCTTTTAAAACAAAATCTTTTCTCTGTAAAAGTTTCAATCACCCCATTTTCCTGCTAGTAGTTAATTGAAAAATATCGCTAAAGGCTATTTCTAATATAAGCACGAAAGCTTATGTTTCGCTGAAAATAAGAACAATACGAATTATTTATGGCCGAAGTTACGAACTCCAGAAGGCAAGCATGTTATTTCCGATGAAGTTTTAAATTGAAACAGAAAGTTGAAGCCTTGCATTATTAATAACAGTTAAGAACTTTTTACTACTTGATATTTATACATCAAAAGCAAATATCTTTGATTTGTTTTACAAAATGTACCAACCAAAAAGTGAAGCTCTAACTTGTACGTGTAGCATGTAAAGTAATGGGTTATAACTAAACTTATATATAATGCATAAAAAATGCAAAAATGTCGAATTTTGCATATTTTTATAAAAGTGAGCATAAAGTGCATATAATTTGAAAATTTGGTGTTAACTATATATTTTTATATTCAAACTTACAGATAGCATAAAAATGCTGATATTAAATTTTGTTTTATAATCCCTTGCTATTTAAATTTTTGGTATAGTAACTAATAAAATACAGCTGCTTATAGTTTTGTTACGTTTTGTCCTGGAATTAAGCGTCTGTGTTTGCCAGTTTATGTCTCTAGGTAAAATTTTTTATTCTGACGATCAGTTTCACTTGGTTTCACTTTTGTTGTAAAATTAAAGGCGTAAACAACATATATTTCTAATTGTGAATAATTATTGTGCTTTGAAAATGACGAAAATAAGCAATGTTTCAACTTGGATAGAACCTTACAAAGAGCTATCTATGTATATGGATAGAATTTATTGCTCATGTTGTGGCAAAACCGTAAGTACATACGTATTATTTTTTATTTTATTTTAAAAATTTACACGGTGGTACAAACAGTTTTTAAAATTGGAGATTATGTTTAAGAAAAGTACCGACACAAGGCTAGTTCGCAATAAATCGATGTATTTTTTCTTTTTTCAAGCATTTTTTAAACTCCTTGCGATAAAAAATAGGATACCTATTTAAAATTCAAATCATTCAATAGTCTACTGAAAGGTCGCTAACATTTTTTTTCTAACAATAGCATAGTTTGCTTTAATTTTGCTAAAAACAAAAACATATCATATATTGGACTTAATTAATTAAGTGCCTTTAATTTATGCTCACAGTATTTTTTCTTTATATGTAAACAGAAAAGACCAAGAGCCTCTTGTAAATATTTGGGGGTTCTTCTTTCTTGCATAGTCATTTCTTGACATTTTCAAGATAACTACACCAATTTTTATTTGATTTAATTTAAATATTTTAATTGTTATGCAAAAACAGTTTATTTTTAGTTTATTTCTACAATCTTAGATTTTAAAAATGAGTACAACTATAGAATATTTATATTCTTTTTTAGATTTCATCTGAAAAAAAAATTCAAATAGATCAGCATGTCTGAACCGCGAAAATTTAACTAAAAAAGTAAAAACCACATCTGGTGAAAAATCCGGTTAATTAAAGCAAAAGTGAAAGTTAAAATTTTGACCAAGGCTATAACAAAAATGTTGTATAATACTTACTGGATTTACATGTTTGAAGCCACCAAATACATGGAAAAACATATGGGTATCAGAATGAAATATCTTTATTGCAGAATGAAATAAAGAGAGGTTGTTTTTAATAGCAATGTGCAAAATTTACGTTTTTTTGTCTTTGTAACTGTCTTTGAGTATGATATATCATACGCTGCATAATGAAGGACCAATATTTCATAAAACATTATTTTAAAATTTTTACAATGTGATATTTGAAAAACATTGCTCCGGATAAAGCTTTAAAATACTCACCATTATAAATTTTAGTACTATTTATATCACTACATGATATTTAGAAGCCTTACTAGTTGAACACTACAAAAATTTTTTCAAAATAAGTCGAAAAAGTCCTACAAACTCTCAAAAACAAAAAACCTAAAATGCAATCAGCGAACTAGGAGAACTACTTCTGCGATATAGCTCGATAGAGTTTTTATACAGGGTGAGTCATAACTATTGGGACATAGACTAAGGACAGCTTATTTGGACCAAAATATGGCTATTGTGCCAAATATGCCTTAATAAAATGTTGCTGAGAAAAAAGATACAGGGTGTTAAAGTTAATTTTTGTTTTTAGTTTTTTGCTAATAGTTTCCCTGTATATTTAAAAATTGCTATCAAAATTGGCACAGAGGCATAATCTTAGACAAGAAATAGTATTTTATTTACAATTTCACTATCAAATACCAAACTAATAAACAAAGTTGCAACTAACGTAAGGTTTCCGTTTTGACGATCAATCAAAACTAAACACACTTTAACTTAAAAGAACTCACAAAAACTCAAACTAAATGTTCTACATGGTCTCCTCCGATTTCTATGCCTTTTCTAATTCTTTTTATAAAGGATTTTCGGACGTTAAAAAAAATATTATTCTGTCCCCTTATAAGATTAGCTGCATTTTGAATGTATCTCCAAAGTTCGTCTCGTGTATTAATTTCATTGGCATAAACTAAGGACTTCATATGTCCCCAAAAATAAAAATCTAGCGGGTTGTAGTCAGGACTTTTTGGTGGCCATTGAAAATCACTGCCTCTGCTAATCCATCGTTTAGGAAATACGTCATTAAGATGATTTCTAACAGCTAATGAAAAATGAGGTGGCGCTCCATCCTGCATAAACCACATTTTTCTTCTTACATCCAGTGACAGATCATCTAAAATATCACTAAGAGTATTTTCCAAAAAGAATAAATAAGAATCTCCATTTAAATTCGGAGGAAGAACATAAGGCCCTAGTAGTTGGTCGCCTATAATGCCATACCAAATATTCAATTTTAACTCATGCTGAACATGTCTAGCTTTAATAGCATGCGGGTTTTCTTCTTCCCAATAATGACTATTTCGCCAATTAAAAACCCCTCGTCTGGTAAAAGTTGCTTCGTCGGTGAACATAATATTGTTAATAAAGTGTCTTTCATTGCGATGTTTATTCAGAATACGTTGGCAAAACTGTAACCGTCATGGAAGATCTGTTGGAAGTAAATTTTGAATAGGAGTGAAGTAATAAGGGGTTCTCTTTTTTTAGAATTCTAACAATAGACGACTGACTTATTCCTGTTGCTGCTGATAGATGTCGTGAACTTATTTCAGGATTTTCATCTACTCGAACCAAAAGTTCATCTTCTTGATTGACCACCCCGACTTTTAGTGTGAAATGACCCAGTTTCACCTAAACTACGATATAATCTTGCTAAAGTTTTGTGATTTGGTTGCCTTCTGTTTGCGTATAACATTCCATACCTTCTGGCTGCCGAGCGACCGCAAAAATTTTCTTGTGCGTATACGCAAATCATATCTTGCATTTCTTCATTGGTAAAATGATTGTGACGGGCGCACGTGGCGCCCTTTATGACAAAACGTAAAATTGTAAATAAAATACTATTTCTTGTCTAAGATTATGCCTCTGTGCCAATTTTGATAGAAATTTATAAATATACAGGGAAACTATTAGCAAAAAACGAAAAACAAAAATTAAATTTAACACCCTGTATCTTTTTTCTCAGCAACATTTTATTTAGGCATATTTGGCCCAATACCCATATTTTGGTCCAAATAACCTCTCCTTAGTCTATGTCCCAATAGTTATGACTCACCTATATTATTATACCTTTTATAATTAAATTTTTTTAAATATTTTTTTTAATTAAACGATTGTAAAATAACTTATTCTGACCAGTACAAAAAGTCTAAATAGTTTTATTTAAATTAATCAACATTTACTTTGTCGCATCTCTAATATGATGTATCAGGAAAACTTAGTAGTGAACTTATGATCACAAGTGCTCACGAACCAAAACCAAGCTAAATCCGGATAAAAAATCATCTGCGTCTCCGTTCATAAATTTCGATTGCATCGATAAACCTTATTTAAAATTCACGAGGCAATCGGTATTGGATCAGATAAGGAAAATTAAAAAGAACAAGCAAACCAATCTTTCGGTAAATGCCAGCCAGATTAATCACAAAACGAATACAATTAAGTATTCGGGTCACGAATGGTATCGATTATTTTTTCTATATGTCCTTTTTGCTTTCCTGCGGTTTCTGGTTTAGGAGAGTTTGTTGATATTTTAGGTTTTGCGTCTAAATAGAGATAACACGAAAGTGATTGATACGAGGCTGCTATTTATATTTTTTGTACTTGTTAGGATATTTTATTTACATGATGAAGAACCCTGGAATAACATCAGATAGAGTTTGAAGTTTTCTAAATCTGGAACTTCTTTCCTTAACCCATTAACGCCGAGAAAAAAAAATTCTTAAAATTTTAGAAATTAATAATAATAATGACTAAAATAAGACCCTACAATATACTTTTGACCATATTTTTTATTAGAAAAAACAAGATACTTAAAAATAGCTGTTCCCATATGGTCTCGTTAGGCGCAACCTATGTTATACACAAAAAAATTATTTTTATAAGAATTAACTATTGATTATGAAACATTCGAAAACAATCTATAAAAAGTCCAATATTGCATTTGCAGCACATTGTTCGTCCTCTACTATTGCAATTGTCACCCCCACATATTCGCCTTTTACCTTCAGGGACTTAAGGCTGTTCATAAATGTGCATGCTAAGATTTTCCAGCGTATTTAAGCAGTTCCACTGTTATGCCATCTATTCCAGCAGCTTTGCTTCTTTTCGTTTTTGTATTTATCGATTCTACTTCTTCCGGAAGAACTTCTGGTACATCTTCTTGGTTACTAATTGCTTCTTCAAGTGTTTTAGAAGGTGTATATATGATTCTCCAAGTGTTTTAAAGATTCTGTGTATAGAGCTGAATTCTAAGTACATTTTTGTAATTGCCGGGAAGAATATCTGAACTAAACCTTTAATTACTATTTGACAATTATTTTAGTAACTATAACTTATTTTATTGCACACTTACTGTATGTACTTCAATATTTACGTGAACAGCGATTTTATTGGTTCAAGTAACTACCTTTGTCTTTGGATTGTCAAATGAAGAAGGCAGGTCGGGGCAGTGGTGAGCAGCTTGCAAATGGTGATTAATGCGTCAAACTAACAACATGGTTTGATAATTAAATTAAATTAATTAAGGATGGTATGAGTCTCAAACTTTATGGGTTTAGGAAATACTGGAAATACATGAAATAAAACCACAAAGAAGTATATTGAAGTTTCTCGTCCAGAATTAAAAGCAGTCAAGGCATATAATTTAAATATGGGCGGAGTTTATAGTAACATTATATATAAAACTATATAAAACTTTTATGCGGTCAAGGAAATTGACGCTTCGTATGTTTACCCACGCTATCGATATTGATTGCTTAAGTGGATGGTTGAAGTATAGAGAAAATGCTATTAAATAAAGAAATTCTAAAAAATATGTGTATATCTGTCCCAAATTGGTATTTTCTTCAATGTATACCGAAAAAAAAATATCAGCGTCAATGAAATGAACAATAATATTACTCAAATATTAAAAGAAGCTGAAAAAAAAAGCTTTAATTAAAGTGATAATACTTATTTTAGGATAGCACTGATAATGGAATTGTTATTCCGAAAACGTTCTGTGTTATGTAGCCCCATATGGTTTTTTATATTACCATACCTTTTATAAAGGAATTCTTTTAAATAAAAATTTTTGAGATTCATGGTATACAGCCAACTAGAGAAATTTAGTTTCATTGTGGAGTTTAATTAAACTTTATGACAATTTTGTAAAACATCTAATTGCAGAAACAAATATGTATTAACTGTTAAAAAGAAAAAAACGAAACTACAAATAAGGAACTTAAATATATACAAAACCTCAACAGAGAGAAGATAAAAGAGAAAAAGTATTCAGAGCATTTTATAAGAAAGTTAACATCAACAGAAAAGAATTTAATATAGAGCATATAGCGCATAAAATATTTTCTACAGTACTATGTCACCGTATGGCACCATATGCAGAACGGATAGTACGAAAATACCAGGCTGGTTTCAGAAGTGGCAAATCCATCATATTGCAACTAAGCAATTAAGCAAATTCATCAGATTGCAACACTCGAACAAATTTTAGAAAAAACTCTGAAATTTGGCATTGATACTTATTACATATCTATAGACTACAAAGCAGCCTACGACTCTGTGAATAGAAGAGAAATAACAAGGAAAAGACAGAAGAAGAGAAATGTTTAAAGCAAAGAAAGAGCTAGGAGTACCCAATCAAAACTAACGCTTAAAAAGATGGGCTGGACACATTGCTAGGATGTCAGATCACGAATACACGAAGAGATTAACATTTTCAAAACCAGAGGGCACAAGAAGCAGGGACGACCACGAATGAGATGGATTGATGATGTGGAAGAAGACCTACAGATTCTAGGGGTTAGAAGATGGAGGGAAGTTGCCGGGAATCGACAGGAGTGGCGACTTCTTTGTGAGAAGGCCAAGATCCACAACGGATTGTCGAGCCACTTACTATGATGATGGTGAACTCTTAAAAAAGTTGAATGTGTAGTACGAATTCAGGGGGAAGTGTCTGAACCTTTTAAAATAAATACCGGGCTGCGCCAGGGAGACCCTCTCTGCTGTATACTGTTCAATCTGGCTCTAGAAAAAGTAATACGTAAGTCATATACCACAACTATTGCTTCAATATATAATAAATCAGTGCAAACCCTTGCCTAGGCTGATGATATCAATATTGTTGGGAGAACAAAAAACGCTGTACGAGAGGCGTATGTAGCATTAAAAGAATCAGCTACAAAAATGGGTTTAATATTAAACACCACCAACAAAACGAAGTATATGAAAAATTACGGGAATCGATAGGGGATTGTATTCTAAGTAACTTTTGTTTATAGAGTTTTTTGCAGAAAGTCAATACTGGTTAAGCTATTTATGGTTAAAAACAGCGAAATGTCATTAAAAAAAATGTCTTTTGTTAACGGTTTTTATGTATAACTCTTATAAAAAATGCCTGTGATCGAAATAGTATGGAAAACAAAAATAAATCTTATAAAAACTGTAGTGGTTGAAACCGGTCGTCGCTTACTAAATAAATAGATTGTGAGTAAGTATGTTATTTATTTTTACTACCTAATTTAAAATAGATTCACACGATCAACCAATTCATTATTTTAATATATAAAACCACATTTTAACACGAGCGTGTATTATTTTAAGTAATTTCAGTTTGAACACTTTACCTATTGTGTGCAGATTAGTGAAGATTTGCATTTGTAATTAGCTGCCAGTTGTAAACCCACATATCTCTTCTGTATTGAACAACCGAGGATACTTTCTTTATTTGTGCCATCATTATCTACAGGGTGATCTTATCTTTCTCCCCTTTTAGTATCCCTTAAGTGACCACGAAGTTACACCATAAAAACCAATTAGTACGTGATATAACCAACCATCAGATAGAGTAAAGAAGACGTAAGAAAAACTGGTCAAAAGATCCAACTTAATAGTCACTAGTAAAATGCAACTGGACAGTTTACTCTACGAGACAAAAATTTTTAACACATTAACTTAGTGCTTTATACAGGGTAAGTCATGAGGAACTTTACATACTTCTACCATATGTAGAGTCCCTCAGCAAGCATATCATGTGGCCACTAAAAAATGTCAAGTACTCTTCTTTATTAATTAACAGGGTGATTTGTGTAATTGACCATTTATTTCATTTTACTATAGTGTTTATACGGCTCATTTGATTTTTTTAATTTTTACATGATACAGTACACTACTATCAAGCATTCGACTGGTATTAGCTAAACTAAAAAATTCCAGGACTGGCTTTGGAAAAATTAATTTAGGGATTCGTATTAAATATTACACCCTGTATAATTTTTTTTTTAAATGCAATAAGTGATTTTCAAACTACATAAATAGCCGATGAAAACGACATATGCAACAATGTTGTCGCACTTTTATTAAATTTTTAGTGAACGATCAAATCTTACCAAAAATATAACAACCATAATGAAGTATCAAATTATAAGGTATTAATTTAAACAAATGTTATAAATTTCAAACATTTTAATTAAAATGAGTTCCTACAACATAATCTAATACGTAGAAAATTAACATCTTTACTGTCACTTTGTATTATCTCTACGATAGAATCAATTGTTTTTCAATTTTAAATTTTTACTCATAGATCGTATTGGGGCATTATTTTCGATAAATAATAAATTAAATTGATTAAAAAGTCAAACCTCTTGTATGTGTTAGTTTTTGTTGATTGTAAATGATTAAAATTTTATGTCAAATAATAATACATTGCATCAACTGTACTAAATAAAAATAAATCTAAAAAAGTTTAAAATGAAGGTTGGCGTTGACCGTTTGACGTTTCTTGATATTTTATACCCATTGTCATTATTGTCATTATTATCAATTGTTATTTATGTTTACAAGAATACATATTTCTTCTGTCATATCTACGTTAAGTACATTGTGTTAGTTTTGGTAGAGCTTTTGTTACTTTCGTTCAAAATGCCACATCAGTTTTCGACCACAGAATATGCAGACATAATATTTGTTTATGGATCCTGTAATGGGAATGGTAGGGCTGCTAGTAGAGAATATCACAGGAGATTTCCTAATCGTCGAACTCCCAGTCATCCAACATTTGGGTCAGTTTTTAATTTTTACGAGAAAATGGCACTTTTCCTAGTGGAACAACAGAGCGCCATGTAGATGAAGCGCAGGAAGATGACATTATGGACGCCGTTACTATGAACCCTACAATGAGCACTAGACAAGTAAGTCGGGAACTCAATGTTACTCAATCAAAAGTAAGTAGAGTCTTACAAAAAAATAATCTATACCCATATCACATTCAAATGGTTCAGCGACTACATGCTGGAGATGAGATCGATAGGTTGGAATTTTGTAGATGGATTAACAATATTCGATCAACTCTATACAGGACACTATTTACAGATGAAGCCCAATTTACCAGAGACGGAATAAATAATTCACGAAATTCACATGTGTGGGCAGAAGAAAATCCCCATGCTATTCGTGAACGTCGTTCTCAGTTAAGATTTTCGGTTAACGTGTGGATTGGTGTCATAAATAACCAATTAGTAGGTCCTCACTTTTTTGATGGTCCTTTAACAGGGCAGGTCTATTTGAACTTTCTACAAAATGTTTTGCCGAATTTGCTTGCCAACGCGAACGTTGCTATCCGAGGGATGTATTTTCAGCATGATGGGGCACCCCTACACTTTTTACTGGCAGTGAGACAACATCTCAATAATGTTTATGGCAACAGGTGGATAGGACGTGCAGGTCCTATTTCGTGGCCTTCAAGATCCCCTGATTTCAATCCCGTTGATTACGATATTTGGGGACGATTGAAGCAACTAGTTTACGCGGTGAATATTAATAACCTACAACAATTAATTGATAGAATTATACATTGGTGTAATACTATTAGAAACGATCCCCAGAGTATCCGTAATTCAATACGTCAATTAACAATTCTGCAACAAAAATGTGTACAGGCTGCAGGGTTCCATTTCGAAAATCTATTTTGAATTATTTTTATCTTGTTACCATTATTGTATCTTTTCCAGTTCTAATTTATGGGTTTATCATAACTATGTACATATTTTTAGTTTTTTTTTAAATTGTTCTTCGGTATTGTTAGTAGTTACTGTTTTTTGTTGTGCAGTGACTGAGTTTATCATTTCAATTAAAATGTTTGAAATTTATAACATTTGTTTAAATTAATTACCTTATAATTTGATACTTCATTATGGTTGTTCTATTTTTGGTAAGATTTGATCGTTCACTAAAAATTTAATGTGTTTATAACGGCTCATTTGATTTTTTTAATTTTTACATGATACAGTACACTACTATCAAGCATTCGACTGGTATTAGCTAAACTAAAAAATTCCAGGACTGGCTTTGGAAAAATTAATTTAGGGATTCGTATTAAATATTACACCCTGTATAAATTTTTTTTTAAATGCAATAAGTGATTTTCAAACTACATAAATAGCCGATGAAAACGACATATGCAACAATGTTGTCGCACTTTTATTAAATTTTTAGTGAACGATCAAATCTTACCAAAAATATAACAACCATAATGAAGTATCAAATTATAAGGTATTAATTTAAACAAATGTTATAAATTTCAAACATTTTAATTAAAATGAGTTCCTACAACATAATCTAATACGTAGAAAATTAACATCTTTACTGTCACTTTGTATTATCTCTACGATAGAATCAATTGTTTTTCAATTTTAAATTTTTACTCATAGATCGTATTGGGGCATTATTTTCGATAAATAATAAATTAAATTGATTAAAAAGTCAAACCTCTTGTATGTGTTAGTTTTTGTTGATTGTAAATGATTAAAATTTTATGTCAAATAATAATACATTGCATCAACTGTACTAAATAAAAATAAATCTAAAAAAGTTTAAAATGAAGGTTGGCGTTGACCGTTTGACGTTTCTTGATATTTTATACCCATTGTCATTATTGTCATTATTATCAATTGTTATTTATGTTTACAAGAATACATATTTCTTCTGTCATATCTACGTTAAGTACATTGTGTTAGTTTTGGTAGAGCTTTTGTTACTTTCGTTCAAAATGCCACATCAGTTTTCGACCACAGAATATGCAGACATAATATTTGTTTATGGATCCTGTAATGGGAATGGTAGGGCTGCTAGTAGAGAATATCACAGGAGATTTCCTAATCGTCGAACTCCCAGTCATCCAACATTTGGGTCAGTTTTTAATTTTTACGAGAAAATGGCACTTTTCCTAGTGGAACAACAGAGCGCCATGTAGATGAAGCGCAGGAAGATGACATTATGGACGCCGTTACTATGAACCCTACAATGAGCACTAGACAAGTAAGTCGGGAACTCAATGTTACTCAATCAAAAGTAAGTAGAGTCTTACAAAAAAATAATCTATACCCATATCACATTCAAATGGTTCAGCGACTACATGCTGGAGATGAGATCGATAGGTTGGAATTTTGTAGATGGATTAACAATATTCGATCAACTCTATACAGGACACTATTTACAGATGAAGCCCAATTTACCAGAGACGGAATAAATAATTCACGAAATTCACATGTGTGGGCAGAAGAAAATCCCCATGCTATTCGTGAACGTCGTTCTCAGTTAAGATTTTCGGTTAACGTGTGGATTGGTGTCATAAATAACCAATTAGTAGGTCCTCACTTTTTTGATGGTCCTTTAACAGGGCAGGTCTATTTGAACTTTCTACAAAATGTTTTGCCGAATTTGCTTGCCAACGCGAACGTTGCTATCCGAGGGATGTATTTTCAGCATGATGGGGCACCCCTACACTTTTTACTGGCAGTGAGACAACATCTCAATAATGTTTATGGCAACAGGTGGATAGGACGTGCAGGTCCTATTTCGTGGCCTTCAAGATCCCCTGATTTCAATCCCGTTGATTACGATATTTGGGGACGATTGAAGCAACTAGTTTACGCGGTGAATATTAATAACCTACAACAATTAATTGATAGAATTATACATTGTTGTAATACTATTAGAAACGATCCCCAGAGTATCCGTAATTCAATACGTCAATTAACAATTCTGCAACAAAAATGTGTACAGGCTGCAGGGTTCCATTTCGAAAATCTATTTTGAATTATTTTTATCTTGTTACCATTATTGTATCTTTTCCAGTTCTAATTTATGGGTTTATCATAACTATGTACATATTTTTAGTTTTTTTTTAAATTGTTCTTCGGTATTGTTAGTAGTTACTGTTTTTTGTTGTGCAGTGACTGAGTTTATCATTTCAATTAAAATGTTTGAAATTTATAACATTTGTTTAAATTAATTACCTTATAATTTGATACTTCATTATGGTTGTTCTATTTTTGGTAAGATTTGATCGTTCACTAAAAATTTAATAAAAGTGCGACAACATTGTCGCTATGTCGTTTTCATTGGCTATTTATGTAGTTTGAAAATCACTTATTTCATTGTAAAAAAAAATTATACAGGGTGTAATATTTAATACGAATCCCTAAATTAATTTTTCCAAAACCAGTCCTGGAATTTTTTAGTTTAGCTAATACCAGTCGAATGCTTGATAGTAGTGTACTGTATCATGCAAAAATTAAAAAAATCAAATGAGCCGTATAAACACTATAGTAAAAGGAAATAAATGGTTAATTACACAAATCACCCTGTTAATTAATATAGAAGAGGAGTTGACATTTTTTAGTGGCCACATGATATGCTCCCTGAGGGACTCTGCATATGGTAGAAGTATGTAAAGTTCCTCATGACTCACCCTGTATATTTTAAGGAGTCGATTATGAATATGCGTTCAGCAATTAAAAAAGAAAATTTTCCTTTAAGATTAATTTTGTAAAAGTCCCGAAATAAAAAAAAGTACGAACATAAAGTGTTACTCAGTTTGTTAAGATTCTAGATTTAAATACAAAAAATACGAACCTAAAGTTTTACAAATACTATATCAATAAGTTACCTTTGCCAGTTTTTCCTCGGTTTTTGCAATAATCGTCTCGTAGCTCTCTCTATGCGAGAAAACTTTCCTAGATTGTATCTTTCGATGAAAGGACCTCTCCAATAATGGCCTTGACACCTGCCTTCCTAGAATCGAAGCGATATCTCCAAGAGCTTGCGAGTCGATTTCCACTTCTTGGAGAAGAGTCTCCCACGTATGAAATAACGAACTGGGACATGCCGGTCTGAAAATAACAAATAAGCAAAATTGTTAGATTTTATAAGTGCTTTTCAGTGTAAGATAATTGGCAGTATCACATTATTGAAAAGTCGAGAGTTGGTTTCAGCAGAAATTGTTATCTAACATAGGCAGATCCAGGTTAGTTAGTTTAATTGAATGTCGAGTTTCCTTTATGAAATCGTTGCATAAAGTTTTTGGTGGCGTAACAATGTAGGATTAGGTAACTTTTCTATGCTACCTTGATACATTATAATCTTATTGTAATAAAACAAATAAAAATATTGGAAAAATATCAATTCTTTAAACAAAAATATTAGTAAGTAATTATTATGTAAAATTAGTAGTAGTAAATAATATTATGCACATATACACGTAGATGTACTACGATATGTAATATCATTATATCTGACTCGGCAATCCTTTGTAGATCTTGTCCAGCTCGCAGAGAAGTCTCCATTTCCGTCGATTCCTAGCAACATATCCTTAAATCGTACGGTCTTCTTCTACATAATCAATCCGTCTTCTACGTAGTCATTCTTTACTTCTTCTACCATCTGAGTTTTAAAATGCCAATCTCTTTATGAAATCATTATCTGACATTCTAGCAAAGTGTCCAGCCCATCTTAGTCTCTGAGCTTCTTCCTGCAATCTGCCTTCTATTAGAAAAGACATAACCCCCTTGGAGAAAAAGGTACAAAGTAGTAACTCCATCAGCTGTTGGATTTTTTTATCGAGCATACTATTTCTCGCGTGGTAAACAGCAGTATCTCACACAATTGTTAGTTATTTTATTTGACAGAGAGTTTTACTTGTCATATAGTTGACAGTTCTTCTTCTTAAAGTGCCCTCTCCTCAATGGAGGTTGGCTACTACAATTTTAAAATCTTCTCTATCTTCAGCTGTTCTTATTAGCTGTTCAAAATTTAGCCCTGTCCATTGTCGGATGTTTCTGAGCCACGATAGTCTTTTCCTTCCTAGGCCTCTCTTTCCCTCGATTTTTCCTTTCACTATAAGTTGGGCATATTGGTACTTATTATTTCTCAGTATGTGGCCTAGGTATGATGTTTTTCTAACTTTTACTGTGTTAAAAAGTTCTCTTTCCTTGCCTATGCTATGCAGCACTTCTTCGTTTGAGGTATGCGATGTCCATGAAATTTTGAGCATTCTCCGGTAGATCCACATTTCAAAGGCCTCCAATTTATTTACGGTTGATGTTTTTAGGGTCCACGTTTCAACTGCATATAGAAGAGTCGACCAGACTTAGCATTTTGATAAACGTAGTCAAATTTCGAGTTTTATTCGAGAATCACAAAGCAGTTTTTTTATTTTTTCGAAAGATTTTCTGGCCTGTTCTATTCTCGAACTTATTTCTAGATCAGGATTTAGGCTACTATCGATCCAACATCCCAGGTACTTAAATCTATTGACCTGTTCTAAAATGTGCCCATTTATTGTGCAAGGTTGAGGTACGTTTTGGTTTTTTCGGATTGACATCACTTTGGTTTTTTTAATGTTTATTTTCATACCAAATTGCTCACAGGTCGAGTTGGTCTTGTCGATGAGTCGTTGTAGACCTACGTCGGAATCCCCAATTAACACTGTATCATCGGCGTATCTGATACTGTTGATATTTACGCCATTCACCTTGACTCCATCCTTGGAATCCTCCAATGCTTCTTTAAATAGAAACTCGGAGTAAAGATTAAACAGCAGAGGCGACAGAACACATCCTTGTCTAACTCCCCTCCTAATTTCTACTTCTGCGGATGTGGAACCTTTGATCCTAACTCTGGCGTTTTGGTTCCAGTACAAGTTTTTTAAGAATTTGATGTCTTTTCCATCTAAACCGACTTCTTGCAAACGTTCTAAGTTGACAATTGCAAAAATTAAAAGCAAAAATAAATTCTGACGTCTCTTATACTTTGGCAAATTTAAAAAACATGGTTGGATCGAGGATATGTGTAAATGTGGAAAAAACAAAAGCTGAAAATTTGCATGTAAGTGGTAAGTGAGGTTAACCACCAGGCGGGCGTGCTTTTAAAAATCACAAGAATGGGCGCGCGGCGCAGATTTTATACCGCAAGCAGAACAACTTATACATATTTGTAACATACATATACATATTTATTTTTAATATAAAGTTTTAAATCCTCGTAAACTTGAGATAGTTAACTAAAATAATTTATTTTACAAAAATACAAAAATAATTGTATTCCTCAAAAAAGAACATTTTTTCCTAATATTCCTCTTCCTCCAGCTGCGTAAGTACACAATTTTGGTAGGTGGTAGTTATAATGTTATGCCTCTTTCATAGAAAATTTTTACATATATTTTTGTCATCTTTGGTAATGTAGAATAAATAATCAAACTTCTGGATTTCAATAAAATCCGGATTTTAAAAGTATTCATCTCCGATGTCGCTGTTGTATAATTTCTTCAACTTCACCTTTGTCTTAATCGCTTAAGTTCACTATATCCTCGATATCTGATAAATTATCAACCAACTCTTTTACCGCTGTGGTTGTCAAATATTTTTGAAAATTTTTGTACCTGGAATTCGTTTCTTACAACTAATACTTTACTACAACTATCTCTAAGATAATGGACTACATTTTACCACAAGAAAATTTTTTTTTCTAAATAAAAAGTAATAAAACAGATACAATTCAAAACTAATTTTACTTACATCGTCGGGCGCGCTGTGACACGGAATGCCGTAAAAACACCTATTACTTCACCGTCTCACTGACAACTAAATAAATGATATAGCGATGCGGTATGTGCGTCGTAAGTAGCCTAATATACAGTATGTTCCAACGAAACTGACCCAGAAACTCAAAAACTAAGAGTTACTTTAAAATTTAAGAAAACACATCAATCTATATTGGGAAGGTGACGAGTTTTCTTGCAAAATTTATGTCCTTAAATGCAATCCTTATTACCCCGCATTAATCCCCCGTTTTAGTTTAAATAGCCAGTGTGGTTAATTTTTTTCTCTACACGACAATCTATTTATTTTGATTTACGTAACAACTTTGAAGATAATTTTAAATTTAACTAATTTGTTGATTAGATATCAGTAATAACAAGAAAAACATAAAATTTCACCAAATTAACCAATTAAATGTTATTATTTAGATTTGTTAACGACTGATTAATCAGCGATATTATTGTAAAGGCATACAAAATAAGATATTCTAGTGAAGAAAGGATAGAATTAGTTAGGCTATACTATAAAAATATTTAGTGTGCTAAAGCTAGGGCAAGGATCTTTAACACGAACCACCCAGAAAAAAACGTAAGTTACCAATACGTTAAACATTTAACTGATAATTTTAAAGCTGCAGGTGACGTTAATGACACAACTGACCGTCGAGTGCAAAATGAAGCAGTTGAAGTGGCGGTATTGGGTCATGTACAAACGGATAATCGACATTCTATCATACAACTATCTCATACATCTGGTGTATCAGTATCTCTTGTGTATCTTATTATAAATCCCATAAATTTCACCCTCATAAAATACGATTTCTTCATCAATTAAACGAAGATGATCCTGCTTGTTGACTTCAATTTTGTGAAGACTCTATTCAAATCATAAATAACAACCAACATCGATTACACAAGACGTGTTATTCCTACGAGTATACTTTTATGTTAAATCTGTAATATGGTTACTTAATAACTTTTTCATTCAAAAGCATTTAAATCTTAGGTAATGTTACTTAACATGTTTTACGACCGGACCCTTCATTTATTAAAATATTATATACAATCCTTGCTAAAAATGTATAAAAATAAGTAACATACATATTAATAAAACAGTCATATGTAGAAACAACCTTACATTTCCGCAGGATATTCTCATATTTCCTCGTTAAATTCAATTCGACTTTTTATGGCGGATTGCACGTAATAACCCCCAGCGAAAATAATAAAAAAATAAGCACAAATCTTGCTGCGTTGTTACTATTGTTTGTTTAAGGAGGATGGGGTTCGAAAAATGTATTTTATTTGCTGAATTGTTCGTTCTGTTGGATGGGGTCGAGTGCGAAACAAAAAAAAAAGCTTTGGTATTTTCTAAATAGTAATTTGTTTTGTGAGCAGACTTTTTACACATACAGGTATATTTTGTTTACAATAACGTAAGTAATCATTCAATAAATGTATTTGATTATTCTCAAAAAAGCAGAAATTTGAGTATTTTGCTTCTTGATGTTTATTTTAAAGATCAAAAATACTACTTGTCAGGTTATTTTAATTAAGTATTAGATTGGACAAATAGTTTTAATTTTAATTTAGCAAATTGCCTGTTGTTTTATTCTTGAGGGTTTCTTTTATTATTAGCTCATTTTTTGAAATGCAGTTATTATCTTCGCTTTGTACGAAATACACATGTTTAATTCATCGTTTTCTCGTTTAATTTTAATTAAAATTTTAACAAACGAATCACCCCTTCGGGCACTTGTAATTTTCTTTATAATTTTAAATTTGTTAAATAGGATGCAAACGTTTAGGAAATTATTTATTAATTTAAAGATTTCCGCGTGGAAGAATTATTTGAGAAGAACTCTTTTGAATAATATTTTCGTATTAGCCTCTTTGAGATACCTTTGGAAACTTGCCACAATCCGTTGAAAACTGATTTACTTCTAAATTCGTTTGCAATTGATCATAACCGTTTTAGCTCGGTAAAAATAATAAACGTTTTTAAATATTATAGTATTGTTACGATAAATATCCTGGCCTAAAATAACTATAAATATATGATGACTAATTCTGTTTTGTTGTAGAAATTTCGGCGGAGGATCTAGAACCAAATTATGGTGAATGAGCCCGGTCTGAGCTTCTGGTTCTTTCGATGCGAGACGACGCTGTTCTCGAATATCAGGATTTCATATATAATAACCAAACTTTGATTGAAGAAGACAGTTAAATCTGAAGACTCGCGCCCGCGATTTAATTGTCACGTTCGCCTTTAAATAAATTATGTATTATTGAGTAGTTAAATAAATTAATATAAGTTATCGTGCTTTTTAATAAATTAAAATAAGAACCTTTTAATAAAGACATTATAAATTGAATAAAGACAAAAGACAGCAGTTAAATAAATATCATTTCATTGGTGTCAGAAGTGGGATCGAACATAAATTAGACTTATAATAATAATACAAGTGAATATAAAATAAATTGTGTAAATGGCTACGATTTATGAGCTGACAGTGACTAATTTAAGAAGACATCTTGAAGACAGAGAATTAGCTTCTACCGGAAAAAAGGCTGAGTTAGTCCAACGACTAAAGAACGCTTTGCTAGAAGAAGGACTAGATCCAGAGACTTATATATTTGAAGATGCTGTCCTCTCGTCGATTTCGAAAGTTTCTGGCGATATTTTGAAACTAGAGAACAAAGTTTCTGGTGACATCGCATCATTGGAGAACAAAGTTTCTGACGATATTTCGAAAGTTTCTTCTGATGTAGCCAAAGTTTCTGATGATGTAGACAAAGTTTCTGGCGACATCGCGTCATTAGAAAACAAAGTTTCTAACGAGATTTCGTCTCTGGAAAGTAAAGTTTCTGCCAACATTTCTAAAGTAACTTCTGAGATGTCTGCCCTGGACGATAGAATGTCTTCGTTAAAAAATCAAGTTGCTGCCGATATGTTGGCCTTCGAAGAAAAGATGAAAGAGATGGAAAGGAAGATGGAGGAAACAGGGACAGCAGAGAGAGAGAAATGTAAGTTGGAGACACGGCCGAAATTTGAAGGAAGTGGAGGTTCTATTCATGTTAAAGTCCCAACTTTCGACGGAAAATCATCATGGAACAACTACATGAAACAGTTCGAATCAGCCGCAAGAGCGAATGGATGGTCTGAAATAGAAAAGGCTGTAAACCTGACTATCGCTCTTCGAGGAGATGCCTTAGATGTGCTTCAGACCATAGCCGTAGAGGAGAACGATGATTTCGAACAACTGAAGAAGAGGTTAAATATGCGATATGGCCACGAACATTTGGAGCATGTATATCAGTCGCAGCTTAAAAATCGTAGACAGAAGAAAGATGAGGCTCTTCAAGAATATGAGGTAGATATTGCCAGATTAGTACGATATGCTTATCCAACAGCTCCCGAAGACATGATGGAAAAATTGGCCGTTCAAACGTTTATTGATGGTCTTCGTGATTATGAAATGCAGAGAACACTGCGATTAGCTCGTCACAAGACGCTGGTTGATGTCCTCTCCGCCGCCCTCTAATACGAGTCAGCTACGCAGGCCTCTGGCGGGTACAGTAAAGTTAGGACTGTAAAAGAGGAAGGAGATGAAGATAAACTTGACCAGCTCGTTAATATGATGAAAAGCATGACATACAAGAAAACGAAGACCATCAGATGCTGGAATTGTGGCGAAATAGGACACGTACGAAGCTCCTGTAAGCACCCTAGGTACGAGGGAAATCAAGAAAATCACCATCAGGAAAACTAGAACGGGTCAGCCTTAGGGGGGCAGCTTCGACCCAAAACTTTTCCAAAGACCCTCTCATACTAATAGCTTCTTTGAAATGTCGTGAAGATAGTGTATATGTAGATGGAGACATGAATGGTAAAAAGCATACGTTGTTGGTGGATACCGGAGCGACCAGAACCATTATACGCCCGACAGTTATAAACAGCCGAAAGAAACTGTTACCAACGAGGTTGCGACTTCGGACCGCTACAGGTGAAAATGCCAACATTCATGGAGAAATCCAGATACAATTAGGAGTAGAATTGGAGCAGAAAAGTTCGTCCATACTGTTATAGTTGCTGACATCGAAGAGGATGTTATATTAGGAATGGACGTAATGATTATGCATGGATTCCAATTGGATTTTAAGAATAAGGTAATCAAAGTTGGCCACGAAGAGGTATTTCTTCATCCACATAATGACAACACTGTGCAAGCAGCCATTACAGAAGATACAGTCGTGCCTGCGAGAAGCGAAACGATCATAGTAACGCGACTACAGGGAATTGTAGACGAAGGGACACCTGTTATGATGGAGCCTTGGAACCACGACGATGAGGTTGGCCGTGGAATCATAATTGGAAAGGAATTGGTGACTTCGGCTAAAGAAATTCCTGTGAGACTTATCAATGTCAACGACTACCCAGTGACCATCAAGAAAGACACAAAAGTAGGAACTTGTGTACCTGTGACATCCATAATCCGTCAGGCGACAACATCTGATAATTCCAACGACAAATTCGACCAAATGGTTGCAGTTGCAGGACAGTCTCTAAATCAGATGGAGAAAAGGAAATTAAGGGAATTTCTTCGGCAGTATCGTGATATTTTCGTACCGAAAGGAAGAAAGACGGGAAGAACTACCGTTGTTAAGCATAAAATTGGTACTGGTAATGCTAAGCCAATTCGTCAAACAGCTCGACGATTACCACAGGCGAAGAGAGAGGAAGCTGAAACGATTGTTCAGGAAATGAAGAAAGACGGGGTGATAGAACCTTCTACGAGCCCATGGGTCTCTCCGGTGGTCCTGGTTAAGAAGAAAGACGGAACGACGAGGTTCTGTGTGGATTACCGTTTGCTGAACAACGTTACCACGAAAGATAGTTATCCTCTGCCTCGGATCGATGACACATTGGACACATTGGCTGGAAGTAAATTGTTTTCTACTTTGGATTTGAAGTCTGGATACTGGCAGGTAGAAATGGACCCAGTAGATAAAGAAAAGACAGCCTTCACCACAGGATCTGGATTGTGGCAATTCAACGTTATGCCATTTGGACTTTGTAATGCTCCTGCGACATTTGAGAGGCTTATGGAAAATGTGTTGAGAGGGTTATCTTGGAAAACATGCCTGGTTTATTTAGATGACATAATCGTATTGGGGGAGACATTCGAAGATCATTTGAGGAATTTAGAAAACGTTTTTAATCGACTTAAAGCTGCTCAATTGATGCTAAACTCCAAGAAGTGCCAGCTATTTCAAGGTAAAGTCAATTATCTGGGTCATATAGTCAGTAAAGAAGGAGTGGCCGTGGATAAGGGAAAAATTGATTCCATTAAGGAATGGCCAAAACCAACTGACAAACATCAAGTGAAAAGTTTTCTTGGACTATGTACTTACTACCGGAGGTTTATTAAAAAGTTTGCATATATCGCTAAGCCATTAACGCGACTTACAGAGGAAGCAAGAGAATACCGCTGGGATACAGACTGCCAAAATGCCTTTGAGACCTTAAAAAAAACATATAATAACAGCACCAATTTTAGGGTATCCACTGCCAGAAGGAGAGTTCATCTTAGATACGGATGCAAGTAACGTGGGAATTGGAGGAGTGCTGCCTCAGATTCAAGGAGGACAGGAACGAGTCCTTGGATATTTTAGTAAAGTTCTTTCAAAACCTGAGCGGAATTATTGCGTCACGAGAAGAGAACTTCTAGCAGTAGTTAAATCAGTAGAGCACTTCTATCAATACCTCTATGGCAGAAAGTTTCTAATCCGAACCGACCATGCCGCCCTTAAGTGGTTGATGCAGTTTAAGAATCCAGAGGGTCAGATAGCCGGGTGGATCGAACGACTCCAAGAATACGATTTTAAGATTGAGCATCGGGCCGGAGTTAGCCACAGAAACGCTGATTCTCTTTCCAGAAGGCCATGCCCAGCAGAGTGTTCCCACTGCAACAAAACGGAATCCAAGGAAGCAGCAGTGCTAAGAACGACGATTGTCAACGACGACTGGACGCCTACTAAAATAAGGGAAGAACAAGAGAGAGATCCAGTTATACAGAAAATCCGAAAATGGAAAGAAGAAAACCGTCGACCACCTTGGCAGGAAATATCAAACCTATGCTCAGTAGTTAAGACGTATTGGGCCCAGTGGGACTCATTTATCATCGAAGATGGCTTGCTCAAACGAGTCCTGGAAAATGATAACGGTTCAGAGAAGAGAAGACAGTTGGTGATCCCAAAGCAGAATAGCCGAAGTACTTCGTCAGTTACACGACAGTCCATCGGGAGGGCATTTTGGTGTAAGGAAAACCCTTCAGCGAATTCGGGAACGGTTTTATTGGATGAACAGTTCCAACGATGTAAAAGACTGGTGTAAGAAATGTACTATTTGTGCCACGAGTAACGGGCCTTACCGAAAAAGGAGAGCTCCTATGAGACAATATAATGTTGGAAGCCCGTTTGAAAGAATAGCTTTGGACATCGCTGGGCCATTTCCAGAAAGTGAAAATGGAGGCAAGTACATGCTGGTAGTAATGGATTACTTCACTAAGTGGGTCGAGATTTACGCACTTCCAGACCAGAAGGCCGCCACCGTTGCAGATAAGTTGATCCAAGAATATATCAGCCGATTTGGAGTGCCTTTGGAGATCCATAGTGACCAAGGCAGGAACTTCGAAAGCGATCTATTCCAAGGAATATGTGATAGACTAGGCATGAAGAAAACAAGAACTACCGCGTATCATCCGCAATCGGATGGTATGGTAGAACGAATGAATAGGACAGTTGGCAAGTATTTGACAAAGATGGTGTCCGATCATCAGCGAGACTGGGACCAATACCTTCCGTTCTTCACAATGGCCTACAGATCTGCTGTTAACGAATCAACAGGTCAGACACCAGCCAGAGTCCTATTCGGACGCGAAATGCGACTACCTTGTGATCTAGAATTTGGGTGTCGACCTGGAGAAGATGTAGCAGGTGAAGATTATGTGATCGAATTACGAAGAAGAATGGACGATGTACATGAGTTGGTCCGTTCCCACCTTCAGATCGCTAGCGACCGAATGAAGAAACGGTACGATACACAAGCCGAAAAGGGTTGCTTTAAGAAGAACGACAAAGTCTGGCTGTATAATCCCAAGAAGCGAAAAGGTTGTTCTCTCAAATTGCAGCAGTTTTGGGAAGGTCAATGCCTCATCGTGGAGAAGATCAACGATGTCATTTACCGAATAAGCAAGATTCCGAGGGGAAAGCCGATGATAGTACACCATAACCGCCTGGCGTCTTTCGAAGGTGACCATGATGTAGATGAAGAATTGGAAGTAAACCAAGTCCAAGATGTGTCTGACCTCACGTTTGAGGAATTCATGGAGGTACCGGTAAAGCGAGACATGGTGTTACCACTGAAGAAAAGCAAGATCTACTCGCGCTCCCCGCTGACTACTCGCTGGCCCTTACCATCCCGGCCAGTATCAAAGACGCACCAGGGTTAGCATCCGTCTTTCGAAGGAAGTGTGGTCGAGTTGCAGAACTTCAATGCCAGGTGCCAGCTCCCGGTAAAACCTTGAAACTCCAAGATGCATCACGTTACCTTTTCTACCTGGTAACAAAAGACACTGCCCGTGACCAACCTACCTACCGAGATGTATGGGAAGCCTTACTTCAATTGAGAGAGCACGTACTAGAGTCCGACGTGCAAAAGTTAGCCATGCCAAAGTTGGAGTGCCGCCAATTAGATTGGAGAGTTATCCGAAATATGGTGGAGGAGATCTTTAAAGACACCGAAGTCCAGGTGTTAGTCTGTTGCAATCCGCATAGTTACGGAGAGAAAACCGTCCCTTGTCATTTTTATACAACTGGAAGTTGTAAAAGAGGGTCCAGTTGCCGATACCAGCATACAGTTCCGGTTCCAGTCCCGACAAGGTTTCAGGAGGAACCATATTTTAAGAGGGGGGCAATGTTACGATAAATATCCTGGCCTAAAATAACTATAAATATATGATGACTAATTCCATTTTGTTGTAGAAATTTCGGCAGAGGATCTAGAACCAAATTATGGTGAATGAGCCCGGTCTGAGCTTCTGGTTCTTTCGATGACGCTGTTCTCGAATATCAGGATTTCATATATAATAACCGAACTTTGATTGAAGAAGACAGTTAAATCTGAAGACTCGCGCCCGCGATTTAATTGTCACGTTCGCCTTAATATAAATTTTGTATTATTGAGTAGTAAAATAAATTAATATAAGTTATCGTGCTTTTTAATAATTTAAAATAAGAACCTTTTAATAAAGACATTATAAATTGAATAAAGACAAAAGACAGCAGTTAAATAAATATCATTTCAGTATATTAATATAAAATGTAATAATAAAAAATATTAAATTTAATCGTAACCCTATTGAAAAAAACAGTAGGTATACCCGTATTATAGTAGATGTGAACGACAAATTCATACAAGTGTAACAAAGTGTTATTATTATTATTACTTCCCAGTTTATTATTTTTAAAATATACCAGTAATATATGGTAATACAGGCAAGTTTTTTCCACTAATTCAAAATATACAATAAGAAATTTAACTGAAACTTAAGAGAGAAGTTAAGGCTTTCTGGTTTATAACGATATGTTTCCTTAATTAAAATTTATACAAAAAGGATTACAATTCTTCAAAACGTTTTCGGTCCAGTCAGACCATCATCAAATAAACCTGGAAGTATATTTCCACTTTAAAATAACACAAAAATAGGTAGAACTTTGACTGTTAAATTACTAAAAATGTGTAAATACGAAACTAGTCGTAAAAATCTTTGAATGAAATAACAACTATGGTTAATTGTAATGGTAACATTTTCGTTTCACTCCGTATATAAAAAAATACCGAAAAAGATTTTTAATCTTTTTGCGTCCCTCAGATTAATAATATAAACATTTTCGAGTCTGTTTATAATAAACAACTGGCTCTTTCGATTGATCTTGGTTTCGCCTAGATATTTAGGCAAAAAATAAACAGGAACCTTTCCGCGTATGTTTACAATGATTTAGGAGGATGATGTCACTTCGCGATGGGACACTGTACAAAGCGGAAGTTTTCATTGTGGAAGTCCGAAGAATTTCGATATCACGAATTTGATAGTGTAGCGATCAGGGAGAACAATTTAGGGTCGGAATTATCGTTTTCAGAAAGTTTTGAAAACCGGCAAAATTTTCCCTTAATACATGAGTTTTGCTAAGAGTAGGGTGATTTGAGCTTAATGTGCCATGTGACAATCTTTGCAATATGAGTTAATTATCGTCGTTGTTGTTGTTCTTTTTCTTCTTCCTCTTTATAAGCAATTCTGCTTGTTCATTGGCCGATTATTACCTCTATGGAAGGTTGTCACTCCACATTTTGCGCGATCGTCCGATAGTTCTTGTGCCGATTAGTGACTTTTGCTATTTTGGCGACACGGGTCCCCTCCATTTTGCTTATGTGGTTATTCCATTCTTTTTGTCTATTTTCTGTCCATTCATTTGTACACTTCTTCTTTTTAAGTGCCATCTCTGCGACGAAGGTTGGCAATGATCACGGCTATTCTGACCTTCGAGGCAGTTGCTCTGAACAATTGCCTTAAGCAGCAACCAAACCACTCTCTCAGGTCTTCTTCATACGCTTCTCCTGCCCTCTACTTTTCCTTGAATTGTAAGTCTCAAGATTTTGTATCTTTCGCCTCTCATCACATGTCTGAGATATTGCAATTTCCTTTCTTTTATTGTATTTTCCACTTCCCTCTCTCTGTCTATTCTCCTTAACACTTCTGTATTTATCTACGCATGGAATCCTTCACAATCTTCTAAATGTCCACATTTCAAACGCGTATAGTCGATTTATTGTATTCCGGTTTAATGTCCATGATTCAGCTTCATAGTAGAGTACACTGTGTACATAGCATTTAATTAGCCTTTTTCTGAGGGTTAATGTAAGATCTTTGCTGCATAAAATCTTTTTCATTCTCACAAAGTTGGCACGTGCTTTTGCAATTCTGACTCTTATTTCTGCAGTATAATCATTATTTTCTGTGATTATCGTTCCCAAGTAAGTATATCTTTTTACTCTCTCAATCTGCTGGCCGCTTACCGTTAATAGTCCGTATTGTCCACTATATCTTAATGTTTTGGTCATTATTCTTTATTCTTTTTAAGTCTTCCAAGTTGTCGGCTATTATGACTGTATCCTCGGCATACCTAATGTTGTGTGTGTGTGTGTGTGTGTGTGTGTGTGTGTGTGTGTGTGTGTGTGTGTGTGTGTGTGTGTGTGTGTGTGTGTGTGTAGATAGTGGATGGCATTAGAACTTGTCTATTTGCCACAGAATATTTGTCTGTCTCCTGTCTCCTTTACCAAAGCTTCTTGTACGATTTCTTAGAATAAGCATTAAACAATAACGGCGACAGTATGCAACCTTGCCTGACCCCTTTTTTTTATCTTCATTTCTTCTGAGACGTCTCTTCCAATTTTCACATTTGGTCGTTGGCTGTAGTATAAATTTGATATCAATGTTACATCCCTCACATCCAGATCCTTGTTTTTGAGTACTTCTATAAATCGGTCATGTTTTACCTTATCGAATGCCTTGTTGTAGTCTATAAAGAATACATAAAGATCTCGAATAACATCCAAACATCTTTGGGTCAGCACGTTAAAAGAAAATAGTGCCTCTCTTGTGCCCATTCCATTCCGAAATCCAAACTGGGAATCACTAATATCCATCTCCAGCTTAGCATGTATTCTATTATGAACGATTTTTAGCAGTGTTTTTAAGCTATATGACATTAGACTGATCGTTCGATAATCACTACATTCTTTGACATTTACTTTCTTTGGTAGATAAATAAATGTTGATGTCAGCATTTTACGTGGAATGATTCCTGTGGAATAGATTGTGTTCAATAGTTGGACACAATTTTGGAAATTTATACACTACGTTACATTTTCTTCTAATGTCTTCACTTGTCTTTCGACCTCTCAGCGTATTTCCTGTAATTCTTCTCAATCGTTTTGTTATAAGCTGTATTCTGTGACAAGGTATTTAATAGCAGCGTCCTGAGGGCTAAGTGGGCCGACATGGTTTTAAGAAGATGAGAAATTTGAGATACTGAAAAACAAAGAATATAAAATGAATAGACGACTTAAGAATCGAGAATTAATTGTGGATGATATAAAAAGAAGAATAAAAACAAACAAAAGTATAAAGTATATACAGTGATGAGTGCCTTAAGAACCGGTAAAATAACGCAAAAGATAGAAAACATAATACGTTGTGAAATAAAAAGAGATGAAAGTAGTAGAGGTGGGATATTATAGATAGAAACCTCTAATTTACATTAAATTACATTAGGACTATCGATAGTTTCCGACCTTTAGACGTTAGCTTATGAGCTAGTTGACTTCAGTCATAATATTACAAGTATGACGTCGAACATTAACATTTTTTAAATTTCGCATAAAGTAAAAAATTATTGAAGGCAATAAAGCAAATGTAAGTAAACAGTTTAATTAGTAGTAATTTGATAATTAATTCTGTGTTGACGAATACATAATAACAAGCTATGATAATTCTGTATTGAGAAGAGTGTATGCGACGTCTCAAATCATAGTTTATTATTGATCAATATTTTAATTTTGGATAAAACAATACTCCTACTTAAACTGTTTTACTTACATTACGTGATACGTATTACTATGACTGAAGTCAACCAGCTCATAAGCTAACGTCTAAAGGTGGGCAATTTTCGATAATTCTAATGTAATGTAAAGTAAATTATAGGTTAATATCGATAATTTCTCACCTCTACTACTTTCATCTCTTTTTATTTCACAACGTATTATGTTTTCTATCTTTTGCGTTATTTTCCGGTTCTTAAGGCACTCATCCCTGTATATAAGGGAATCCCTTCGAACATAAGAATACATATCAGAAATGTTTTTGTTTCGATACATCTAATCTGATTAATATCTTGTTCTCATTGTTATGATGTGCATACACATATTTTTAAAGTATCTGTTACTAATACTTTAACAAAAACATCTTAAATATGTAAATTACACTACCAAAGGACCAAAGTCGCAAATACCCAATAAAACGTGGTTTTCATTGAATAATCCTAATATTTATTCAAAATTGGCAATTTAAATATAGCTAAAACATTTTGAACTGTGGATCATGAATAGCGTTTACAACAGCCCTTCATGTGGTGTTATTAATCATTTAATTATAACTAGAGTTATGGCAATTACCAGATGACATTTTTTATTTTGAATTTTAATTGGAACGTGGCGATCTGTGTTCTAAAGTACACCATTAAATTTTTATGCTTGAATCAGCAAAATCACGGATAAATGTGCTCTTTTAATAGACAAGCGGAAAATTAATATAACTAAAAATAAATTTAGGTGTTGGTAAATAAAAAAAAATGTAAGTAAAAATAAATATTTGTCTTGGAAGAGAAGATATGAGTTAGAATTTTCAAAAAAATATAGATAAATAGTCATCAGTAAGTAATTACAAACGTAATCAGGTATAAATTAAAACAAACATAAAATTTAATCCACAAAATAAAAAATAAAAAGCAGGGTAAAAAATATAAAGGTATATATTGTCTATACTGTAAGAACTGTCTTTGAATGAGTCAGTTTAATAATTAGTATACGGGATCAATTTTTTTATTTATTTTATTATTTAATGTTGTCCAAACCACTGAGGTTATAGACGACAACAATGGAAAATACATAATCAAACAAAGAAAAATGTTATAATATTAATTACATACTAACATAAAAGAAGATTGATATATTAGCCCAGTCTGGTTAAAAAAAAGGTCGAAAAATGTTTCGCAGATATCTGAAGCTTTTAAGTCATAGGTGGGGGTTACTAGATGAGGAATAGATGAAAAGGTACTCGTATTTTTACCTTGCGTTTTTTTTTAAACAATAATTTTGGTCCCAATTTGATTTTTTGCCTTTCCCGAGTGGTAGACAATGTATCCATTGCTCTCGAATATGTTTGACCCTAGCCATTTGGTCTCGCAGATACCTAGGATAGGAATGTCTAGTCTGGCCATTTCCAGCTGAATATTGTGTAGCTTTGCGTCTTCAAACATAGTTGTAACGTTCCACGTAGCTATCTTGTGGACTTCCACGACACGGGGTTTTAGTGGGTTTACGACCTGAGAGGCCCCGTGGTCTGGTTGTGATCTTCCTCCCCTGCCGGATCTTGGATTCCAAAGTCCACGATCATTAAAAGTATGCATACTCCTTCTTCTGTCATGGGAAGCTGTACTAGAGATATCTACAAGGATCTTTAATGTAGTGGTTTCTTCTGGCCTTCAACATCCTGATGCCATTGACAATTTCTTGGTTCCTCCGCCTTTGAGACCGATTTCTCGGTCTCAGGACAACAAAGTGCCCTATCACTCACCAACTCATCCGCTCGAAGCCGTTGACCAGTAAGTGGGAGATTGTTTATACCGACAATCATTCGGTTTATCTGTAACCCTAGACAAGGGGTCCTTACAGGGTGCTATCAGCCGGGCCAGCTGAACCCTATTCCTCCTCTTTTATCCGTACTTGGGACCGGCTGTATCAGGTGTAAAGCTACTCAGTTCACCCCACATTTAATACAGGCAGAGTTTTAAGTTATTAGGCAATTTGCAAATTTTGTGATTAATTCATTTTGATAAAATTTTTTTCTATTTTATGAACATGTGTAACTTATTCTTTTACCTGTTATACCAATAGAAAATTACAACTTGTTCCTTAACCAAAGACCTACTTTTTTATTTTTTATTATCTCCAGTTTTTTAGTCTTATTTTGATTTTATCGATTATTACTCTTTCACAGAAAGCAAAAAAACCGAAGCAATCAAACTCATTGCCACAACTAATTACTACCTCGTATGATTCGTTTCCTGTGATTCACTTAACTGTTTCCAAATTGAAAAAAAAAAATGTCAACCTCAGCCAGTTTTAAATTCGTCCCAAAGCGTAATTAAACTCTACCGTTTTACCGTTTGCTTTAATAATTTGTTTTCGATTTCGCCATCGGAAAGACTGTTTATAGCTAACTGACAGGCACAGGTAGTAGATGTGAATAGCGTTTTCCCCTAATGAACATGTTTTTCATTTTCGTTCTTCGGGAAACTTGGATAAGTGAATAAAACGATTTTAATTGAGTTCTTTGTTTCCTGCAGTGTTTCTCCCATAAATTAGGTTTACGCTAAGTGAATGAAGTTGCAGTTAAAAGGTTTATGGCTGTAAGGTGGATAAGATTTTGCTTATGGAACTTGATAATAGCTTGCACAATCTAATGCTTTATTATTTTAATAATAGCTGGATAACAGAACATTTTTTAATAAACGTAGATGAGAGATATTGAGTTTTAATATTTCTGCCGGTATTTTATAATACCATCGACTTTAAACGTGTATCTAATTTCTATTTTCACGAGTTTCATATCTCATATTTCCATCGTGTTCGAATAATTTCCAAATACTTCTATGCACTGATGCTCAGTAAGTTTAATAATACATTGTTGTCTACAGTGAACACAACCTGGCTTCATTCGTTTCAAAATGGCGGCTAGTAGTTTAACAGTCATCACAACGACGGAATTAAATAAATTGAAAAAGAACGAATTTGAAGACATTTAAGTTAATTTTAAGTTACCAGTGACAGTGAAGAACATTTAGTTAATAAATTATGTAAGTAAACTTAGAGATAAAGCTACGAACTTAATAAACAGTGATAAAGAAGAAAAATTTCATGACACGAGTGAAAATTTATCTTGTGATTGTGGAAGACTTGGAAAAGATTATGACGCTATTTAAAAAGAACTTGAAATCGTAAGTAGACTTTCATATCGACTTAAAACCAGAACTCAAAAACAAGAAGAGTTAATATTATTGTTATAACTACAAAATACTAATTCAATTTTGCAACAAATCATACCTAGAAATCTAAGTTCCTCAACGTTATCTAAAACTTAATCATACAGTGGTAATTTTGAAAGATTTGCAACAATTTGATGTTTTCGAGAAAAGCACATTACTTTGATATTAAACGTAGAAAATTTCAGTCCTGTTGTTTTAGACCATTCTTGTAGGGAATTAATAGAAAGTTGAATAATGTTTGATGCCATATTAAGATTCTTATGATAAATATAGATTACGAGGTCATCTTGTAGCATTTGAAATATATTGAAATCCCCTCGTATATGTATTAAATTGAAATCCCCTTATACATGCATTATAATAACGAAGAATTTTTTCAATGTTTCTTAGTTCGTATCTTTCAATTTAAGACCCAAATAATATTTCGCTCTTTTCACGTCGCCAAGTCGATAATAAATCATTTTATTGTTTGTTTATGTCACAGGCGCAAATTCTTCGATATTTCTTTGTTCAAACCGCCCGATATTGCGTTTTCAAATTAACAATTTACGTCTTAATTTCCATTGTGTTTTGTTTATACCCAAAGTGCTTTGATTATTCTAACTTATGCGATGAATTTTTAAAGATAATTTCATCACTCTCGCTGAAGCCGCGGTCAAGAAGAGTGATAGGCTTCAGCGTTATGTCCAAATTCACGTCGAATTTGTAGTTTCCTGTTTTTGTCCCTTTTCAGGGAAATCTTCGTCTTTCGTTATGGAAAACAATTTTAGTAGCAGTTAATTAGTTAATGCAGCCTAATTCTACCTGTTCCTGTTTTGTAAGAGGCAGAGTCATAAGTTTTGTGTCCAATGCCGGCTTCTGCCTCAAATGGTCGGTTCAATTCACAGTGTGAGATGCAGTCTTTGTTTGTGTGTTCGTGTCCAGAGTTGAACGCCAGTTTCCAACCTCGTGAAAGTGTTTTCGTAAGATCCAGGTAACTTTTTTTTGTGTCCAATTTAAAGTAAAGACAGAAATTTTTTTTTAATAATTGCTTTCATTAAAATTTGAAAGGATTTGTAATAATTAATAAATTGTAAAATTTTAGGGTTTGACTTTGGCTGTCAACTTATTTGTTCAGTTTTTTTAAATTTAATGTTAACATATGACAGCTAGCTTTATTATTTTCGATATTTATTTGTTTTGTTTGTTTTAAAAAAAGGTTAATCTCTGTGCGGTAACATTTGTAAGTTTTTTTGTATTTTGTGACTATTGTTGTATCATTTTTGCACTGTCTGTTTTGTAACTGTTTGTGGTGATACAGCAATAAATGTTAAATTTTGTTTCTTAACATTTTGTTTATTTTTTTAACTAACCTTTTTTGAGTTTAATTTGAAAAAGATATGTTTTGCATTTCTGATAATTACTGTCCTAGTTACAACTAGCTGTTGTAATGGTTATAATTAGGCACCTCGAAGTGGCGCTCTTTATAAATTACTAGAGGTGTTTCCTGTTTCTTTTTGTTTTATTTGTCCCAAGAGATTCATGACCTTTTGTTTCATATTTTTGTAGTTGTCCCAATCCAAACCCCTTGTCATTTACTTATCCACGACCCCAGCTGTCCTAACAAACCCTGAGTGCCGTTCGCACAAGTAACGATTATTTTGCTTGCCCTATTTTGCCCCCATAGTTTCTGTCCCCAATTTTCAACCACATAATCTTACCCTATGGTAGGCAAAGTAGGCAGTTTCGGATACTGTTCTCGATAACGTTAATTGCAACTAAAAAGAGTGTTGCGCTTAATTTAATAATAACGTCATATTTCCATATAGTCTCATAAGCTTTAATTATATCAAAGAAGACAGCAATAACTTGTCGATTAGTTGCAAATGCCTCATTAACTGCCGATTCTAGTGACACTAAATTGTCAGTTGTGCTTCTATTTTTTGTAAAGCTGCTTTGCTGATTAACTATTAGATTTTTTAATTCTAAAAAGGATTGTAACCGTCTATTTAAAAAATTTTCTAGTAATTCACATAAGGAAGATGTTAACGATATATGGTGGTCTATAAGATTCCGGGTTTGACTACGAACTTGTTTTCGTTAGGTTTCAAAAGAGGAATTATTGTAGCGGTACTCCAGGATTTAGAAAATTGTATAGTCGAAAATAAAAACTTGAATATATTTAGGAGTAGATGCTTAGCAGCTAAAGAAAGATTAATTAAAAAACAATTTGGAATTTCATCTGGTCCAGGGCTAGAGTTTTTAAGTCCTTGCAGTGCTTCGTTTAGTTTTTGCATACTTATTGCAACATTTAGCGGACTTATAGAATCTGTAATTTTGACCTCTTTTTCTATTTTCTTTTTGTTTTTGACAAATAATGGGTCATGTACGGAATCACTTGAATATGTCTGAAATGAATTCGCTAAAGCGTTGGCTATTTTACTGTTGTTTGTAATTAAGTTTTCCTCAATGTCAAGAGAGTTAATTTTATTGCTGTATGAAATGCCTTTAATCATACGGATTTTATCCCAGCTCTCTGATGCAGGAGTATTTTCGGTTATTGAGGAAACATAATTTTGCCATAGTTCACGTTTACTTTTCTTAATTACGTACCTTGCGTAGGCTCTATATTTTTTAACAGCTGTTATGTTTTCAGGTGTATAATGTTTTTTTTTAAAACAATAAATGCATGCTTACTTTGTTAAAGTGCCTCTTCACATTGTTTGTTCCACCACTATACTGAATGTTAACGTTTTGATTTTACTGTTTTGCCTATAATATTTGTGGCTACCTCTGTTAACCTTGAGGTAAATTTGTCTGTAACAAAATTAATGTTATCTCCTATTGTTCCAAAATTAGGTAGGTAGTCTTTAATACGTTGTTGGTAATATATCCAATTTGCATCTTTAGTTTTTCATGTTTCTGAAAAATTTATAATTGTTCTTGTGGAATTATTATTTCTTATTTCTATAGGCCAGTGGTCACTATCGTAAGTATGGGATAATACTTACCAGTTTAGACTAGGAGCTAGTTTAACATATTTAATTTTAAATATTGCT